>NC_133617.1:719587688-719902101 GCF_048593235.1 Sminthopsis crassicaudata
ACCTTAAATATTCTGTTAATCTAAAAATTTCCAAATATATGTATAATCATTATCAACTTAAAGAATTCACCTTACTAATTCTACTTTGTCTATATCCACAATGCTTTACATATTAACTGATTTCCTGTTGCTCTCCTGTTTAACATATTTTCCCATAAGCACAAAATATTTTATTAACAGCAAATTTCTAACAAAAGAACTCTAGAAATATAGACCAAATTTCAGTTAGTTTTAGCTAACTTTAAAAATGGAACCAATATCAACTTTGTTTGAATGAGAAATAGATAGCCTTCAGTTTTCTTCTTCTTTTTTGCAAGTAAAACTTGATGCAGCTTTTTTTTTCTATTTGGATTAAAATATCTCAGTTTGGAAAGGTCTTATAATTAGAGCAAAAATGTGTGAGGTAACTTGTTCTTAGGTGATTATGACACTCAATGAATGCCAAGCCACAGTAGCTCTCACCACCTGTGAACTTCACTAATAGACAAGATATGACCACTGACTGAGTCATTGCAAAGCACAGTGTGCCTTTTTTAAATTAAAAAAAAAAAAAAAAAAAGAGAGAGAAAGAGTTAATTGGAGACTTTAACCTGTTTGCCTTTTACTATTATGTATATTGTGGCTTTATGCTGATTTTTCTTCTTCTCACAACTACAATGATGGAAATAGTAATCTTAAAGCAGTAGCCATAATGTTTAATGCTAGTTGCCTTGAGGGTCTTGAAGGTGACAAGACATTTAATGTGGAATGATGATAATTGTCTAAGCAATTAGACTGGCATTCTTGATTGGCTGGATAGAATAGTCAATTATGGAATGAATTCCAAAATCATTTCATTTGATGCATGAAGTAAATTATCAGAAGCCTGAACATGTTTTGGGCTTGTGATTTTTCAGATGGAAGATGTATCATGAATATACTGATATTAAAATTCAGCAATATTATTGAAGGCCTACTATGCTCTAGTCACTATGATAGTATCTACTGGGAGTACAATTGTACATTGTACTGAAATGTACTTTCTTCTCAACTCTGTTTTTTAAAAACCTTGCTCTCTTTCAAGATTTGATTCAAGGATTCCTTATGTGAGATACCTTGCCCAGGTACCCCACGTGATAGTACCCTCTCCTCTAAAGTTACTGTCTATCAAAGATATTGCCCATAGCAAATCAGTTTATCTAAGCTGATAGCAAATAGTATTCAGAGAAGTTATATAGATTAGAATATTCCAGAAAATTTACAGTGAACGAATTCTCCCAATGCATGTAGGATAACTCAATAAAGAGAGTCCCAAATTTCATCCAAGAGGAGATTCCCTGAAGTCTCTAATGTGGTAAAACGGGAATAGGGACATAAATAAAAACACATCTAAATGTTGGCTTCTTCCTGGAGTCTTTCAATTTCCAGGACAAGAATATCTCCCTTCTTGCCTCATCTTATAATGTCAGAAAAACTGAGGCAAGACAGAGACTAATTTTTAATCCTTTTAACGTGGAGACTTTTTTTCAGCCTAGCTGGCCAAATGGAATTCATTTTCAAAAATCATTGAGTCCTGAGGGACTGAAACAGGGACCTTTGATAGGGTTTTTTTTAACTAAATAGGACATAGAGGGTGAGTATACAATAAGGGGGGCAAAGACACTGGGTGAGCTGACAAGTTATAATCTAGGAGAGGACCACTACTTAGTCCTGACAGGATAAAGGTCAAGATAAGAAGGTCCAGGGCAGGAGACAGGAAGTTGAGAGACAATACTGAAAAGGAGGGGGGATTATCCCAGCAAGGATTGAGATAATGCACCTGAAGTTTTATGACTCAATGGTATGACAAGGCTTCTTTTCTGACTCAATTCTGCCAGTCCTAATGGCAAGGAAAAAGGGGGGGCTTTAATAATTTTATTTAGAGCATAACAATCTAGACACAGAGCACTATGCAATAATTGTTTATTGGTGAGGAAAGGTTGCAAATGTAGTCAACAACAGTAATACATTCATACATATTGATTCTCACATTTGAATGTAAACCCTTTGAGGAAAGAGAATAGTTTTGCTTTTTCTTTGAGTATTCAAGAATTATCACAGTACCTGGACTATAAAAACAGATTAGTACTAGAAAGACTGGAATTTAAGGATATCTTAATAGATCAAACTGTATCTATCAGTGGATATAGTACATATACATATATGTATATACACATATATGTACATCTCCAGCTTATAAAAGCAGACTTATTGGTGCATAATCTGCTAAATTGGTTTTATGTGTTGGTTAATTTTGTTGACATGTTGACATGTTTCTTTTCTTTCTTTTTTCTTTTTCTTTTTTGTTCTTTTGTTCTTTTCCTGGGGAAGGAAAGAGATGTATTGGCAAATCAAGATGATAGAAAAGGGAAAAAAAATCAATAAAAATCTAAATTAAAAAAAAAAATTCTTCCAACAAAAAATTAGAAGAAACAATTGATAATGTTAATCTCTTATGTTTGAAAGTTTTGTTTTGGTTTTTTAAAGAAACAATTGATAATGTTAATCTCTTATGTTTGAAAGTTTTGTTTTGTTTTTTTAAAGACCCAAGGAAATGAAAGGGACTTTTAAAAGAAAATGTGATATTTCAATCTAGCTTTTGGTTCAATATTCAGTATCAATTGAATAATGTCAATTTTAGTAATTGTTTTGTTAAAAAAAAAAACTGCATAAACATAATTTTCTTAAAGAAATTTGCGTGTTATCATTTGCTTACTAGTTCGCCTTGCTCCTTGTCTTCATATAAAGTTCAGTATCTGAAACCTAGGAATCTCCCTTTGTTTAAAGTACTAAAGAAGCACATTTGCATTTATTTTATAATGAACATTTTCTGTTTGTTATGGCAATGATGTCTTTTTATCTAGAAGTTAGAGGCCTCTTAAAGTGAAAACAACTTTTTAAAAGAAGTTATAACAGATCTTCTGAACTATCTTAAAAGGTTACAATTTCCCAGGTTTCTTATATCCAAAAGAGAGAAAGAAAACATTTCTGATGCTTTTTTTGCATAAATAAAACTGTGGTATTGGTAGCAAAGTTGAAAAGCCATTCTTATTACCATAAGAGAAGAAGAGGAAAATAGTAAGCATTTTATTCTTTACTTTTTACATAAATTATTCATTTTTAAAACTAATGAATTACAAAGAAAGGCATTTTTTAATAATCACATATTAATTTTATAATTTTTAAACTCTATTTGCAAAAATCATATAGAGTAATGAAAAAAACTTTCAAAACCTTTTTTCTTTTTTAAACAGCAGGTGAAGTAAAGAAATAGATTTTTTTAATGTATTGATTTTTTCTTGTTTTTATGTAACCTTCATTTCTAAATATATTCTTTCTTAGTTTAGACAGAAAGTCGTCTTTTGTGATAGAAACTAAAAAAAGAGAGGTGCGGAAAATAGTTTAGAAGAATTTACCAACACAATAGCCATGTCTGACATGGTTTGCAGTATTCAAAATCATAATCCCTCTCCTCTGGGGAAAAATTAAATTCATTTTCTTTTCTTTTTTTTTTGATTATAGGCTTGAATATGATATTATTGAATTTCTTTTTTTTTCTTTTTTTTTCCTTTTACATTATGTTAATCATTATGTATATAACATTCTTTTTTCCCCTTCACCTTGTTTTATGTCTTCCCATGTTTCTTTGTTTTCTTTTTAGTGATAATTTCTTTTCCATGATGTTCATGTAACATACATTATTTAGCCACTCCCCAAGGGATCCATTTTGTTTACAGTGAAGAATTTGGTTCTTAATTGTGAATTCTATAATATCCTTTTTAACCAGGAATAATTTATATTTTGGATCCATTGGAGATGATTGGAGATCAAAAAAATCACCTACTAGATGGTAACATCTAAATTTTGAGTACATAGTACAGTAGATATTGAATGCAGATGATTACAAAGATGGAATAATATAAAGGATATGTTTTGTTAGATCAGTCCTGTCCTAGTCTATATGACCCTTTTGTGTTTTCTTGGCAAAAATATTAAAGGGATTTGCCATTTCCTTCTACAACTCATTTTACAGATGAGGAAACTGAGGCAAACAATGTTGAATCATTTGCCCAGGGTTACACAGCTAATAAGATTTGAACTCAGGAAAATGAATCTTTCTGACTCCAGGCCAGGAACTCTATCCCATTGTACCACCTATAAAGGAAGGATGAGGAAATAATCTGCCCTCAACAAATTGTTTTCTTCTTAAGAAACCACATGGAAACATAGGTATGTGTATGTGTATATATCTATCCAAACACATACATATACATATTTACATGGTATACATATAATAAACTTCTAACAAAGTTTCGTTCTAATGCCTTGTATAGATTAAACCACACTATGGCTTAAACTCTTACAGATTTTATGCTGATGTTCCAAGTCAAGTAACAAAATGTCTGCTGTAAGAAAAGTGACCCAAGTAATATGAAGCTCAGTATCAGTACACTGATGAGGAACTAATTAATTCTTCAGAAATAGTGATCTCTCTATTATAGGAGAAAAAAATGATTGAGCCCAAGGGGACTGAGACATCTGAGAACCACACGGGGCTTTTTGAGAATTCAGCTGATACTAGAAGTTGGAACAGGTAGCTTTCAGTGTCCCCGCTAGCTATATCTTATGATTCTTTTAAATGTAAGATCTTTGTCACATAATCGATAAATTATTATTTTAAGAACTGAATAGCATCCTTATGGACTTTTTTATGCAAAATCTAAATGATGCTAGAGGACTTAGAAATTTGTAACAAAAAAAAAAAAATAGAAGGAAAGCTCAGAAGTTCTCCTTAAAAAAGCAAATAAAGGAATTGGCAAATAAAATTGGCAAAATAAAAAGCAAATAAATTGGTGGGGGAGGTAACGTAACATTAATTTCTATCATTCATATGATGCTTTAAGGTTTACTGACCTCTATGAAAATATTATCCTATTCTATTCTCAACAACCCTATGAGGGAGATATGACTTATATTCCCATTTTATATATGTACTTGATGACTCTGGGAGATGCTAAGTGGCTTGCCCAGAGTCTCACAGTCACTAAATAACTGATGTCATATTTAAACTCAGCACTTCCTAATTCCTAGTGCAACACTCTGGTCACCACAGGAGCTTCCTGCCTCACTTCTTCACATACTCCAAAGCATTGGAAACACAATTTCATAGCATATTTGATTAATTGATCTTACAAATCAGCATTTATTAAAAACCTACTACATGCCAGTAGGAAACACAATTTAACAGGACATTTGATTGCCTTATCTCACAAACCAGCATTTATTAAACAATTAAAATATGTTGGCATATAGATACAAAGATTGGAAAGGTTCCTATTCTTTAGTAGTTTATGTTTATTCAGTAGAGATAAGTGTGCATAAATATACACAGTGAAAATTATTAGGAAGGGAGGGAACAGGATTGACTACTTGAAAAAGATGGTGCTTTAGCTGATTCTTAAAAGGAAGAGAATAATTCTAAGAGGCAGAGAAAGGAACATCTGCCAGGCATAGGGGCCAGCCAGTGCAAAGACATGGAGATGAGAAATGCAATTTTGGGTTCGAGGAACCAAGGTCACTTTGACTGGATCACATTGGAAAAGAAGGGCAGCAATATTCAAAGAGAAAGGGAATAAAAGATAGAAGTCATATTGTGAAGAGCAATGAAAGCTGAACAGAAAAGTGTGTATTTTGATCCTACGGGCAATAGGGAGCCATTAAAGTTAACTTACTTGATAAATAATATGGTAAACCATAAGAAAAACCATTTGGTATGGAAATATGTCTAAATACACACACACACACACACACACATATATATGCATACATATGTATATATTATATAATTTAAGTTATATCATATAACTTGCTCTCTTGGGAAAAGAGGGAGGTAAAAAAGTGAAAAAGAAAACTTTAAATATGAATGTTGAAAATTCTATTTATATGTTTGGAAAAATAAAACATTATTGAAAAAAAAATTTAAAGGAAAAAAAGGAAAAGGAAAATAATCATGTAGCATCAATATGCTGAATGGTCTAGAGTGAGGAAAGGCAAGGCAGGCCATTTAAGAAGCCTAATTTTAAAGAAGCAAAAAAAGATTAGCTTAAAAACAATTGTATTTTATAGGAATACATTTGTGGCAGAGAATAGAGAAGTAGGGAACTTCTTTGAAGAACCTGACAAGATGTACAGAAGCCAGGTGATATATACTTTGATAAGTCTAAGTCTGTGTCTTCACTGTGAAAATGAACATGGAGATGTTCAGTTGTTTCAATCATTTCTGATTCACTGTGACCCAGTTTGAGGTTTTCTTGGCAGAAATACTGGTGTGGTAGGCCATTTCCTTCCCCAGTCCATTTTATAGATAAGGAAACTGAATCAAATAGTTAAGTGACTTGTACAGGGTCACCTAGCTACCAGTACATTTCTGAAGCTGGATTTGAACTGGGAAGAAGTTTTCACTGACTCCAGACCCAGCCTCTATCCATTGCATCACCTAGCTGTCTTAACACGAAGAAGAGCAAAATGTACCTAGTAAGATGGGATTCCACCTTAAGAATAAAAGAGCTCAACTAATCTTGTGTATTTATTGACTGTGGTACCTGATTTCCCTACTAGTTCACCTACCCAGTGGGATCAAGGCATTTCTCTAGGTTGTTGAATATTTTGTGGCAACAGTGCAATACTCAAGCCTCACATGTGTGATTCCTATCTGTAAAAATGTCATTTATTTCAGCATCACTCTGCTCAGATTTAGAAATTAGATGCCAGAATTATACACTTAGAATATCGATTGAAAATTCAAATGTACATGCATGGATACATAATGAATACACACACACACACACACACCTGTGAGGTTATGAACAATAATTCTTCTTTGCTGAAGAATATTGTATCCATTCTGAGATTCTGAAAGGGGAGTGGTTGTTGACCAGTTTCCCTTCCAGGAAGCTGACTGCCTGACATGACAGATGTGCAGAATATCATTCTTTTAACTATAAGATTATATCCAAGGGTCACAGAATTGCATCCTTATTTCCCTAGCACCTACCTCCCCCACACAGCAAGTACTCAATGAATCTTTATGGAGTTAAATTTCGAATTTTTATATCAAGGGTAAGCAACTGTAGGAATTTGATCACATAATTGTTTTGCTTTCACCTCTGTGTCTCTGTCTCTTTCTCTCTCTCCCTTTTTTTTTTGTTTCCCTTTTTCTTCTTTCTTTCTTTCTTTCCTTCTCTTTCTCTTACTTTCTCCCTTTCTCTTTCTTCCTCTTTCTCTTCTTTCCTTTTGTTCTTCCTTTCCTTCCTTCCTTCCTTGCTTATTTCCTTTCCTTTCCTTTCTTTTTTCTTTTCTTACTTTCTTCCTCTCTTTCTTTCTTCCTCTTTCTCTCTTTCTTTCTTCCTCTTCCTCCCTTTCTTTCTCTCTTCCTCATTTCCTTTTTTTCCTCTTTCTCTTTTTCTCTTTCTTTCTCTCACTTTCTTTTTCTCTTTCTCCTTCTTTCTTTCTTTTTCTTATTTCTCACTCTCTGTCTCTTCCCCCCTCTCTCTTTCACTCTCTCCCTCCTTTCTTTACTTTATTTTCTTTCTTGCTTTCATTGCTGTTATTTGAATTTTCTTTGCTTCCTCCTTCCCCATTTCATAACCTTGAATGCATTCTCGATTCCCCTTTCTTTCATTTCCCATATAATCTTGTTGCCAAATTAGTTGTCAAATTTCAGTAATTGTTTTCATTAGCATCTTGTCACATTATTCCTTTTTTTTCCCTCTCTCTTTTACTCCCCCACACTCTCTCTCTTATTTCCTTTCTATTTGTCACTGCCTTTTGGTCTGTCTCTTCTCTGTCTCTATGTCTCTTTCTGTCTCTGGCTTTCTCTGCCTCTCTGTCTCTTTCTCTTCCTCTTCCCACCTCCCTCATGATAATGAGATTATGATTTATATAATGATTTATAGGAATGCCCTTTGTAAATAATGAATTCAATTCACTGAATTTATTAAACATCTATTATGTGCAAGGCATTTGGCATATAAAGATAGCTGTGCTGTAAACCTGCTCTCATAAAACTTACAATCTAATGGTGAGAAAAGACCCTCACACAATAAGTAATGTTGCTTCCAGAGAAAATGTGATGAATATCTTTTTCCTCTCGATATAAGGAATGTCAGGGTGCACCTATAGATACTGAAAGCTGCCTGTGTTTACAGATGAGGTCTTTGTATCAAAGGCTTTGCTTTTTTCTCTCTCTTCTTTTTACAAGAGAGGGCTCTGTGGGTGTGTCATGGGGGAGGGTAAGGTCTGTGGCTTTAAAAAAAAAAAAAAAGACATCCATAAGAAATTATTTTTAAAAAGTAGCTTCAGAATCCAAAGGAATCTCTAGTAGGTTTGCTGGTTTTCCCCCCTCCAATTACAGGGTGTGGAAACTATGTGATTAGGCTGAGGGAGTGAATCCTCCAAATCCCTGTAGCTTCCCTTGAACACACTGACAATCATCATCATCATCATCAACTTATTATTTGCCAAGTATTTTACAAATATTATTTAATTTGACCCTGACAACAATCCTGAGAGATAGGGCCTATTATCATTACCATTTCATAGATGAGAAAACAGATTAGGTGATTTTCCCAGGATCATTCAGGTAGTAAGTGTCTCAGACTGGATTTTATCTCAGGTTTCCTGACTCTGGGTTCAATTCTCTATCCATTGTGGAACCCAGATACCTAGAAAAGAAAAAATCTATACTTCTGCGATTTGGAAGAGTATGTGATAAATTCAGATGGAAAATCTTGATAGAGTACTAAAGACTTTAAAAGTTCTTTCAGTTAGAATGAGGGAGGATGTCATTTGAATTGTATCTGGAAAATTGAAATAGAAATGTGGCACTTCAGCAGAGGAAGTGAAGCCTGGTATGAGCAAAAGTCCCAAGACAGATGACACCAGAAGAAGAGAAAAGAAAAAAAATGCATAATAACTTTATTAGATATTTAAAAGGATTAGCAAGTTTCACATAATAGATTTGCAATGTTCATATACACTTTTTTTTTCTATTCTGTATTTCTATTGTTTAATTTCTTTTAAGTTCAGAATAAAATAAATACAATTTTTAAAAGAAGAGGGCACAGAAATTAGATACCAAGATGGCACAGTGGATGGGATGCTAGGCTTTGAGTAAGGAAGATAATAAGTTCAGGTCCAGCCTCACGTACTTATGAACGCTAAGACTCAGAATAAAACACGACACATTTCCTAGTCTCAGTTTCTTCATCTGGAAAATGAAACTAATAATAACCCCAGCCTAACAAAGTACACCTGAAAGTCAAATGAGATAAAACTATGTAAAATGCTTTTAAATCTTAAAGAATTACACAGACACATATATGTAATACATAATACAAAACACACACATAAAAATATATATACACTATCTATTTATACTCATATACATGTATGATATAGGAGTGTGTTTTTACATGTATTTGTGTATATATATATGTCTAATATATGTGTGTGCATATATATATATATATACACTACTTATTTTTAGTAGCAGTAGTTTTGCAATTTTTTTTTCCCCTTGGGAAGATAGCATATATGGGAAAAAAAAATAAGATAAAGCTGGAAAGGCAAGAATCTGCTGTCTTACATACAGATACTGGGATATTATTGTAATCAAAAAGAAAGAAGTCAATATCTTATAAAAATTCTTGCTATGGGAACTATCTATAAAAGAGAAGAGAATGTTTGGGACCCAGATAAGATGTTTAGTAAGTCAGTCTAATTCAACTTCTTTGGTTTATGTAGGTATCCTGATTCTTAAACTCCTGCTAAATGTTAATTGAACTTAATGACAAATTCTTCCTAGGGCAACTCTTCTTTGTCCTGACTCCCATATGGTTAATTTGCAATTGCCTCCCCTTCCCCCTTCCCAATCTTGCTACCGCCCCCAACTGTGAAAGGAAATACATATGGCCTGACAGATCATTGGAAAACTTGTAGTTGAAGATGCTCTCTTTTTTCTCAAAGATGTTACTCCCTCCTTCACACACTTATTTATAAGTTAGATCCCTACTCTGGATGATTTTGCTATTTTGCTATATACTTTATAAGACCAGGTGAAAAAAAGGATTATCTTAATAATAACATAATGACTTCACCAATGATAATAATAATCCCTAACATTTATATAACACTTACTGTGTACCAGACACTGTGCTAAGAATTTTACAATTGTCATATTATTTAATCCTCATAACAAACCTAGGAAATAAGTATTATTGTTATCCTCATGTTTATAGGTAATGAATCTGGAGCAAATGGAAGTTAAATGATTTGTCCATATTCACACAGCTAATAATTATAAGGGATAAGATTTGAACTTGGATCCGCCTAACTTCAGGTCTGGTGCTCTCTCCTTTGTACCCAACAATATCAGAGACCAGAAAATTATCAAAAGTGAATGCTGTAAAATTACAAAGAACAAACTTGGCTTCAAACAAGAAATATCTCATTGATGAGGGGAGCCCCAAAACTTTTCTCTTTCTCTCTCTCTGACTTTAGGAATGAGCCATGAGGTAAAGCACTTGAAGCTCCTTGAAGGGGAAAATCTCTTTCAACCCTGCCTTAGTGAGAGACCATCCCAGGGAATCAGATAAAGTGCTTTATTTAGGTGAGATTGGTTCAATAGGAGCTAAAGAATTCTAACCCTATTCAAATGAAGATCTTCTATTCAGTTCAACTCAAGCTGTACCCAGCCCCATCAAGAGCAACCCCAAGCTTGTAGCCAAGGCTTATAAAAGAGCCAATCTAAAACCTCTCTTTGCAGAGGTCCTAACATGCCATGCCATGCCATGCTATGCTAAGGAGACCTCTGCCTGCTGGAATAATATTCTCTTCCAGCGCTACCCTCTCTTTATCTCCTTCACCTATTTCCCTAATGAGACTTTATGTCTCTCTGTTGGGATTTCTCTAATCTTTACTTCCCAATGCCTATAATAAACCTCTTTTTATCAGTCTAGCATTTTGGGGTTCATAAATTCCTTTACAAAGAATCTCTGCACCACGAGAAGGGGGTTTCCAAGACTTCTGACCCATGTGCCAAATCCCAAAAGGGTACAGGGGAACCAAACCTCTCCATTTGGTTTCCTGAATACTGAACCTGCCACTAGACCTCATCATTTAACTCCCTGACCACCCTAAATCTAGACCTTATCATATTTTTGTTCCTGGAACCCAAAACCTAAACCTTATCATCATGAAATGAAAGTATCTCCTTTCATTTCTCTGCAGAAGGGAGAGAACCTCCAAGTGTGTGGCACTGAATATCTTTTCAAGATTTATCGATATCTTGATTGGCTTCACTGATAATTTTCCTTTTCTTTTCTATCGTTTTCTTGAGAAATATTCTTTGTCACATGGGATGCCTTTGGGAGCAAGGATACTAGAAGAAATATAAATATTGTAAAACTTACTTAAAAATATCTCTATTTCTTATCAACTCTGTTGCTTAATTCTCAACCACTTACATAATTCAGGTATTGCTACTTGTATTACTAATATCTATGCCTGGCATGATTTTTCCTAGATGTAAACCAATAAAGGGAGTAGGTTGACCACAGCTTTGTTTTTGGATGCTGGAATTTAAAGGACATTGTCAACACTTGTAGTCATTTAGCAGCTAGAAACAACTAAATTTAGCACCTCATTAGCAGGACTAATTAGTGCTACTAGGAAGCTAGTAGATAGCAGATGCTTCCTTCTAAAGGCAGCCAAACCCCAGGTGAGTTCCCTTTATTCTGCCCTAGACGTATTTTCCCCCGCCGTTGTCAGGAGATGTTCTAGGATGTGTTCCATCATCTGGCTGCCAGAACCTAACCATAGGTAAGGTCTTCCCCAATCCTTACTAGAATTCTTTCATGCTCCTTGTTTCAAGAACTAATAGTGCTAGTTATGGGTGTCTCTATGAGCCTGACAGAAGTTTATTTATTTCTTAAGTATAAATTCTGAAAATATTTGGCTAAAATTGACAGAGCTAAGGAGGAAACTGAGGTTCAGAAAGTGAAATAACACAATTAAATTAGAACTCAGCTTCCCAACCTGTCATTCTTTCTCTCTTTACAACAAACAATGGATAATTTACAACCGATTTGTGTTTAGCTCTGGAATATATTATATGTTTTCATACCACCTTCTCTAAATTAAGATGCATATATAGAGTAATAAAGAAGTAACAGACTATATGTGGTAGATAGAAAGGTCGCTTCAAAGTTAGTCAGAAAGAACTGGGGTTAAATCCTGTCTTTGACATATACTGCCTGTGTCACCTTGTACAAGTCATATCACCTTGAATTGCCCCAGACAACTGGAGCTTCTATAGCTAGTTTATAACTATAATAGCAAAAAAGAGTTGCTGGTCTGTGTTGGTGCTTCTTTTTAGGAGGCTGTCTATCCCAATGAAATCACAGATCCAATCCAAAAAAAAAAAAAAAAAATATGGAAGAACAAAATTAATTCATGCTACTTTCATAAACCCCAAGCAATAACAGAGAGAAGTGGTATAAGACATTCCTATTCTTCAATTTCCCTTACATCCAATATCTAAAGAATTTCCAAGCTCTCAGACATTCATTGCTGTCTATTCCTTGCTCATCTACCAAAACCAATACAATTTAGTCCCTTACCTGCTTTCTCCTGGATTATTTTCATAGCTTCTAAATTTGTCTGCCTGTTTCTAATCTTCCACCACTAGAATTCATGAATATCTTCTCCCTTCTCAATATAAGAAGAGGGAGGTTAGGAAGGAAGGTATATTTCCCACAGCTATCAAAAAAGTTCTATTTTAAGGTTCACAGCACTCCCTTCTCCACCCTTCAAATCTAAGCTAAAACCCCATATTCTGTAAGGAACTTTCCCATACCCTCTGAAATTTGGCATTTGCAAAATGTACAAAGGATCACACATCACCTTACATCAAAACCTCCTTAAGAGCAAAAGTAGCTTCCATTGGACCAGTGTAGGGTAAGTGATAGGCTGAATAGATCATATTGTTATGGAGAGGTTTCCATGTGATCTTCCCCATTCAATTATAAATGTCTTGAAGGATCAGGAACTTGATTTTTTTTTTTTTTTTTTATACACAGTGACTGGCACATAGTAAATACTAAATAGATTTCTGTTGACTTGCTCATTTCACTTGATTTGCTCAGTAAACATTAGTGCTTCCCTATTGCCTCTAAGATAACATACAAGCTCTCAAATTTAGCATTTTTAAAATCTTTCATAATCTGCAGCCTTTCTGTTTTCCCAGAATTACTTCTCATCTTTTATTCTTCTTTTCACTCACACTAGCTTGTGCTTGCTATTCTCTGGAGTCTCTGATCTCTATACTTGCTCAGGTTATCCTGTGCTTGCTTCTCTCTGTTAGAATCATCCTTCATTTCCTTCAATCTTCCTCTTGGGAGCCACTTCCTATGGAAAGCTTTTTGTGATCCATGTAGATCTTCATGCTTTCTTCCTGATTATATAAAAAAGTTGCTTTTTTTTTTTTTTTTTTTTTTTTTCTGAAGCAATTGGGGTTAAGTGACTTGCCCAGGGTCCCACAGCTAAGAAGTGTTAAGTGTCTGATCCAAATTTGAACTTAGGTCTTCCTGACTTCAGGGCTGGTACTCTATCCACTGCGCCACCTAGCTGTCCCCAAAAATGTTACTATACTTTAGTAGAATTAAAATTATTTTGAGTGAAGGTCCCACTTTTCACTTAGACTTTCAGACTTCAGCACTTAATCAAGTTTCTAATAGCTATATGTAAATAATTTTATGGTCTTAAATATTCCTTCAATTTGTCCATAAATTTTCATAAATTAGATTTTTGCAAATGTATAACAGATGAATTATTTTTAAAAATAAATGTATTTGTATTCCATCCACAGTACTTAATATGTATGTCTTAAGATATTTAATACTTCATATAAAAAAAAAAGGTGTGGGTGTGCTCTCACACCTATGGACCATTTGAACTCAGGAATTCTAAGTTGCAAGTAAGCTAGACTGTTTAAATGACTGCACTAAAGCTGGCACTGATATGGTGAACATATCAGAGTGAGAGGCTACTGGGTGCCTAAGAAGAAGGATTGAACAGACTCAGGTTGATAATGGAACAGATCAAATCTCTGGTACCTATCAATAGTCAGGCTGGGCCTGTCAGAGCTTGAAAAAAAGGAGACCCAGTCTACTAGAAATGTTTGATTTGTAAATAGAAACATGTTAAGAATAGTGAGTAAAGCCAAAAAGAAGAGAAGGAATCTCATTTGTTTAGTGTTAAATCATTTTTCTTTTTTCTTTTTGATTTCCCATCCCTGTGTGGACATGTCAAACAAGCCACAAATTTTAAAAGATATTTTTCTCCTTTGAGTACACTGGTCCAATGGAAACTACTTCTGCTGTTAATGGGGTTTTAATGTAAGATGATGTAATTTTTAAAATCGCAAGTATTGTGTTTGAGAAAGGAAACCCCCTTTTTAACCTCCCTTCCCCCATTAGGAGGAGACTTGATTTGTGTTTCAAATCATCTCAGTCATTTTATTCCTTTCTGCACACTGCAGCTAAAACCAATGATAAATATCTCCTGCAATGTAAAATTACTTTGAAAGAACAGCAGATTAAGCAGGATAAAAGTTGGTGAGGATAGAGATTTGGTTGTTAGAAAATAATCTTTTCAAATATTGTCCCCTCCCCGATAGAAGCTGTTTATTGTGATAATGTTGCTCCATTTAACAAGCAATAGAAATTTTGGACAGCCAGATTTTACTGTTCCCACTCAATTATAATCCTGAGACTTGATATTTTGATGGGATAGTACTTTAGTTACAAATTGCAGATAATACAAAGATAGAGATACTAAAAGATACTTCAGTGTAATGATCTTTGGTTAAAATAACTTCAAACATACATTCTTTTTGTTAATAGTTGTAAATCTTATCCCACATCTTATCTGAGTAACTCCCCGTTTCTTATCCAGCCACTTTAGTCTCTCATTTCTGAATAAAATCATAGATATATATGTGTAGAATATATGTGTAATTTTGTTTTAATTCTAACTTTTGTCTGTCTTTTTTTTATTTGCATTGAAGCAGAGTGGATGTATTAACCATAAGGATCAAAGAGTTCTTAGTATTCAAGTTTTGAAATGGTGATTTTGTTTTGCATTTTTTTCAAACATTCTTTAGGGATGCGTATGTATATCCTAAAACATGGCCTTATTTTCTGTAGTAGGTTATACTCTAGAAACCATTTAGGTCAATCATGTTAAATTGTGAGAGACTCTTTTCTAAATTGATAATGTAGCCTTTCTAATGAAGAAAGTGACAGAGCTGACTATACTTAGTTTATTGTTGACAATTCATTTATCATTTTTTAAACATGGAAGTATATTCTGTTTTTGCATTTTCCCCATAGTATAATCAAGTATAGATTATCATCAAATTTTAGTGTCTTAGAACTTCAAAGTCAGGAGAAAATCTAGCCAATGTAAAGAGAGGTTTTTTAAAATTAATTTTAAAAGAGAGGAAAACTTGGGTTCAAATTTCATTACAAAATAGCTGTTGTGTGCCCCTGAGAAAATCATAACTGTACCTCAATTTCCTCATCTGTAAAATATGATTGCACTCTTTTACCTCTGAGGTCAATGATCATATGGAAGAATTATCCAGGTGACTCCTCTCACAGAATAATTGTCGTGCAAATATTTTAAAAATTGTATTTACTAATGATATGGACAAATTTTAAAGAATTTCCTAAACTGATAGTCTTGGCTTTCCTTGTTGAACTGTTGGTGCTGGCATAGAAGAAGATAACAAGAAAGTAATCACAGAGGAAAATTGAAGGGGAATGAGCAATGGATGAAGAGGGGGTGTCCGGAGAACTCTATTCTTTGTATTAGAGCTGTGACGAGAAAGATGGTCAGGAGAGTACACAGGGAGGTGTATTGGGAGATGAGAATTAGTCTATTAGTTTTAAAGGCAAATGCCTTCATTCTATATTTCCATAGCAACCACTCAATGGTCAGGACAAGTTGGATTATAAGTAAAAATAGGAGAGATATGAATGAAAATGACCTATAGGCATCATATCACAGGTGTGATGTAATCTGTTGCAAAGATGGCAAAAGATAGAAATGATAGATATTAAAGAGGCTATAAGAACATAGACATATCACTGCAATATTAGTAAATCTGTGAATTGGTCCAGTAATTCTGTGAAATTACTTGGAATTATAGTAGATACTGTGCACAATAGATTGATCATAAGCCTTGATCCTACAATGTCACTATTAAGCAAATGCCTCAAGGAATTCAAAGCTATATACAAAGATTCTAGAAATATGAATATATTTATAGAAAGATAGTTTTTTGTTGCATAAAAGTGATGTCTCAGCTAGGGAGTGGTGAAATGACCGTGACAATTGACACATAAAAAATGAAAGGAATCTTAAGAACATTTATATTGGGGACATCTAGGTGGTTCAGTAGATAGAATACTGGCTCTATAGTAAAGAGTTTATGAATTCAAATAGAGCCTTATAAACTCACTAGTTTATGGGACTTATCTCCCATTGGCTCCTGCCATCAAATAAATAAATTAGGTATATTTAGGTGAACCTTTACAAAATAAATAAATAGAATTAGTAAAATAGCTTATACAATAACCATAATAATGTAAAGGAAAGCAACTTTGAACAAAGTTCAGAGTTCAGAGAGGTCTATGAGGGAGCACTTACCTTTTTTCAATAAAGTGACCTATAGATTCAGAATGCAGTACACATTGGCAGACAAACAATTTGTTGCTTTATTTTGCTTAGTGGTACTTCTTTGTCACAAAACATGGTTATAGTTGGGAAGAGGGTCTTGAGAGAGTGATTAAAAAGGGGATCAATAAAATATTTGATAATTTTTATGGATAGCAGAAAGGTATATAGTGGGTATGAGTGGATTATTACACATACAAATTAGTCATTGTGCAGCAGCACAGTTCTCAAATAGAATGACAAACTCAAAAAGAAACATTCTACTGAATACATATTGACTTAGAAAACAACAAATTAGCATTATCTATGTTACATAATATTTTTATTCATTGTGTGGAACATTTCTCAATTACATTTTATTCTGGTTCTGCTATACTGAGGAGGGCTGAGAGTTTGATAATTCTGGTATAAAGATTATCATCGTTGGGCAGCTAGGTGGTGCAGTGGATAGAGCACCAGCCCTGAAGTCAGGAGGAGCTGAATTCAAATCCATCTTCAGGTACTTAGCACTTCCTGGCTGTGTGACCCTGAGCAAGTCACTTAACCCCAATTGCCTCAGGGGGAAAAAAAGATATCATTGTTCAACTGATTGTAAAGAGATGTATCAATAGGTAGCAAAAATGAGATGCAAACAATGGATTTCCCATTGCTTCATTTGTATCCCTGCAATAACCTCCCACCAGCATAATGTGAGCATCTTGAGGATGATGACTGTTTTCATTTATATTTTTGTATTCCTAATGTCTAGAGCAGTGCCTGGAACATAGTAGGAACTTTAAAAATGTTTCTTAAGTTGCATTGATTTGAATTGAAATGAAAAGCGGAGTGGATTCTCTGTGGAAGAATATCATAAAGGTGACTCAAATTTCCTGTCCCCTTTCTCATATTACAATAATTTTCCAAGTAGAACAGAAGAACAAAGTCCAGTTGAACATAAAACATCCCCATGCTGGCCATGTCTGGCAACATATTCTTGTTCTAAATTTATAGTTTTCCACCTCTCTGCTGAAAGAAGGGAAGTATGCTTTAGCCTTTAGTCTTTGAAGTCAAAATTGCAGTAAAATACAAGAAGAATTGTACTCATTAAATATCTGCTTTATTGAGGTTTTCTTTTTTAAAACTGGAAAAAAGGAGACTGGACTTTAAAATGTACTGCTGTAGGTCAAAATATCTTTAGTCTTTTCCTTTGATTTTTTTAAAAAAAACCTTTTAAATTAATAACCAGGAGAATGCCAAACATGGATTGGAAGCGTTCAAGAGTGATTCCAAAAATAACGTTATGTGGTTTTTTTCAACAACTTTCTATTTATTTCAGTTCTATAAACAAAGAGACATACATGAATTATACCTACTGTGCTCCTATAAATTGAAAACTACTTGTCTTATTAATTTCTCATGCTGTGGTTCCATTTATTATAGAGAACAACCCTCAATGACACTGAACAAATAGGTCTCATATTATACAAAAGAAAAATAAGCATTTTAAGCTCTTCTGAGCCCAACACAGCCAACTGATTAGAGGTAAACCTAAAGTTTTTTATTTTTTTTTAATTTTTTTCCCCCAGACAATTCATTTGAAGTAAAATATTTTGAAGGAAAAAAAAAATTGTAAGATGTTGGTTGTCTTTGTAGGAGTGAAACATTAAGTTCAGCAATTACCTAGTGGATCCAATATGGATAATTAGGGACAAAAGACTTATTTTGGGTTCAAAGCAATCCCCCTCCCCACTGAATCATATTATCTGATTAATTGGCTTACGTCTACACTTTCTCTCGCCTCTGCAGATTCAGTCAGCTTTTTATTTGTCATCATTTCAAAAATCACAAGACTAATGAGATATGTTTTTATCCAGACTTGCTAGTTTCCAGGAGAAAGAAAAAAAAATGTCTCGCAATCTTAATGAAGGTCAAGAGAAATGTTACTCTACTCCTTCCCACCCAAAGCAAATGCTGTGCTATTTTGGATTCCAAAGGTTCCTGAAAGGGGGAGGCTACTTTAATTATACTCTGTTAAAACATATATTTGGTCTTGTGAACATTTAGTTTATTGTCTTTCCCCCCTCCTGAAACTTAGTTCTGTTCTGTTCTGTCTTTAAATAGATCTTGAAAATTTTAAAACTAAAATGAGAAGTACAGTATCGGTCCGAGAAGGACAGGGAGTCGTGCTGCTTTGTGGTCCCCCCCTCACTCTGGAGGTAAGAAGTGGTTTGTTCATGTCCTGCATATGGACAGAGTCAGAAACAAGGCGAAATCTGGCGTACATCTCCACCATCACCTTCATAACTGAATCAGAGATGTATGATTACCTGATCCATCATTAAATCGTGTCCATAGGTAATGGAATGGAAGAATGGCTTCCAAAGGCTGCCCATCCATGGGACTTTGTAAATGGCATGCCTTCATTCTAAAAGGGAGAATTGTTGGTCCAAAGGGTTATAGGGCATCCCCCAGGGCCCCCACCTCTCAGCAGAACTTCATTCTTCCTCTGCCATGACTGTTTGTTGTTTACTTCAAGGCTCTTTCTGGCCTTGCCTCTGAGAAGTCTTACATGAAAAGAGTTGATGGTACCACCCATTGATTACCTTCTTAGGCCACATATAGAGAAGGAACCTTTTTGTGAGAAGGGGCGGGGGAGGAGTGGCGCTGAGATGACAGATTTTCTGTGACATTAGCATGGAGTGGGATATTGCCAGTGGTTCAGAAGCTTTCACATCTAAAGAAAAGACAGATAAATGCATCCAGCAGACATGTGTCTTGAATTCTGGATGTGCTTTTCTGAAATGTGCTCATTTTTAGAATCCTGATTTTTTCAGGGACAAAAAAGATAATTATTAATACACAAATAACTATTTTTAGTTAGCTTATGCTTTATAGACAAGTGACAGGCAGGCAGTTGAGTGGATATGACTTTCAGCCAATCAACTCCACAAGAATGGACTGATTAATTACTATGAACTGGGTGCTGGACAAACATGAATGAATCCTTACCCTCCAGAATCTTTCATTATACTCCCCTATAACACAAATGCAAACCCCTCTTAATAAAAATATATTCCTCTTCCTCCCTAGCTATTCCTTATACACACACACACACACACACACACACACACACACACACACACACACACACACACTCCTATCTGTGCCCACACAGTTACTAGTGTCTTATATTTAAATATTTTTCTTTCATTTCTGCTTTTGTTCTTTTCTTTTCTTTCTCTCTAATAGCTTGGGGCTTTCTTTTTACTTTAGTTTGATTTTAGCCTCAAGATGCTTACACTGTGTCAAGGGAAATAACTACAAAAATTAAGCTGTACAAAATGTAAATAAACTAAAGGATGGAAGGGAGAGTTTTTTGACTTAGAGAACTTTCTGATTGAGATAACTCCCTTTAACAATGCAGCCTGAGCATCCTCTGCAACTTAAAGTCTTGAAGTGTTGACTGGAGTACAGGAGGTTATGCAATTTGTGTCTTGTGATTTGCCCAGGGTTGTGATCATTCATTCATCTTTCATACTTGAAGAGTTCCAATGGCATCACAATGCTCAAGGCACAGTGCATTTGACTGTGGATGATTAGTCCAGTGGGAGCTTGCAAGCTTCTACCACAAGTCAGGTACATGCAAGTAGTCTGAACATTTGGGATGGAGATATCTCTTGTGTTTTTGTGTATCTTGTGTTTTTTTGTGCTCCTGTGATTCTGTTTTGCTCATAGAGCACAGTGCCTTCTTTAATGTGGGCTGGCCATGCTGGCTGAGATGCAACAGAGTATAGATCAGTTATCTAAATTTGGCCTGACAATCAACACCCAGAAAACAGAAATTTTCTTACCAGGCAGTACCACATCATCTCTATGTGGAATCAGCCATTATAGCAAATAGAAAAAATTGGAATATTGTAGATAAAATCATCTACCTTGGCAGTCTACTTTCCAGGGATGTACACATCAGTGATGAGGTTAACACACACCTGGCCAGAGCTAGCTCAGTGTTTGGGAGACTCCAGAGGAAACTGTGGGAGACAGGAGGTTTTAGGCCATCTGCCAACCTGAACGTCTGTAGGGCTCTTGGGTTGACTTTATTGTTCCATGCCTGCAAAACCTAGCTACTGTGCCAGTGCCATGCCAGGAAACTGAATTTTCATTTGGATTGTCTTAGCAAGATTCTGGCTAGAGAAGGTGTGGACACTGAGGTTTTTTTTTTTTTTTTTTTTTTTTTTTTTTTTCTTTAACTGAGTTACCAAGAATTCAAACTACTTCAGAGAGAACAACTCCAATGGGTTTACCATGTAGCCAAACTTGCTTGTTGTCATAGAGATCCGAAGTGAGACTTGAACCCAGCTCTTCCCAAAGAAACCTAAGGGGATTGTTTGGCTTCCCCTCCACCCTCCCTTTCTCTCTGTCTTTGTCTTTCTGTCTCTCTATGTCTCTGTCTCTATTTCTCTGTCTGTCTGTCTCTTTCTGTCCCTGTCTTTTATGTCTCCACCTCCCTCTCTGTTTCTTTATCTCTCTGTGTATGTCTTTCTTTGTCTCTCTGTTTCTCCTTTTTCTCTTTGTATCTCTCACTCTCTGTCTGTCTTTTTTCCTCTCTCTCTTCCTCTATGTGTGTGTATCTCTCTCTTTTCCCTCTTCTATCTCTTTTCTCTCTGTTCTTCCTCTTTCTTTTTCTCTCTCTTCCTCTCTGTCACTTTCTCTCTCTCTCCCCTCTCTCTCTTTTCCTGTCTGTGTGTGTCTCTGTTTCTCTGTGTGTGTGTGTCTGTCTCTGTCTCTCTTTGTCTGTCTCTGTCTCTGTCTCTGTCTCTCTATCTCTCTGTGTCTCTGTCTCTGTCTTTGCCTCTCTCTTTCTCTCTCTCTCTGTCTCTCTCTGTGTCTGTGTGTGTGTGTGTGTTCTCTCTCTCTTTCTCCCCCCCCCCCCCTCTCTCTCTCTCTCTCTCGCTCGCTCGCTCCTCACCCTCGCTGTCTCCTCCATCTTTGTTTCTCTCTCTGGATTTGTAACCAGGGAGAACTGAATTCAAATCTGGCCTCAGACACCCAGTAGCTGTGTAATCCCCTGGGATAAGCCTTTTAATCTATGCCTCAGTTTCCTCATCTGTAAAATTAGGATAATAATTGTATCTATCTCCCAGGGTTATTGTGAAAATCCAAAGAGATTGTTTTTACACCATGTAAATGTGGCTATGTGCATGCTGTTTCTCCCTCCCATAAACATGCACCCCCCCCAGTAGAATAACAAGGTATAATTTTTTTGTCTTCATATCCCTACTACTTATATCAGTGTCTGACTTGTAAATGTGTAGAAGGTGCTTAATAAATGCTAACTGAATTGAATCAAATCAAATCTTTTGATTGGTGCTTTTGATTGCTTCGCATTGTGGAAGAAGTTTGAAATGCCCTCAGAAAATTAAATTCAAAAGGAAAACAACAGTAAGTGGCGCCAACCGCATAAATACTCAAAGCTGCTTTAAACTGTTTTGAATCCATCTTGCAAACGTGATGACAGTATGCAGTTGCCAGACTATTCCAGGCCTCCTAGTAGAGTTATACCAATAAAGTCCTGAGGTTGAACAGACATTTCTAAAGGTTTTTAAAATGAGCTATAATCACCGGGAACAAAAAAGCAATCGCTTGACTGATTAAGCATGCACACAGTGCAGTCCTGTAGTAAGCTGGTGGAGGAAGGACGCTCTGAAGATGAGCCTTTTCTCATCTCATAAAATTAGGGAACCATGGTCAATCACAGCTATCCTGAGCAAGGCAGCTCCCATTTATCTCTACATTCAGTGATTTCACACGTTGTTCTGCTTTTTGGCTTTAAAAGATAGGAAATGAGGTGAAGATAGAAAATGAGTCTCATCGGGAGTGAAGAAAGAAAAACTATCCCCAAATTGATGAACATTAGCTCTTAAGAGCTTGGAATATACACAGTGTCATGAAGGAGGCTCCCCTGGCTCTGTACTAGCCACAGAATAGTTCTTCTTGAGCAGGAGAATATGTAACCAAAGGGGAACATGATTGTCTCCGTGCTGAGATGGACAGGACAGTTATGAAGGCACTTTGGAAGCTAGAGAAATAACTCTTGGGGTCATAAACACCGATGCTGGTCCAGTTAACTGGTGGAGTTGGAGTCAGCCTTATAAATTGTATTCTTGGGAATCTATCTTTAAGATGCTCATCATGAAGGAAGCCATTCATTCCACATCTGCTGCTGCTTTTTCACATTCGACCAGTATTGTGTGACTCCATTCAGGTCGGATTTTGTTTAGGGATTGCTTGCCATGTTCTCCCACCATTGAACTGAGCAATTTGGATTATGCATGGGGGTGGCTCACATCACATTAGGGGTGAAGTTGATGTGATTTGGCCCCGGAAATTTTAAGCACATCTGAAGCCATTCCCTTGAGATCACTCACTAATCCTTGATGGCTGCTTTGTACAGCAGAAAATGCTGCCTTTGACGTGAGAGGAACAGAGTTCAAAAGTTGCCTTTGTTAGTTACTCCATTCTCCCAGAATAAATTATGGGGTAGTTGGAGCAAATAAATAGGCATGGAAGTGTAAGACAACCCAAAGAGAGAAAAGAATCATGGAGGCAGGGAATGGAAGCATTGAGGAAAGGGTCTGTTCCTTAATTAGAGTGATTTCTGAGGATCTTGGCCCAGGATTATAAATTGCCAGTTATTTTCTTTCTCTGTTTATATATATATATATATATATATATATATATATATATATATATATATATATATATATGTTTTTTTTTTTATTTGATTGCTTTGCCTTGTGGAAGAAGTATATATATTTCATTGGAAGCTTGACCACAAACAGCATTGCAAATAATTATGTTTACTTAGGACCTATTTTTGTTGTTGCTTAGTCATTTCAGTCATGTTCAATGACCCCATTAAGGGCTTTCTTAGCAAAGATTGTAGGAGTTGCCATTTCCTTCTCCATCTCATTTTACAAATAGGAAAACTGGGGCAAACAGGGTTAAGTGGCTTCCTCTCAGTCACACTGGTAGTAAATATCTGAAGCCAAATTAGAATTCAGGGCTTTCCTAATTCCAATCCTATTTCTCTACTGATAATAACTATTTATTGGGTAATTAACTTCAAGATATAATGTATTATAATTCAATTTTAGTCCAGTAATTATATTTAAATGAATTAATTTCAAAATATAAATTGGCTTAGAGAGGTGAAATAACTTCATGGAGAGTTGGTATATCTAAAGATATGTTCAAAACTCATCTCAGATACTGTTTTAGAATTCTGGACAAGTCCCTGAAACTCTAAAAATTCTAGTTGTTTCTAAGACATTAAGTTACAGGAATAATGCTGACCTACCTAGGGAAGACTTTCACCCTTGAACACTCCTATCTTTGAAATTAAAGGTCTGATCTGTGTCCTCTAAACCAGATCCATATAGTCCCCCTACTTGACTTAGAGAAGCACATGTTCACATTATCCATGTCTCATTGTATTTTTATTTGTTTTTAAAGTATTTTCCAATTATGCATTCATCTGATTGAGGTGACTTTTAGGAGTGTTGTAGCTGCAAAGTCAATAACTAAGAGTTTGATATCCATGACCTAGAGTATCATAATTCATTTTATTTAGTCCAAAAAACCTAGAAACAACCAAATTATGGTCCAGCAATAGGGAAATGTTTTGATAAATCTGAATACTTTGTGGAGTAAGTACTATAATGTAATTAAGAGAGATACTTATGAAGAATAGAAAGAAAAGCTAGTTGCTAACTACAGATTTGGCTTTGAAGTGGCAGTCTGGGAATTGGTAGTTAAGTCGATAGGTTGACTTTCTGGGTATTTTAGCACACTTGGTCAGGGTGGAAGGTAATGTCAGAGATATTGGAGACTGAGCAGTAAAGCTAAAGATGACTCCAGAGGGTTTAGAGAATGTATTCTTGCTCCAAACCCTCAGCCCACGGCAGCAGACAGATAAGAGGGAGAAGGAGCCATGTAGTATGAGTGTTAATAGGAATCGGGATAAAAGTTTCCATTTCATTCCTCCTCTCACCTTAATCCTTGCCTTTGGCTTTCCCTCACCAGAATTTTCTCTTCCTCCCCTTGAACATCAGTCAAACTCCTGCTAGCCCCTATTTAAAGATAAAATGACGTTGACACATTCCCCAGACACATTGAGGTCTGAGAGACTATGGAGAAATAGACATTTTATCTTAGTCTTTTTTTTTTTTTTTTTTCAATTTTTCCCAGCTGGGAAAAGGCCAGGGTCAAAATTAGAAGTTTGCCATTTTATTACTCCCTCTGTATCTGAGCCTAACTTTTTTGGTTTCTTCTATCATTGACAGTGATTAAAAACTACTACTTTTCCTCTAGAATTTCTTAAATTACTTTTGGCTTAAGTAGTGAAATTAATTTGGCATTCTTTAAATTTCAATATGTAGTTTCAATTCAAGTGCTATTTGTAGAGTACATTATCTTGGACACTGAATGAAATACAAAAAGACTTGAAATACGGTCCCTGTGATGATGGAATCTGTACTTTATCAGGGGGCACAAATCATTAGCAGAATCAGTTAATGATACGCTGTACAAAGACAGTTGATTCTGAAATGGCTCCTTTGTTGGTAACTAGTAGATTTTGATCCATAAAAATATAGTCAGTTTGATTTTTTTTTTTAATTAAATGCTGTTTAGTGCCAATTACAGCTAACTTCTTCCATCCCTTTACTCTCAAGAAATGAATTCATTGTATGCCAGTGGAAAGCTTCTAAATATCCCGCAAGGGCTTGCCTTCTTTCTTTTCTAAATTCTGAATTAATACAAATAACCATCCATTTATGACTTGATAGATAAACCCTACAAAGTTGCTTGGAGGTTTCTGGACTAAAACGAACTACCCAGAGTCACACAGAGGATTTGAATCCATATCTTCCTGTCTCTAAGCTTGTTATTTTGTAGGCTAGTGTAGGGAGATTACTGTCCTTTCAAAGGATTCCTGCCTCAGTTGGGGCTCTGCTCCCACTCTTTTGATAACCTTCTCTACCATGTGCTCTTTTCATTATCATTCCAGAGTTATCATAGACCCAAGAAAAGACCCTGAAATTAACAAGGTGATTAAAGAGTCATGAATCAAAGGCAAGTTCTTGGACTCAAGGTTAATTAGCCAGATATTTAATTCTCAAAGCAGTTAATCTCCACGTGAATAATTGGAAGTTGATTACATTATCATTCCAGTTGACAAAAAAAATAAACTACCCCACAAACTATTGGGAATTCAGATGTACAAGAAAATCTATCCAACAATAATTATTCAACACAAGAATGATATTATCTAACATTTGTATTATTCCTTATGGCTTTGAGAGAACTTTCCCATGTATTACCTGGCCCAGTCCTTAAAATAACTCCATCAGATAAACAAGACAGATGTTATTTATTCATTTTAACAAGTGACAAAATTGAGTTTTGTAGCAGTTAAATGACATACAGAGTTGGAATCTGAATCTAAATCTCCATTTTTAGAGCTTTTTCTACTATGACTCAAATTGATCTTCTATTGTTCAGCTTCAGAGGAAGAAAAATGTGTTTTCTTTTTAATCTAATTGTTCTGGATCATTCATATTACTAGTTAATGCTCATGTAGTGCTCTAAGGTTTGCAAAGCACTTTTATTGTTTTTGTGTATCTCTCATTTGATATTAGTGTACTTAAGTACAAGATGAATGCAAATGGTTACTGAGCTATTCCTTATTCATCTAACATGGGGTTAACTATTAGGAACAGATTTTCGTCCAACATTAAACTGGGACAATTTACTCAACATAGAGAATGGGTCCTGGCCAGTTCAGCTTAATGTTTAATTAGCAAGCAGGCGTCTTTTCCCAGAGAGTTTTCCAAGTCTGTGCTGGATGCATATTGTTCCCAAAATGGCAACCATGCACGCTGGCATTTGGTCTATAACAACATTGCTCCTGAGATGTGAAAGGGAAGGTGTGAGTTGCCAAACAACAGGTAGTGCAGTCTGGGGTGACTTTTTGCTAAAAATTGCCTTTTGAAATGTAGTGTGACAGGGGTGAGAGCTGTTAGCATCATCCACAGATGGAATGGGATTTACACCTCCTGGATCAACAGATTTTTTGCCAAAATGAACAAAAGAAAGTCATCTCAGGTAGATGAGACTGTGGGATCAGAAAGGAAAAAAAAAATTGATTGCTTAATGATTTATAAATTCCACAAAGAGTAGGGAAAAAAATTAATTTTTTTAGGAAAGTGGTCAGACTAAGTATTTCTATTTTAGAGGGTAATGTTTGTCAAAGTTTGGTGCCATCCACTTTAAAATTTTATGTGACTATTAAAAAGGTGAAATTTTAAAGTTTAAGAGTTCTTGGGACCAGTTGTGGTTCTCCACTTCTGTAATCCCTGTGGCTGGGGAGGCTGAGGCTGGTAGGTTCCTTGGGTTTAGGTGTTTTCAGTTAAAACAGAGCTAGAGAAGATTTGAGGGGGTACACTATGGTGAGCTCCAGGGAGCAAAGAGCTACCAGATTGCCTATGAAAGAATAAACTAGACCAAATTGAAAAAAAAAAAAAAGAAAGAAAAGAAAAAAGACAATGGTAAAGATTCTGTACTGATCAACAGATCAGCATTGTCTTTAGGCCCATGAATTGCCTTCTAATATGGTGATGGAGCTCTAAAACCTCCTTCTCCCTCAAAATAAGAGCATTTTCGAATGTTGTACAAAAGTCAGCATGATCTAGTAAATAAAGAGCCAGTCTCAGAGTTTCAAATTTCCCCTCTATTACATCCCGAGATTGTTACTTTGTCTAAAACATATAACCTCTCAGCATTCTTAGAAAAATTGCTAAGTCTCTAAGCTGTAGAGCAGCTATTGATTTGCATTGTTTGAAGGAATTCACTACCATATGTGGGAATCACTTATTGTTCAGTTAAGTCATGTCTAATTCGTTATGACCCCATTTGGGGTTTTCTTTGTGGAGTTATTGGAATGGTTTAACATTTCCATCTTCAGTCCATTTTATATATGAGGTAATGGAGACAAACAAGGTAATGTGAGTTGTCCAGGATCACACAGCTAGTAACTGTCCAAGATCAAATTTGATCTCAGAGAGATGAATCTTCCGACTCCAACCTGGCACTTTGTGCACTATGGTGTCATCAATCACTATCCAAAACCTTATATTGGCATTTACTTTGTATGTATTATTGAACTACATGTGAGGTTTCATATAGGAGAACATCAAAGCCATTTTAGAAAAAGGACCTTAAAATCTGAAACTATCTAGTCAACTTTCATATTAAAGTGGTAGATGACTCCTGGCTAGGGATAGAAATTGAAGCTGTGACTCAATGGTATAGGAATCGTCCAGACCAGGAATCTCTTTCTACAAATGCAGATCATCAGATGTTCTCCAACATATATAAGGGTAATGAAAGATTAGTCAGTGAAGGCCCAGTTCTGGGAGGATTCATAATCTAGTTTATCTGATAATAAACTTAAAGGGATGCTTAATGAGCCAGCTTCTGAAAATATGTGGTGACACTGTATGGAAGAGTCATGGCTTATAAGTATTTGTAACTAATTCCTATTTTCCTCTTAATGTAGTGAGGGAGAAATTAAAAAAAAAAAAAAAAAAAAAAAAAAAGTATTTTATTTACTTGCTTCCTATGCCAGGACTGGGAGCAATACAAATGGTCTCATTGAAATTACTCTTTCTTTCCTGCTGACCATCACATTTATGGAAGGGAGTAGCATGCTCTCCTAGAGTTGTCTGGATCACTGAGAGGTTAAAGTGAGATTCACACAACTGATGGGCATCAGAAGCACCGTTCCAACCAAGATCTTCCTGTTTCAGAAACTGACTTTCAATTCAATATGTTCCTCTGCCTGCTCACGTTTTTTTGGTTGTTGTTTTGTTTGTATGTATGATGGGATTCCTTTGGCAGTCTGGTGAAAGGGACAGATTACTCAGAATAATTTTAAATGCACAAAATAAGGTCCACGGAGTACAAAGGAAAGCAATTATATTGAATACAGTTATGAAAATATAATCCAAAACAAAGCAAAACAAGTTCACAGATCTCAGTTCAAGACCCTTTGCAGTCTAGAGGACCCTGAATTTATACACAGGAAATGTTTTGACTGCTGTATAGCTAGATCAGTAGTACAGATTTATTTTATCATGCTAAAAATCATTTCTAAAAATCTGAGTTTACAAAATGGATTAGCTGCGTATAAGCTATTTTCTTTACAACAGAGTAATTCTTACATGGCTTTGACCTTTTTTTAATTAAATATGTTATATTTAATTAGATATAACTAAATATTAATTAATTAAATACAGTTAGTAGGTCAAATTCATAGGTCAGATATTTTCAGAGAGGCATTATGGGATAGCAGATGTAAACCAGACTTAAAGTTAGGAATCCTTTGGGACAAGCTTACCTCTCATACATATTAACTATAGAACTAGAAATTTCAGACAGGTGGAAATGTTCATTGGCAAAGGAAACTTCCTCCTTGTAAGTTCTTTACAATAATAAAAGGACATGGTTCAATAACAACAAGAAAGATTTCAACATTTATTAAGTTAACTAATTCTTTGAATCCTTTGAATCGTAGAGATAGAAACCTAGGATACAGACAACAGAATCGAAACTAATCATTTTCAAGAGCTATGTAGCATTATGTATTCTAGCAAGTTATGGGAACAGATTTAATGACTCAAGTTGTAGAGAAAAGGATCGTAGATTTAATATAAAAAGAGAGGAGGAGGAATGAATTGCTGCTTGCATCATGTTTCAGCAAGTCAGAGTGATTAGGTGCTTGGTATTTTCCCACAGGCTTGGATTAAATTTGCACTTTAAATGTATTATTACATAAATGATCCTACATTTCTGGAAAGCCTTGGGGTCGATAATTGGGAGACCCAAGGGAATTGATGACTTTCATTTGTGATAGACTGTCAGATTTTCACACATACTTAGGAGATGACTGCCAGATCCTTAAAAATTGGTCACTTGAGTGTATCCTTATCTTCCCATCATTTTCATTCTTTGGAGGGTGAGAGTAGAGTGTAAGGAAAGGAATTAAGTTGGAAAGGAAAGAGAGTTGGCCTTTGCTTTGGGGAAAACATGGATTTGAGTTCTATTTATGATACATACTTGTTTAAGGATTAGAAGCTACTTGAGGGAAGGAACTTTTCCTTTCATAGCAAATGATATGTAGTAGGCACTTAATTGACCTTTGTAGGCTGAGTAGGCAGAATGATGCAGTAGAAAAAATGGGATCCCTTTATATAGTTCAAATCCATTACATATACCACTAAATTTATAATGTTATAATTTTATTATTAATTGATTATCATATGGTCATGGTTGAATGGCTTAAACTTTCTGAAGCTCAGGTTCCTAATCTGTAAGATGTGATAGTATTTGTCTTACTTCCTCCAGAGGTTGTTGTGAGGAACAAATGAAGTGTTGCCTAACACTTGTTTTATAAAGCATAAAGCCTTGTATGTGTCAGCCATTAGTAGTATTGTTAATTTACAAGATGTATGTACAGAAGGATACTTCCCCCCCAAAAAATAAAATAAAAAGCCTGTTTTCCCTGCTCTGCTGGCACTCACCCTCCTAGTTAAAGGGAGACTTGTACCCTTGAGAAAATGCTGCAGTCAGAAGCTTATGAGTGGGAGCTGGAATCCTCTGCTTACAGATGCACAATTTCACAGAATTTAATTTTTTTTTACAAAAAGCCTGGATGGAATATTTTAACTTTGATGAAAACCAGGCTGCTACTTTAGCTAAAATAAAGGATTGCAAAGTTCTTTGTTTCTTACCTCTAACTAAGGGGAAAGAAGATAACAGAATTAGGACTGGGGGCAATCTTAGAAATTATTCAGTTTAATCCCCTCATTAAAAAAAAAAAACTGGGATCAAAAGAAGTAACTTGCAAGGTTTCATAGGCAGTAAATAGAGTTAGAATTCTTCCTCTTTTGATTCAAAGCAGAGATCTTCCTACTGTACTATACTGCCCAATGGCTTTCCATTGATTGAGGTTTTCTGTCAGAGAATCCTGGAGAAGTGCCATTTTAAAATCGCAGCATGGCTTCTCCACTTGGGGAATGATGATAATTTGTTTCTGTGGCCATAGTTTGGATCCATATTGAAAGCTTCTTGAGAACAAGGACTATTCCCATCCCCTTCTTTTCTTTGTATGGCCAATTTCTAGCATAACGTCTAGCATATAATAAGTATTAATAGAAACCTTTTGATTGTAAGCAGTAATCAAAGTATATATGGGATAAATTTGGGGGGCATGGAATAAATTAGATTTGGAGATCAATTGGAAGAAAAAAAAAACAGAAGGAAGGTCCCAGATTAAAATTTTAAAGTGTGGAGATTTCAGCAATGGGGAAAGACTTCAAGAGTTGCTAAATTAATTAATCTGTCCTTGGTACCACAAATATAGGAAGGAAAACTTGAATCCCAGTCTATAAATAGTTAGCCTGAACCAAATGAAGATAAAATTGAGAAATGTTGAACAAAATAAATAAAAATACAGTTGCACATAGATAATATTAATTTGTGGTTTTCTAAATCAATATGTAGCCCACAGAAATCTATATCTATTTAAATATAAGTTTACTAGATTAGTGGATCTCTAATGTTCCTTTTCAGTGCCAGGTGGAATAGTGTTAAGAATTAGACTTAGCTTGGTTAAAGTAGCAGGCTTACAGTCCAGAAGACTCTTCTTCCTGAATTCAAATTTGGCTTCAGATACTTAATAGCTATGTGACCCTAGGCAAATCACTTTACCCTGGTTGCCTCAGTTTCCTCATCTGTAAAAATGAATGGAGAAGGAAATGGCAAATCACTTCAGTATCTTTGCCAGGAAAATCCCAAATGGAGTCTTGAAGAGAGAGAGATAGAGACAACTGAAAGTAACACATAGTCTTCAAGTTCCAAATGTTATCCTCCTCACTTTGTATAATAGAACTTCCTTAGTTCTCAGTATTTCCAGGCTGATAAATAAGAGGGTTCTTGCCTTAAATCCTTTTAATACAATCTCCATACTTTAAAATTTTAATCTGGGATCTTCCCTCTGTTTTTTTTTTCTTCCAATTGATCTCCAAATCTAATTAAATTAAATACTTAAAGGGATTATTAAATCTGAAATCAATCAATCATCTGTTTCAGCCCCCTCAATTATATAAATAACAAAATCAAAACCCAGAGAGGTTGTGATTTGCCTAATGTCACACAGCTTGCTTATGGTAGAATGAAAATTAGAAACCCAATCTCCTGATTTAATAATCCAGGACTGTGCATCACAATTATATTTAATCACCTCTCACAGGTCTGTAGTATACTGCTGAATGCATGGCTAATTTTTCCTGGGTTTATATTCATACAGAAGGAGAAAGAAGCAAGTAATGTTTCTCCTTTATTCTACCTTTTAGAAACTTTTTTTCTCCTTCAAGGCCTACTTCAGGAATTGTCATGGGTTGGAATCCTGTCGATTCCACTAGTTGCCAGTATTTTCTCACTCTTCAAATTTCCATATTATTATATGTATAATTAATCAATGCTTGTTGATGGATGGATATTTTATTCCCAAACCTTAATTAAATGTAAGTTCTTAGGGAACAGGATTGTTTTGGGTTTGTCTTTTTTTTTTTTTTTTTTTTTTTAATCTCCAAGGTTGTAGCATTGGGCCTTGCTTACTTTTTGTTCCTTTATTTCAACTGAATAAGCCATAACCCCCACATCCTTTTAGAATTGTTTCCCTAAAAGGTAATTAATCTTACTGCTCTGGAGAAAGAATAAAAAATTATTCTCCTAATCCTGTCACATTCTTACTTCCCTTCTAAAAACCAGCTTTCCCCCAATGCAAATAATATGTTTAAACTTAGAAACATTGGTAAAAGTAGCAAGAAGTTGGTGAAATATATATATTTCCACAGGGTTTTGACAGGAACCTGATTCTAGACTACTTAAATAAGTTCTATAATGACTACTGAAACCCACATCCTCGGGTGATGAGAAATGAATGAATGATTGAATGAATAAGTACAAAGGAAAACCTCAAAGATTGTAAAGCCAGATTAATGAAATATCCTAATTATAGAGATTCCTAAATTTTGTAACTATTTCATTTTATTGCATTGAATTCTATGAAGTAATTGAAAAAAGACCAGTAGTTGTTGCCAATTAAGATTTACAACTTTTTTTCAGTCTTACCCTATTGAAGGACCAAGAATGGGATCCAAATCTTGAGACTGAATGCCAGCTTCCATGGTGACAATATAGGTTTCACAATGGGTAATATTTTGGATCCTTGGCTGGGCATCGTGAAACAAGGATCAGAAACCAGGCATACAGGATCCTGGTTATTCATGTCTTTGGTATTCAACAAGACATCCAGAGGCAAAGAGCTAGGATTATAAAAGTAACAAAGCATTTGAAATCAGAAAAGGAGAAAGACCTAAGGGTAAAAATAGAAAACAGCCAAAATCAAAACTGATACAGGACAGTTCAGAGGAAGAATTCAAGCTTATCTGAAGAATTTGTTCTATAATGTTAAGTGAACTAGCTAGCTTTTAATCTGAAGTGTCCAGACTAGTCCTGGCCACTTGAAATCTCTAATAGTTGATCACTGTGGGAGATTCCAGTTCACCTTTGCATCCTCCTGTAGCAGATACAATGGATAACCTCATCTGAAGGCAGGATCTCCTGAGTTCAAATCTGGTCTCAGATATTGTGACCCTGAGCAAGTCACTTAATACTGTTTGCCTTAGTTTCCTTATTTGTAAAAAATGCGCTGGAGAAAGAAATAGCAAATCTATAGTATCTTTGCTGAGCAAACATCAAATGAAGTCAGGAAGAGTCAAAAGTGACTGAAAAAAAAAATGACTGAAAAAAATTTATTGAAACTTTGTGATTTTTGTGATACATTGATTAATGTTTTTTTTTTCCCCTCTCAATAGTATTGTATTTCCAATCATTTAAATGGGACCCCCTTGCAAATTCTTTCTATTCAACATATATTGAGAGCTTACTTTGTGTGCTCTACTAGAATACAATAAGAAAATAAACTCTTTCTGCCTTACAGGAGCTTACATTCTACCAGAGAAGTGAATACAAGTAATTTGGGAGAGATTGGCATGAAAAGAAATCACCAGAAACTATATTCTTCACTTTCTAGCAAAGATTTCTTCCTTCTTGGTGAACATTTTAGCCAAATAATTTTCTGAAACATAAATTCCAAATTTATGCAATACTAATTAATGACACATTACTGTGGCTGGAAAGTATGCAGATGAATTTTAAAGATGAATTTTCTGGGACACTTATGGTATGACTTTGTGTCCAGTCCATTCATCATGAAGACCTGAGGTCCAGCCCTATTTCTGACAAATGCTGCCTGTGTGACTACTATTAGCTCATTTAACATTTCCTTGCCTTCAGGACATTTCTTAAACTGTTACAAAAAAAAAAAAAATGAAGAGCTGCATTGATGGAAGTCTCACCATCCAGGCATTCTGTATAGCAATGAAATCATTGGTCTGGACAAACAAACACATAGATTTGTGAACTTTGAGAGATGCGCTCAGAAAACTAAGCAGCAAATGATCCATGTAGCCTAATTAAGATAGGAGGGATGGGCTGAACAGTAGTGGAGAAGATAATGTAGAAGAAGCTTAAAGATTTCTTTTACTGTTTCTGTCTACATATTTAGGTTTAACATACATGGAAAACTGGTGGTGTAATCTTTCATTGATTTTTCTTTTTTTAGCACAAAATTGTTTCCAGTTTATGAATACTTTAATTCTTGCTTCTAGTATTTCATTTTATGCCAATCCTTTGGAAGAGGGGAGGGGAGGAAAGGAGGGAGAAATATTTAGAACACAAAATCTTGTAAATACAAATGCTACAAATTGCCTTGCCATGTAATTGGGAAAAGAATAAAATACTATTTAAAAAAGAAGAAAAAAAAAACAATAAACACCAATTCAATTAAGTCCTACAATATATTGGGAAGAAGGGAATGGGTTTGATGTTTCATTCCTATAAGGAAATTTCTTCTACCAATGCAAATTCCACCTGCTCTGCAATTTAATATCTTAAACAATGAGTAATCAAATGTATTACCCTGCCTAGTCTGTAAGTGTAGGTGGACAGACTTGGACCTAGGTCTTTCTAAACTGAGTCTCACTCTTTGGATTCATTATGTCCTAAATATTAATATAATGAATATAATCAAAAAATGAAAAGTACATAATTTAATATAAGCTCCAAATCCTATTCTTCCACGTCAGTTTTTACCTTCTGACTTTATTTCTTTGTTCTACCTCCTTCCTTCCTCCCGTCCTTTCTTCTTCCTTCCCTTCTGCCCTCCCTTCCTTCTTTCCTTCCTTCCTTTCCTCCCCCTTCCTTTCTTCTTTCCTTCTTCCTTTCTTCCTTCTTTCCTTTTTTTAGTCATTCTTTCTTTCCTTCTTCCCTTCCTTTTTTCATTCCTCCTTTCCTTCTTTCCTCCTTCCTTCCTCCCTCTTTTCAGTCCTTCCTTGCTCCCTTCCTTCTTTACTTCCCCCTCCTTCCATCCTTTCCTTCCTTCCTATCTTCATCTTGTCATTCCTTCTTTCCTTCCTTCTTTTCTTCTTCATTTCATCCCTTCCTGTTTCTTTCCTTCCTCTTTCTCTTCCTTTTCCCCTCCCTTCTTCCTTATTTTTCATGGACTAGCTCCATGACTTCAGATGGATTGTTTGAATCTTACCTGATGCTGCCAGGCAGGGTGCTTTATTACATCATTATGGGAAGTGGGGGTAGGGAAGAGAAGCTGTGAAGACTTAATGTACTTCTAGTATTTTGCAAAAATCATTTAATGATATGGATGGCATTACATCTGTTGTGGTGATAATAACAGGCTGGTGTTTTTCTGGCACAAAGGAGCCTGTATCATCAATCTTCTGTAATCATTGATCTTCAGCTAGAGAAGTGCATCTCAACTGTTTGCTGTTCCCTATATTGTGTACTCTACTCTTCTTCCAAAACATAGTGCATTCCCCAAATCTCTTAAAGAAAATCTGTTCTGTTTACACATGAGATGTAAAATGACATCTAAAGTTGTGATATATGTGGACTTAAAGCTATCTCTTTCAATCATTATAACCTTTAAGCACCATTAAGTTCCCTCAGGAAGCTTTGACCTTTTCTATCTCTTCGATACTTTTGACAGCTAAAAGGGAGAAACTGTAGATCAGGCATCTGCTCCAACCATGAAATGTTAGTATTTGGCACCTAGGTAATAGTACCAACCATTTAAAAATATTCATGTGATGTAACTTTTCTTCTGTGTGGGAAAGAAAAAACAAACTGGACAGCTGGAGTTTTTAAAATCAATCCTTATTTCCCCCCTGTATCAGTTTGTTTATCTAAAATCAGTCATTACTCACAGTATGATTTATGATTAAGGCAGTACTGAGAAAAGAAAACTGAAATGGCAATTATAGCCTGAGGAGTTTGTTGAGATCCAGTTTCCAAGCTGGGATACAATATCCTGTGGTAGATAGAAAACAGAGGTCAGTTAGAGAAGAAGGGAAGAAGAAAATTTAATTCCCATCAGGAACTAGTGTAGGGAAGAAAGGAAACTTAATAGCCTTAAAAATACAATACCACTACATATAAAAGCACTGAAACTTCTAAAGACTGTGATAGGGCAGCCTAGGTCTCCCTATAAGTGCTATTTGGGGGAATATGGGAAATCTCTATCCTTAAAATGATTTTGTCTGAACTAATGATCACAAAAGATCAATTTGAAGAGCAGGAATTCCTACAGGTTTTCAGTTAGTATGGATGGGAATAAAAACCAAGTTGGGAGAATGTATTTGTATGTATAATAAAAGAAGTCCAGAAAGTGGAATACATTGAAGAAACAACAATGACAACAGCAGTAATTTGCCAGTATTTTCATATAGGAATGATTTTGAAGATCTCATTATTGGTATCATTATTGTAATAGTAATAACATTTTAGTACTCAATAGGATGGTAAGTAACATTTTTTATTCTGTTATTATTATTAATTATATTTTAATGGAAGATAGAATGATGGGGTTGATATATATCTAACCCTTTTATCATCAATATTGATAATAGTAATTTGCACAAATTGGGTTATCTCAGCTTTGGAAAACACCACAAAATAATTATTATAATTATAACAAGATGAATTGCATGTGATCTCTGTCCTCCTGTCTGCTGCTAAAATTATACCAAAGATGCTCTCTATGAGCCTACAGAAGATAAACTCCTAATTTTTTTGCTCAACTACAAAAATAACTATTAGTATGTTACCTGTGCAAAAATCCACAGAACATTCAGTCTAGAAGAAAGCAGGAAAGCACTTTTTCTTAGAATCCTTTATATGTGATTCTATATCTCCAGTAACTAGCAAAGTTCTTGGCCCATAGGAGGTGCTTAATAAAAATCCATTGATTGAATTTTCAAAATTATGAACATGGTAGTGTAGTGTGAATAGCTCAAATCTAGTCAGGATGATACATAGTACACTTGATGTTTATTGGGTGTAAATGCCTAAGGCACAGGATAGTATTAGATAAGACCCATGGGAACTGTCTGCCAGGAGCTATCTTTTCTTACTATGGTACCCACCAAAAAGCCCTTGATCCCATATCAGTAGGGAATCAGCCTCAGTAACCAGACTGATTGGACTCTTCTATCTAAGGCTGGCTAACCAGAGAGGGGGGGAAAATGAGCTTTTTAATATCACTTTGAGAAAATTGTGGCTATGTGTAAGATGAGGGATTGGGTGTCTTATCTTGGATACATAGTCTTGGCCTTGGGGCCACCAAAGTTTCTCTTTTGAAACTTATTTTTACTAGAATACAACCAGTAGGTATGACTTTGACTATGCTACACTTCTGTACTTAAACAAATTATTTTACTAAGGGCATGGGGTAATATGGAGGCTTTAGGAATTTAAAATAACTGATAGGACAATTCCCTCTGCTGTAGCCATTGCTCTATTCTCGCTCTCCATGGTCCTGCTTTCATATGTGTTTTTTTTCCCTGATTGTCATCTCCTTTTTGTGAGAAGGGTACTAGAACTTTCATAGAATGCATAAGATAAGGAGACTGAGGTTAACAGTAACAATAATAATCACTAATGTTTCTATCCCACTTTAAAGTTATCAAAGTATATATATATATATATATATATATATATATATATATATATATATATATATATATATATATACATGTGTACATGTATATAATATATATTATATATGTGTGCATACACAATTTTTTTTCTCCTGGCCTTTTCTTTTTCTGTCCAACAGATTTTCTCTTCCCTTTTTCTTCCATTTCCCAAATGATAATTAACTTTCTACCTGGTGGCTTTCCCTGGAGCCTCCATACCTGGAGTATTCCAGAAATTCCCAGTTGCCTAGTTAATTGGCAGGCAGGTCTCTGTCCTATTCAGGGGTGGAACCCTGTCATATGAGGAAGAGCTCTTCCTTTTCCATTAATGCTAATTAATTATTAGCAGCCTTATGATCTGAGAGATGGGGTGTGACCACAAGTGCCAGGCTTTGCCTCACTTAAAAGCAGTCTATTGCTTGAATCTCATGATTGAGACTAGCTATTGACATTTCTGTTGTATCCTTGCCTTCTCTTTCATTCTTATTCTCTTTTGGAGTTGTCATTCCTGGTATCACTGAGAAGTGGGCTGGGAGGTCTATGTGTTGTTTTAGAGCAGTGATGTCAAGTAGAAATGGGGGCTACTAAGCCATAAACTAGGATCCCTGCACACTGTATATTGACTGAGTTTTAAAATGTAAAATCAATTCCATTAAAAAAAAAAATTATTAGCTAGCTCTCAGTTGCATTTTAATCTTGTTCAGGCAGCACACCACAGTGTTGAGGGCTTCACATTCAGCTCCTCTGCCGGTAGTAGTCTTCCCTTGTTTTCCCTGCCTTTTTTTTTTTTTTTTCTTCAGATTTCCAGTTAACCTCTATAGCTTTCCTTTTGGGGTCTTCCTTTAAACACACTATTTTAAAGACTAATAAAAGTAAGAAAATAAAGGCTCTTGTACTTTCAACATTGGCAAGTATGTCTACTTCTTGGGATGCTCTCTTATTCCTTTCAGTGATCTCTGACATAATCCCATTTTATAAAACAGGAAGATTATTTATCCAGGGTAACACATCGATCAAATATCAACAGCCAGATCAGAACCTTTATCTTTCAGACTTTAAAGCCAAGAGTCATAAGACCATAGGATCATAGATTAAAAAATAGAAGGTGCCTTAGAGGGAGTCATATAGGACCCTTTGAACTCATGAATGAATAAATAGGATCTTGAGAGGTCAAGCTCTTTGCCCAAGGTCACACAGCTAATACCTGACTCTTTCCATGATACCATCTTCCCAATCTTGATATTCCTATTTGAAAATGTTCACAAAGAATATTTTGAGATAACATAAATTCAAGCATTCTTTGCTTTTCAGTAAGATCTCTCATTTATGTTTTTATCAATGCTTGTTGAGAAAAAATGATTAATTCTTTCTTGTATAATAATTAATTATTGATTCAGAATCAATGTTTTTCCCCTTTTCCACTTCCTGATTCAGGAATCAATAAGTGTGGGAATTTTTCTTTTTTTCCAAGAGTTGCCCAACCAAGATAACTAATATCTAACAAAAGACTGTTAAAAAAAAAAAAAAAAAAAAAACATTCTAAATTTATGCCAATGGATAAAATATTGTTCATTGTGTTTACTCAGATAGGTCTAGGAAAATGCAGATTCTCTCTTTTGTTGAACAAGTGACTAGAAATTGATGTTTCTTTGAACAAGACTTGGCTGATCCAATATACATACCTTAAGACTCTCATTAGAAAAGAATATAACATTCATTCATTAATTGTTAACTAATTGGAGCTGATTGCCACTCTCAAGAATATCCCTTCTTTCTAGACCATAAAAATTGTGAGTCCACTACCATGGAGGGTCTTTGACATTCAACAGTGCCACTGATCTCTTTTATTAATAACATGCTAGCCTTGTTATTAAAATTATTAAATTACCCAAAAACTATGTCTCTTGAATTTTGTAAACATCATATTCAGCCCCTGTATGCTTAGTAATCAAGGAAATCATTCATGTGAAAGACAATAAAGGCTTAAGTTACCTTTTTTTTTTTTGGATTAAGAGTATATCCAGATTTCCCACTAGATAATTTAACATAATGTGTCGTACCACTCACCTTACAGGCTGTTGGCAGATGAAATTTCTCCTAATATAAAAGAAGTGGTTGAAGGACAGAGAGAGCTATGTAGGATAGGGGTGCCCAGGAACAGTTGAATCATGGTAGAGAGTGTCAGAGAATACAGATGTATGGGTAAGGAAAGGGGGCCAATCTCAGTCAGTATACTCTGCTATTCAGCCTTAGTAGGATAATGAGCAACTTGAGCTGTCCCAGATCCATTTTTAGAATGACTTCTTAGACAGAACTAGTCTGATTCTGCCTCCCTTAAGATGCTGCTGGGACTTAGTAAATTCATTGTCTCCTTTCCTCCTTTCCTTCATGCCTGATCATTGCCTGGCAGACAGTTTCCCTTATTTTTGAAGTTTGCTCTTTTAGGTCTCCTTTACTTCTTGTTTGTGCTTTGATAATGTGTTTGGCTCCAGATAAAGACAAGCCAAGTGCTTTCTATTAAGTGCTTGAATTGTCTGAGTCCCATGTGCCTTTGTGAATTCCCACCTTACCTCTTCTTATAATTTGTTTGCTTCAAAACTCTGCTTTAGCAATAACTTCTATATTAAAATTTCCAAGATTCTCCTGATTTGTAGAGCTTCCCTCAATATATACCTTCTATTCATTTTGTAAAACTCATTCATGTATGTCTCTCCCAATACAGAGTAAGTTAGGGCAAAGACTGTCAGAAGGCCTTTGTTTTAGGTCCTGCTCCATCATTACCACATTATTTTGTTCAATCTCAATGTTAATAGGCTTCATTGTTTTCATGTGTAAAATGGGAAGATCAGATTAGATGTTCTAGTTCTAGAAATTTGTGATGAGATTTTGTAATTTTTTTTTTAATTCACTTATTTATTTGTTTGTTTTGGTAAGGTAATTAGGGTTAAGTGACTTGCCCATGGCCCACAGCTAATAAATGTTAAGTACTTGAAGCTGGATTGGAATTCAGATCCTCCTTACTTCAGGGCTGGTGCTCTACCTACTAAGCCATTTAGCTGCCACAGATGAGAAGGTTTTAGTTGTTGTTTCACATTCTAAATAGGAAGGAGAAAATAGGTTTATCAAGCAACTTAAGGAACAAAAACCTAATTATTTAAAGTAATTATTAATTTATTATTCTCATTTCTAAAATTGCATTCATCTGAATGCCACATGAACAGTTGTTCATCTTGTGAACATAGACCTGAACACTGCTAGTTTCTCCATATTATTATTCATGAACACATTGTGGAAATCATCTCCCAAATCTGATGCCTAAGTAAAGAGAAATTGACATGCTTATCTTTTATACTTTCATATTTTCTGACATATTATATGTCATCTTGTAGTTACCCCCAGGGTAACTATTTTTTATAATACTTGCTTCTTGAAGGTCTAAATATTTCTTTACCTTGGATTTAATAATGTAGTATAAATATTGAGTTTTGTCTAATATTTAATCTGGAATTCTTTTTGTTTAAGTGATAGAATAGTGGATCTTCTTAATTCTGTGTAAGTTTCTAAATCCACCCAAGTCAGCATGTGGTATGGTAAAATAGGAAAAACCTTTGGTAGGGCATTCTTAACATTAAGTGTTTTGAATGAAGAATAGGAATACTCTTTTGGTACTGAAAAGGACACATTCAGGTTTAAAATATGCACATGTGTGTGTATATGTATGTATGTATTTTATTTCTTCTCAAGTTGCCTTAAAAGAGAAATATCTGCTCTAACATGATCAATCATTGCTGTTGTGTAAAGTTTTGTCCTAAAAATAACAGAGGCAATGTGACGCAATAGAAAAAGATGCTGAGCTTAGAATGAGGGGACCAGAGTTCAGATTCTTGGATTTCCTTTTGCTGCCAGTATAATCCCATCCTCAAGTCTCCTAAAAGCTATAAGATGAAGTTACTCATCTATAAAGAGAAGAGTTTGATTAAATGAGAATTAAGTGTTCTTCCTGATAAGAGCTGCATTGAATATGCCAGAAAATTTGAAAAACTTCAAAGTGGTCACCATATTGGAAAAGATCATTTAATGTCCCAATCCTAAAGAAGAATACTGCCAAAGAATGTACAAATGACTCATCAATTGTGCCCATTTCACATGCCAGCAGTTATGCTTAAGATTCTGCAGCTAGGCTTTAATGATATATAAATCCAGAATTACCAGAAGAGCAAGCTGGTTTTTGAAGAGTCAGAGGAGTTAGAGACCAAATAGTTAAGATTTGCTGGAGAAAGAAAGGGAATTGCAGGAAAAAATACTCTTGTTTCATTTACTATATTAAATCTATTGACTTGTGGAATACAAGAAAATTATGACAAGTCCTTAAAGAGGTGGGAATAATAGATCATCCTACTTGTCTCCTGAGGAACCTGTATGTGACTCAAGAAGCAACAGTTTGGAAACAATTATGTAAAACACTGATTGGTTTGTTGTCACTTTGTTCATTTAATTTATATGCCGAGTGCATCATGTGAAATTCCAGGCTAGATGAATCAAAAAACTGGAATTGAAATTTCCAGAAGAAATATCAACAGTCTCAGATATGGAGATAATACAGTCAGTCTGAACTAGAATGTGAAGAACAAGTAAGAAGTATCCTGGTGAGGATGAAAGAAGAGAGTATAAAAGCTGGCTTGAAGTTTAATATTAAACAAACAAACAAAAGCTAAGGTCAAGGCCAAAAAAAGCTAAGGTCCTGGAAAATAGGAGAAGAAATGGAGCATTGTCAGATTTTATATTCTTGGGCTCCAAGATCAATGCAGAAATCGAAGTATAGACTTGCAATTAAAAGATACTTGCTTCTTAGAAAGAAAAATTATGGTAAATCTGGATAACATACTTAAAAAGCAGAGACATAGTCTTGCCATTAAGATATGCATAGACAGTTATGGTTTTTCTAGTAATAATGTATGGCTATAAGAGTTGGATATAAGAAAAGCTAAGTGCTATGGTATCAACATTTTTGAATTGTGGTACTGGAGAAGACTTTTGAGAGTCCCATGGACCACACAGAAAAAAAACCAGCCAATACTCTTAAGAAATTAATGCAGACTGTTATTTGGAAGGACAACTACTGAAGCTGAAACTTAAATATTTTGACTATGTAATGAGAAGACAAGACTTATTGGAAAAGAACTTGATGTTGGGAAAGATTGAATGAAAGCAGGCTTTCATGGACAGGCTTTGAGGCATAATAGAGTATAAAAGGATCTGGTGTATTGGAGACTGTGGGCTCAAGAGATATTGGACATGATCGAATGACTGAACAACAAAGCTTCCTTCCTGCTCTAGTCTCTGATCTTCTGATCATGGAAGGTCTGCAAAGCTGTCCCTCTTTGAGGACTAATAAGATTAATGTTTTCATAATTATTTGGCATAGATGTTCTAATTCAATCACTCATGAAATGCTTGTCCAATTTTAGATGATTTTACACTTTGCAAGTCAGAGTGAGCATGCAAAATTATTTTGAGTAGGTACATTGAATTTATAAAAATGTAAAGTTATCTACCTGATTAAAATATATATGTTGAGTAAAAGAGGAAAGAAAAAGAAAGAAGAAATATTATTAGAAAGAATTTTTTAAAATTTATCTTGTAGTTGTAGAGTTGTATTCTGACTATGAGAAAACAGTGTGATATGGTTTATCAGAAATGTGTAAATGATTGGTGGAGTTGTGAAATAAACCAACCACTGGAGAACAATTTGGAATTATGCCCAAACTGGGTCTGTATCCCAAGGAAATCATAAATAAGGGAAAAATACCCACATGTGCAAAAATGTTTGTAGCAGCTCTTTTTGTGGTAGCAAAGAATTAGAAAATGAGTAGATGCCCATCAATTGGGGAAATGGCTGAACAAGTTCTGGTATATGAAGATAATGGAATATTATTGTTCTTCAAAAATGATGAACAAGCCAATTTTAGAAAGACATGGAAAGATTTTTGTGAACTGATGCTGAGTGAAACAAGCAGAACCAAAAAGACATTGTACATGGTAATAATAAGATAGTGTGATGATCAACTATGAAAGATTCAGTTCTTCTCAGTGATTCGATGATCCAAAGCAATTCCAATAAACTTTGGATAGAAAACACCATCTGCATGCAGAAAAAGAACTGTGCAGCTTGAATTAACATATGAATTATTCATTTCTTTTTGTTTTTCTGTTTTTATCTCCAGTGTTTTTTTTTAACCTTTTGTCTTGATTTTTCTCTCTCAACATGACTCATAAAGAAATGTGTATTTAAAGAGGTTAATATACAAGTACAACCAGAAAAATAAAATGCAAAACAAAAGAGAAGTAGGTAAATGAAATCTTAGACTATTGAGAGACATAGCTTTTGGGAATCAGAAAAACCAGGGTAGAGGCAATGTCTTATGTGTAAATCCTTCACTATGGTGTTATTGTTTTACATAACAGAATACCATAATGGATGCTCATAATGAAGAGATTGGTTGAAAAAGAATATTAAAATTTGAGAAATATTATTAGAAGAAATAAATGATTTACCACAAAAATGAATTCAGGAAAGAAAAAAAATGGTTTGTGCCAAATGAAAGGATATGTTAAAATTTCTCTGTGGTTAAGGAAATAAAATAATTGGATTTATTGTACTATAGTGTATTAAAAAACACGAAGAAACATCATAAGTAACTCAAATTCTATTGCATTTTTCATGATGAATATTTATAAAGTGACCATAGCAAAAATAATTGTAGCTTATTTTCTAACATCTTTTGTTTGAAGCAGAGAAAAATCTAAGAATGATCCTAAAGATCTTTTTAAATTAAATTTAGAAGCATTAAGTTTTACAGTACTAGACTTGGAGACATGGAGACCTCAGTGCAAATATGACTTTACTTACTAGCTATACTATGCTAGGTACGTCTCTTAATCTAAACTGCATTTGTTTTCTCATCTGTAATTGGGACCTACCTCACAAAGTTGTTATATAGCACAAATAAAATTATAATAGAAATTCTAGATATTATTATCTACTTTACTATTCAGTGATTCAATGCAAAGGTAGTTATAGGAAAAGATAGTTTAAAAAAATTGTGCTAATTTTATTGAACTTTAGAATATCAAAAACTTTCTTAAATGAGATCTATAATCACTTTAAAAGAATACAGGTTGCAAAGGGCTATCAAACTGTGCATGCCTTTTGTTCCAACTTTTCCCCTCCTTCCCCATACCCCTTCCCCCAGATGGCAGGTTGACCAATACATGTTAAATATGTTAAAGTATAAATTAAATACAATACATGTATACATTTGCAAACAATTGTTTTGCTGTACAAAAAGAATCAGACTTTGAAACAGTGTACAATTAACTTGTGAAGGAAACCCAAAATGCAGGCGGATAAAAATAGAGGGATTGGGAATTCTATGTAGTGGTTCATAGTCATCTCCCAGGGTTCTTTTGCTGGGTGTAGCTGATTCAATTCATTACTGCTCTTTTGGAGCTGATTTGGTTCATCTCATTGTTGGAGAGGGCCACATCCATCAGAATTGATCATCATATAGTATTTTTGTTGAAGTATATAATGATTTCTTGGTCCTGCTCATTTCACTCAACATCAGCTCAGGTAAGTCTCTCCAGGCCTTTCTGAAATCCTCCTGTTGGCCATTTCTTACAGAACAACAATATTCCATAATATCCATATACTACAATTTATTCAGCCATTCTCCAATTGATGGGAATCCATTCAGTTTCCAGTTTCTGGCCACTACAAAGAGGGCTGCCACAAACATTCTTGCACATACAAGTCCTTTTCCCTTCTTTAAGATCTCTTTGGGATATAAGCCCAGTAGTAACACTGCTGGATCAAATGGTATGCACAGTTTGATTACTTTTTGGGCATAGTTCCAAATTGCTCTCCAGAATGGCTGGATGTGTTCACAATGCCACCAACAATGTATCAGTGTTCCTGTTTTCCCACATCCCCTCCGATATTGCGCATTATCTTTCCCTGTCATTCTAGCCAATCTGACAGGTGTGTAGTGTATCTCAGAGTTGTCTTAATTTGCATTTCTCTGATTAATAATGACTTGGTCCATATTTCTTAGAGAGATACTATATATCTAAAATATCTCATATCCAGAATTTAATACAATAAGGAAAGTGGGCAGAATTGTCTTTGGAGAATTACTTAGTAATTTTAATATTCACATTTTCCCCCTGAAATAAAGGATTGTATGCTTGTAACATCACTTTCCTTCCCATGATCTTATATAGCAGTGACAACATCAATAGTGGCTATGTCATGCTATATAGAGAGTGCTGGGCCTGAAGTCAAAAAATCTGTATTCAAATACGACCTCAGACACTTACTAGCTGTAAGACCCTGGGAAAGTAACTTAACCTTGTTTGCCTGTTTCCTCATCTATAAAATGAGCTGGAGAATGAAAGAGAAATCTAATATCTTTGCCAAGAAAACCCCAAATTGGGTTACAAAGCATTAGCTAAGACAAATGATTGAATAGCAAGATGAAATTCACATTTTCTAAGTGTTAAAGTCACAACTCAGCAATGGAGAGGTACTTTTTGGGTATAAGTAAGCTGCAATCCATTATTATTGAAGAATTACCCAAGATAAGAAAAGTAACGATGTGACTAGAGACATATATGATAAGAAAAAGAGAATCAGTCACATCACAAGAAAAAGAAATAATTAAGGTAAAGTCCTTGTGCTTCCCTATAACACATGAAAAATGAGAAATTATAGAGGAACATACTAGATGGTCTCTCTGTAGACAGTTGAGAAGAATAAATTGGCAGTGGTTGCCCAGACTGAGAAAAGTACAGACCATTGTCCATCAGCATCATTGTAGGCAGCATCTGTATTAATAAATGAAAGTTCTATGAAAGTAGCAAATGAATATTATTTTCCAAAGCCTTCCATTTGTTTATATGCACACTTTAAGGCAAATATAATTTGATTAGAGAAAGGACATTTTGAATCATTTTGCCTGTCTAAACAGTTAGTTGAAAATTGTGATAAAGAAAACACTAATTTATTATACTAGTAATGCTTCAGAGTAAATTAAATTGAATTTTATTCTAGAATGGTAACCAAATGCATTAAATTATTGTGTAGACCTTTTCATTAGCACACAAGCTTCTTTTATAGAAGTAAAAAAAAGTTAACTTGTCAGTTAAGAATCATTTCTCTATTAAAAGGTCACAAGTTTAATCCATGGTGGACTTTTTTTTTTCTTCTCTTGTTATTGTTCTTATCCAGAGTCTTAATGACTTTTAAGAGAAGTATTTCAAAATCATGAAAGTATTCTTAGGAGGATTGCAAATAAAAGAAATACCTTTTTCTTCCTTTTATTTCCTAACTGATAGTTTACTACAAATTCCCAGTCTTGTACAAACACCAGACACATTTTTTGCTTTAATTTGGGGCATCTATCAACACTTCAAATATAATTAATAGTTACTGAGAGATGTTATAAGTGAAGGCAGGCTGTCAATTCTGTTTGTTAGGGGATTAAGTCATTTAATGATCTGAAATTCTGAAATGTCCCTAGGTGGCCCCAGATAATTACAAATTCTGTTTTTTTGTCTGTTGGAGTGCCATGATTTTGTTCTTTCCAAAGGCCACCTGGTATATAGCACATGTAGTAATCCTAATCCTTAAATACTTCTGTAATACCTTTAGAGTAAACAATAATGGTGTTGCTATAGTGGTGCTAAGTTGTTGATTATAATTATTTTGGCAAACTTGAAATTGTCAGATAACTACTATGAATGATTTACATCTGAATCAAACTTTCTGCAATGTTATTTTCCTTGGTGGAAATTGCCTATACTTAAACTCTATATAAAGATGATTATTGCATAAATTGTGGGAAATATGTTAATTAACAAGGAGCATATTCTAATTAAAGGAGTAACTTGAAGAGTAAAGATGTAGTCTTTGACCCCAGCAGACTTGATGCTCCTTACGAAATTAATTCAATTTCCCTTTGATTCAGTGTTCACATCTATTTGATAGAGTTTGGTTATAGTTTTTGTTTCATTGAATAAATGAATAGAAAAGCACTTATTAACCACTATGTGCATAGCTTTTGCTATGTAAACAAGAAAAAGCTATGTGCATTTTGCTAAGCTCATGCTATATAAGCAGGAAAAAGCCAAATAGTGTTTATTCTAAAGGAATGCAAACTAACCTAATGCAAAAGACAAGAAAAAAAAAAAAATAAAGTTCAGTTGAAGAGGGATTTAAAGACCTGGGAATCTTAAGGGGACTTTAGGAAGTAATATCACTAGAGAAAATGGAAAGAAGGAAACAAGCAACAAAGACTTACCAGGAAGATATAGAGCATGGTTAATATTACAAGTTAAAGGAATCTCTGCCAATTAGGCTAAAGCTCAAGGGAGAAATTGGGAGAACATAGTATTTGATCTATAATCATCTCCATCTAAGATGGACCAGTGGATAGAACATTAAATTTGGAATAAGGGGGACCTGCCTTTGAATCTTGCCTTATATACTTACTAGTTCTATGACCCAGCACAAATCAATCACTTCATAATTCTAAACCTCAGTTTCCTCCTCTATAAAATGGAAATAATAATAGCATCTGCCTTCCAAGGTTACAGTCAGATCAAATGAGATAACATTTATAAAGCATTTTTCAAACCTTAATGATACATCAAAATGCTAGTTAATGTTAGTATATTTTATTTGTTAATATCACCACAAAGGTGATTGTATATGGATTCACATGAGATCATTAACAGAGAGAAAGTTAAACAGGTTGAAGACAGCACCTTGAAGGAATTCAAAATTGAGGCAAAAGAAGAGCCAATGATGGAGACTGAAGAGTACCCAGAGAGTAGAAGAATCTAGAAATAACAATATCATGAGAATCAAGGGAGGGTCAACTATCCAGCAAGAGGGAGCTGTTAACAGTTACTGGTGCTGAAAAAATGATGGAAAATGAAACCTGAGAAAAAGACATTGGGGTTTGGCAACTAAAGGAACACCGGTGACCTCACAGAGAACAATTTCAGTAGAATGGCCCAGTGGGGAGTCAGACTACAAGGAATGAGTCGGTGGGGAGGAAGTGAAGAGACGGCAGGTTCCATTTTATAAAAATTGGCAGTAAATACAGATGATAAATTCCAGACTGAGAGTGTAGGAAATATAATGGCATTTTTTTTCTTTTTCTTTTCCTTCTCCTGAATGAAAGGAAGACCTGAACATGATTAATAAGTAATAAATTAAGAAGGAGCCAGTGTGAGTGAGGGAGGGACATTAAGGAAAAAGTTAAAGATATTCTATTTTCTTGGCAAATATCAATTTGTCTGGATTAAAATAATTCAAGAAAACTTCTGTATTGCATTAATTTCATCTTCATTGACAATGATTTTTTAAAAAGAAAAGCCCTATAAAAACAAACAGTAATTTTAATAGAGTGCTGAAATTGGAGTCAAGAAGAACTGAATTCAAAATCTTACCTCAAATATTTTCTATCTGTGTTACTCAGAGGAAGCCAGCTTCAGTTTCCTCATTTACAAAATGGATATAAAAATAGCACCTATCTCCAAGGCTGGTGGTGTGGGGCAGTTAGGTGATACAGTTGATAAAGTGGACTCCAGAGTCAGAAAGACTTGTAAACATCTGGCTGTATAATTCTGGGTATGTAACTCCCTTAATCTCATTTACCTTCATTTCTTCATCTGTAAAAAGATCTAGAGAAGGAATTGGCAGACTACTTTGGTGATTCAGTCTTTGCCAAGACAATACCAAATGGGGTCATGAAAAGTTGGACATAACTGAAATGATTGATTTCCAAGAAACCAAATGAGTTAAATATACAGAGCTCTTTGCAATCCATAAATGTCCATATAAATCCTAAATATTATTGTTGTTATTGTTTCTCTTTATTAGTAGTTTTTAGGAGGCTTTTATTTAACAGAAATCTGAACCTATAAGAAATTTGTGCTTACCCTACTTAATTCTAGTGCCTTTCCTCTATAATTATTTCTTAACTATACTGCATATAGCTTGCTTTGTATATATTTGTATAAATGTTATTTCTCCTGTGAGTTTGTAAGCTTATTGATGGTAGGGACTGATTTTTACCTCTTTTTGTATCTATATTGCTTAGCAAATTGCCCTGGCATATGATGGCTCTTAATAAATGGTTATTGATTGATTATTACATATTGGTTAAATATTTACTAGTTATATTGGGGCTACCCCAAAAGTTTAATAGTGTGAAATTATTAAATCTTAAATGCTTTGTGAAGTTATCAAATACATACCATTTGAACCGATGAAAACTGAACTAAGGCTTTGGGGATGTGTTATATAAGCCATCTTTTACTTAGAATGTACCATGTACTTCTTGAAGGAAGTTCTGTTTTTGCTTTTCATTCTATCCCCAGTGGTTAGCATGACAGTACTTGACACTTAAAAAATATCCTAAAAATGCTTGTTGATTGATAAGTGGATGAAAATGAATGACACTTTTGCCTTAAACAAACAAGCCATCTTGTAGACTCCATAATTTTTCAAAATATTCAAATCTATCATAGTTGGATACCCACTAATTAATTTGTTGTTCAGAGTTAGGGATATTATAGTACTTTTATAAGAAAAGTGAGTGATGATATCAAAAGTTTTTACTCTCAAAAAATGACCATCAGTTTGGAATCTATTTCTAACCTGAACTACTTTTCTCTCTCACTTCTATTCTCCTGTTTATTCCTCACTAATTTTCTAAAACTAATACCTTATCTTCCCTCCATTCTCTCCAGTCTTTTCAGAGTGGTGCTTTAGAATTTCTCTCATCTGCCTTAATATTTTCATAAGCTTAATATGTTGCTCCTTTTCTTATCTCTTGCTGAACTGAGATGAGATGGAAATTAAAAGGGAAAGTGAGTTTTGAGAGATTTTTAGAAGGAAAAATTGACTAGACTGGTTTAAAAAAAAATCAATGTGCTAGTTCAAGATGAAGGACATGAACTAGATAGCAGTTCACTACATAAATACTTGAGTGTTTGAGTACTGTGAACTCAATAGGAATCAAGGGAATGATATCACAGGTACCATTAACACAACAGTGATCTTCAGTACAGGGTGAGGACAGGTATTCCAAGATCTACACTGTACTCTGCTATAACAGCTGTAATTAGCATAAAGCATACTGAACTTTGCCACTGGACTGCACCAACTGATTCAATACATTTTCTCCCCATGGTCAAGGTTCCCACACCTCTGGCAACATGTGACACTATTACCATCGGTTGTTATTATAGGACTATAGTGCCAAGATGCCCATCTCCTGGGATTCCACTAAATACTTTGGGGGTGAGCAGCACAAATGTAGCTACGGTGGTCTTGGCCTTTTTTCATTTTCACATTTCTGCTCTTCCTTGAGAATTCCCTAATTTTAAGCAAACTCTCAAAGGTAACCAGAATGAAGAGAAATCTCAAAACTATGCCATATTAAGGTTGATTAAAGCAAATGAGAAATTTTAGCCTGCAGAAGAGAGGGATGTGATGCCACATAATCATTGTCTTTACAATAAAGTTTCTCATGTGGAAGGAGGGATTAGATTTGTCCTGTTTGACCAAGAAAAGAAACTATCCACATAAAGATTTTTTTTTTTTTTTTAACAAAAGCTTTTATAAATGGAATGAACAATCTTAAGAGAAAGTGAGTTCCTCCTGACAGCAGGTCTTTAAACAAAAGCCGAATTCATTACCCTTTCTCAGTGCTTTTGTAAAGGGAATTAATGGTTCAGTTTTGGATAAAGTGATAAAATGATCAGATTGAAAAGATGGCCTTTATTATTATGGGAAATTGAAAGTCAGGAAAAAATGCTTGGTGTATCCCAAAGCAACACTACTGACTCTAATCTTCCTTTTAATTCTGTGCTCAACTCCTTCAATATCTATCATGTTGTTACAGACAAAAAAAAGGGGGGGGGAGGAAGGAGGGTGTCTTTAAATCCATTTTAATTTAATGTTTCAATGGCTTTTGTCTGCCTAAGCACAGAAAAAAAAGCATGACATAATATCTAGATGGTCAGTCTTGGTATTAGGAGACCTGGATTCAAATTTTGCCTCTGACACAGTGGTTATATAACTCTGCCCAGGTTACCAGATTCTATATGCCCCAAGGCAATTCTTTTTTGCTTATGAGGAACAATTGTCAATCTGTATAGCTGGAAAGAAAATCCATAAGGACTTTCATACAGTGTGAAACTATGTATGAAATTAAGGCCAAAAAAAAAAAAAATGAAAACAAAAGAAGTAGATAACTACCCTCTGACTAGATGGAATGACTAATCACACTTGAAAATGTGGCAGTTATGCACAATTCACCATAATTTTGGTGTCAGATTATAACACATATGCTCATTTTTTATAGAAAATTTTTGTTTTGACTCACCTTCATTTCCTAGTATCTCTATGTTATGAGCCAGAATTTGAAATAAGGTGCTAAGTCAGTGAAATTGATAGAGACAATGATTATTTAGCATGGTGCTTAACAGTTCTCTAGTTCAGTAGATGTACTTACTATAGTTCCACTAGATTCACACCTATGATGAGAGAGGATATAAGCTCGAACAAACTCAGCCAGAAGGAGAACTAGGGAAGAACAGAGAAGAGGTGGTAGGCTCTCCTCCTTCACTTTTCCTGAAACCAAGATCCGAAAGGCCTCCAGAAAAACTAGCTGAGCCCCAAGTGAAGGAGACAGACTTGGAAGGAGACAATAATTCTTGGCTACACTTGTGGTGATTACTGAACTGAAATGAAGGCTGCCTCCAGAGACCCCAAGAAAACCCCAACAAGAGAATATTATATTTTAGAGAGAATATTACATCTCTCCCCCAGAGAAACATTCCATATAATAAGAAAAGCAAACAAAAAAAGGAAAAATGGCAATTAAAAAAATATATAATTTTCCAACTCTATAGTCCCTCATTTCTTTAAAGAAATAAGATAGTTACATTACCTCATTGGGGTGGGGGGGTAAAGGTTGGTTACCAGCTTGACTGAATTGCACAGCATTGAGTTTAGACTTATTTTTATCTAGTTTGCATTGTTGTAGTCATTTTTTTCCTAGTTCTTTTCCTAGTTCTACCTATTTCTCTTTGCATCATTTCAAATATTTTCCCATGCTTTATTCTATTTTTTACATTTGTGATTTGTTACAAAACAGCAACATTCCATTACATTCAAGTTTTGCAGTGGTGGGATAATTACTAGAGATGAGCAATCATTTGGATATGGTCAGATTTTGTGACAGCAGTGTTCAGGTTGCTTCTGTTTAGCATAACTGACTCAATGAATTACCATGACTTAGATTAACTTGGATTGAACTAGTTTCTCCACTTTAATCTATTTTTCTATCACTTGAAAGCTTGATTTTGTGACATTTTGTTGTTTTTCAAATTTTTTTCGGTCATTATTTACTTTTCATGACCCTCTTGGGGATTTTCTTGACAAAGATGCTAAAGTGGTTTTCTATTTCCTTCTCCAACTCATTTTACATATGAGGCGACTGAGGCAAACAGGGTTAAGTGAGGGATCAAGAAAACTCCCAGGTAGAAGACTATGGCTGCTTTAGCTAATGATTGAAAGAAGTTATTATTAAGTTATCTCTTCTTTCTACTTGCATGAGCCTCTCCAGTTTCAAACTAATTTCTACTGGTTCCTAAGCATTATACAGAATCCACAGGAAATTAACAAATGTCTTCACCCAATGTGAACACTCTTTCTATGAAATACTATGAATTGATTAAGGACTTCTTAAATGTTGAGTTTAAAGCCATTGGTTGGTTGAGTGAAACTATTTCTTGACATGATTAAATGGGATGGAGTGATTCTATTGATATATTTAATCCACACCCTGACACATAATAAACCTGGAAAGTTGATTTAAAGACAGCTTGTGAAGTACATTAGAAGCTAAACAGAAAAATGTTGGTGATTCTGGTTATAAAAGAGACTTTGGAATTTATTTGAAACAGGTGTGGGGAGTTATGTGACTAGAATTTTAGGAACATCATCAGAGCAGCTATAAGAAGAACAGATTAGAGAGTGAACATCTTTGAGATTAATTTTGATATTATTGAAATAAGATCATGATTATAAAATATACACCAATCAAAAGTTGTTTTTTACAAAGTCTATCAGGGCCAGCTATGAATATCATTTCCTTAGACTATTCCTTTTGGAGTTCTATAAAAGTCACCCGTGGTATAAACTTATGACATACTAAGTGGAAATAAAAGTTTGTTCTTAAATTTAAAATAAAAAAAAAAGAAATCCTTTACTTCGAATAGGCTCATCTCTTTGCTTTAATGTGAGTTGAATAGCTTCACAAACCTTTCTAATTAGATGAGAATTTACTCTTTATTTCCCATGAGCTGCATATACTTTTCAATGGCCTCATGTCAACATGACTTACTGCACTGCATGAACTGATTATGCTCTCTTTAATTGTTATGGTTTCTTAAAGGAGTATACTTTTATGATGTTCTAATTGTTTTTATATCTCTTAGTATTTTATGACTGCTCAAGCCTCAATAGTGCAATCTTCTGAAATGTACTAATATTTATTAATTGTCAGAAAAGTGATAGTTCAACCTGGAGATTTTTCCTACTGGCTTTTTTTGAGAACACAACTTAAGTTGCCCATAGCCAAGGTCATGGCCAACCTGATCCTCCACCCCCACCCCATTCTCATGCATGCTAATTGTTAACAGTGAGATTTTATTAATAGGCCATATTTCTTTCTGCAAGAATAATATTAAAATTCCTAAATGCAAAAATAGTATGTCAAGAGGCTTAAATTCCTAAAGCAGCAGCTTGATCTGTGAGGGAAGCATTTAACCTCAACGGAGGCTCACTTCCTGGTCTGTAAAATAAAAGGTAGACAATCAAATCTCCAAGATCCCTCTTTGCTCTAGAAGCCAGAATGTTAATGGCAATGGTGCTTATGGTTATGGAGAAATGGAAACAAGGTAGGTACCTAATGACTGGGAAATCACTAGATAGCCTCTTGTATAGAAAGTTAATAGAATATTGTCCCTTCACTGACAAAAGTCCCTTCACAGTCTCAAGAATTTGAGATTTTTCCCAAGAAGAATATATTCTCTTTGGGCAAGAGGGTATTTATCACAGATAAAGGTAGGATATATAAAAATAGATGTACAAAGTAATAGGGACAGGAGTTAGTCTTTAGGAGGCCCTCTTGAAGAAGGGACTATTTGAGCTGAGCTTTGAAGAGAGCAGTGACTTCCAAGAAGTGGAGACAAGGAGAAAGAACATCACAAATCCCAAAATTAGTTTATGCAAAAGCTGGGAATATGACTAAGAATCTTGTTGTGTGAGAACAGACTAGACTGAGAAAAGAATAAATTAAATATTAGCTGGGTGGTTATGAATCTATCCCCTAGCTCTCAATATTAACCTCTCAAGGAAAACCTGAAAGATTAAAAGGTGTGCATGAATTGATCTGCATTGAGAGGGAAAAAAAATATCACACCAAAAATTCTGTGTGCTAATGAAATCACTTGTTCAGGCCAGAGATTCCTTTACTATTGAGGACTCAGGCTATGTTTATAATATTAATAATAATTCATTGGTATTAATTATTTTCATTGTTCTTAAGGCCATGCCTCCTTTCTATATTGAGAGAGAGAGAGACAGATACAGAGGAGAGAGAAGACAGGGAAAGTAAATATATATATATATAAATATATATATATATATATATATATATATATAAAACAAATGCTGTTTCTTTTCTTTGCACATACTGCAGATAGTTGTCATGAAAAGAACATGGGATCCAGAATTAAAGAATCTGGCATTGAATCCTAGCTCAGTTGCATTCTACCTGTGTGGCCTTGGACAAATTAGCTCCCCCCTCTTCACCTTAGTTTCTTGATTTGTAAAATAAGTAGATTGAATTAGATCAGAATTCTTAACCTGATTGGTGACCTTGTTCCAATTTTAAAAAATGTATATTGTGATAGCTATTTTTCAATAACTATAATCATCATGATAACTATATCATGCAATTCATTTCCATTGTAATCCTATGTATTTTATCTTAGGAGTTTAAAAACATTTTGAAAATGAGTCCATAAGTCCAGAACCAGATGAATTAAGTAGCCCTTTATTTAGATGATCTCTTGAGACTCTTCTCATTCCTAGCTCTTTTACCATGAATGTCTCCTGAAGTCAATTAGAAATTCCTTCATAATTAGCTGAATGCTTTCTTTTCAAAATCACAGGATTCCTCCACAAAATGCAAAATGAATTAAAATATTTACTCCTTACAGATTGTCCACATCACTGACCACTTTATTTCTTTGTGATATTATAATGTTTTATGGCCTCATCAATCTGAAGAGTCTTTAAAAAAAGAATGCATAGCTAGGGAAAGCATTAGGATTGTTCAGGTTGAGCCTATTTCCATTAAGCAAGGTTGCTGACTTTAGCATAAATCTCTAGAGGATCATAATTTTTATTCAAATGTTATCCCCAAAGTTATGCAAATGACTATATACACATTAGAAACAGCTCAATGCTAAATTCTCCTCTCAAGATAAGTCCTGGATAATAGCTTTTGGTGAATATACATGTAGTTGTGTTTGTTATTTGTTGTTACTAATATGACTTTATTTACTAATCATTTATATAAAATTAAATAACTCTGTGTATATTATCTCACTTGATCACCACAATAAGCCAGAGATTTGGTGCTGTTATCATTCCCATTTTATAGATGAGGACACTGAGCTGAGTGTATTAGTGATTTGTCCATGGTTATATTATAAATAAGTGAAATCAGAGAAGTTAATAAGAAAAAATGAATGATCTTGTATGCTTTTCTCAGAGAATTTTTGTTTTTCCTTAAACAACCTTATTTTTTTTTCTGATTTAATGTGAATGTTTGCCCAATTTCAACTAAACATTTTTCTGAATACTGAAAAAGTCTGACTTTTATTGTTTTCCTATTACCACCTTTATAATGTTGCAGCTTGTATTGGGAAAACAGCTGCTAAGTGTTAAGTAGGTGTTAATGGGATGAACATATGGGTGGGTGGATCTATAGCCAAGAAGTAGTGTCAGGTTGACCTGCTTTTTAATATTTTTCCCTCCTATGCTGTAACTTGTTTGCTAATGAAAACTGCAGTCTCCTATTCTCCAAAGACTGTCTATTTCCTGCCGGGCTTTCTGCTTTGCTTTTGGGCCTCTCCTATTTCCATCCAGGGCTTCAAAGATAAGCTTTTGCCTTAGCACTCTTTGATGTACCCCAAAGTTACCTGATGCATGATGGGAGCACTTTCTCATGGAGGAAAGTGAAATCAAAGCCAGTGATTCAGTGGTGAAATAGCTGTCAAAAAGAATCAGCAGAAAAATTTATAAGTAGTGCAATATTAGGAAATTGTTAAAGTTTCTCTTCTCAAAATATTTTTATTACTGCCCTTTGAAGGAAGCCAAATCTATAATCAATCAATCAAATCTATAATCTTATTCTTCATGACCCTATGGTCATGGCAATGTCTTGGCAAAGACATTGGAGTAGTTTGCCTTGTCCCTCTCCAGTAGATTAAGGCAGAGTTAAGTGACTTGTCCAAGGTCATACAGCTAGTGAGTATCAGAAGCTATATTTTAACTGAGGTCTTCTTGACTCCACCCTGACAGGCCCATCACCCTATTCATTATGTCCTAACTCCACTCTATAAATACATCTACTCTGACCTCATTTATGCTCTTCTGATTGAATTCATCACCTTACTCAGATGGATAGTACACAATGTAAAGGGCTGAAATTTTTGAGTTGATGCACTGAGGTCTGACAACAGAGCACTTAAGGCTAATTACCAATTGGATAATACTCTATTAGCATATGCTTGGAAAAGGGCCCTTCCCACTATTCTGTGATGACTTGATAATTGGTGTATACAAAGAATTTTAGGAGGGACTAGGGGATGGAGTAAGACTAGCCAGAGTCACTTTGGAGCAGTAGACAAAGAGGAGAGGTCATGGAGATTCCAAGTCCATCCAATTCACTTTAACCCCTAAAGACCAAGAATAAAGACCAAGGACTTTTGCTTATCTTGACTCCAGCTGATTCTAAGGTATCCAGAGTGATAATTTGGTCTTCACAACACAGTACTATTTTCCTTCTTCTATTTAATCCACAATTTCTATCTGATTTATTTCAGACTGCTTCCCAGATTTTCTAATAATTCTTGTCAAAAATGGAGAATTTTTTCCTCAATATTTTAGGTTCTTGAATTTATTAATAAACATTGCACTAGGATACTTAATTGTTTCTGCTTCTTTCTTAATTGATCTGTTTTCTCAGTCAACTTTTCTGTTTTTAAGTCAGTATCAAATAGTTTTCATGTTTCCTGACTGATGTTTGAATTCTCTTGATACTAAGCCCCTTTCATTCACATTTTTTCTTATTTCCTTAGAGATTCCATACCTTTTGATTTTTAAGAAGCAATTTGTCATTATTTTCTTTAATTTTTACAAAGTATCATCTTAATGATTTGATTGGGCTAGTGTACCATCTGTAAATTAATTTTGGGAAGTATCATCATTTTTTGAATGCTATAATGAGCCATCTCTAATTAGCAAACATGTTTCCAATTATTTGTCTCTTTGTTTCAAGAAAATTTTGCAGTTATTCTTGACTCACAGCGAATTTATATTTTTAGTTTAAATGGGTTTTTTCTTATTATTCTTTCATACTTTTTTATAGTACTGTATAGAAATACTAACTTTTATGGTTTTTGTTCTATATCATGCTATATTACTAAATCTCATTGCTGATTCTCTGGAGTTTTCTAAGTAGATCATATTCTATTTTGCAAATAGGAGTAATTGTGTCTACTCTTTACTCATCCCTATAATTTTAATTTTGTTCTCTTGCCTTACTATTATAGTCAGTGTTTTTATAATCATGTCAGATAATTATGGAAGTAAGTTTAACTTATCATCAATATAATAACTATTAGAGCCTTTTTAGGAATAGTCCCCTCACAGATAAAATTTAATTGTTTTTTTTTTTTTTTCTTATTATATAGTATTTACACTATGAGTGTCAATTTTCATTTAAATCCAGTTGGGTTACATGAAGTTTATCTAAAAATTTCTCTATATAATATTTGAAAGATAATATTTCTCAGCAACTGATCTTTTCATTAGAGAGTTTTTTTTTTTTCTTAAATATACTGATATAGCTTTTTACTGTGAGATTCTTGAATACAAAATTACAAAAAGCTTTAAGGGGATCATTCTCATTTAACCTAGAACATCACTCATATGCATAGGACAAACTTCAGCTGTACATGTAATGTTCTGTAACACTGGAAATAACAGGAAAAATTTAGATAATAAAATTTTACTAGTCTAAGGGTTTAAGGGGGGTAAAGGAGTTAAGTGTATATCTGTGATAGATGGTTATCTATTTTCCTTAAGTAAACATAAGTGAATAAGAAATCTGAAACTTAATTTTTCTCACTTTTGGAAAAAAAAAATCAGTTGTGTTTTTTTGTTTTGTTTTGTTTTTTGTTTTTTTTTTTTCCCCTTCTTACTGATGTTAGTATAAGGCTCCCTGCTATGTTGACTTCAAGGATTCTTCTTTCTTTGTTGAAGTTGTAAAAGCAAATCAATTTCTTCCTGCTTTGGTACCCTTGGGCAATTTTGTATAATGTCCTGTGAATAACAAATGCAGGACATTTTCTGGGTGAAAAAACAACACTTGGGCTCATTTTCAGTGTATGAACTACTCAGAAATATACATGAAAATAAATGTAATCATTAGATTTTTAAAATACTGCTTTTATCAAATTATCCTGGAAAATGTACACTATTATAGGAGCGAAATATTTATAATCTGCTTTACAGAAATTAAACTCATCTTCTTTAAAATTCTGTAGTTCTAGAATTAGAATGATTTATTCAGTGGGAATATTTTTGAATTGTCCAATAGAATGCAGCCTGCATTTAAGGTACTATAACAGTATTTGGATTACACTTGTTCCAGTTGCAACCTATGTATGTTTGACAAGTCATTCATTAAACCCTTCTAGACCCAAGTTTCCTCATCTGTCAAACAAAGGAATTAAAATTAGAGGACTTCTTCCAGCTCTTATCTATGATCCTGTTATCTTTTAGAAGTATGATTTTGTAACCTTTTTAATTTCTAACAATGTTTGCAGTATGCATATGTATGTTTTGGACAGAAAATGTCCTCTGCATCCAGAAAAAGAACTAAAGAGCCTGAATGTAAATCAACATATCCTCAGTTCACTTTTTTGTTTTTTGTTTTTTTTAAATCTCTCCCATGTTTTTTTCCCTTTGTTCTGATTTTTTCCCCAGAATGATTCATAAAGCACTATGTGCTTAAAAATAAAGAAAGAAATAATAAAAAAGATAAAGAGAGAGGTGAGAGAGGGAATAGAGAATATAAAGAACAGCCAGAAGGCTACCTTTGTTGAAATAGCATTGTGCAGAGAACAAACTGAGAAAAATGGGCAGTAGCCAGATTAAGTAGGATTTAAAATGATAGAATTAGGACTTTCTGAAGGAAATTAAGTAAAAATAAAGATGTTTAAATTGCAAGTTTCAGAACTGGGTCTTAGTATCAATTTAGTACCTTATATGGAGGAACAATTGGAGCAATGAGTAGGCTGGAAGAAGGGAGACCAGTTAAAAGACTAGTCATAGTCCAGATGGGAGTTGATGAGGGCAAAAACTAAGGAAGGGGTTGTGTGGGTGAACAAATGTAGATAGATAAGATGACTATTATACAAGGGGAACTAAGAATACTTTGGCAAGTGATTGAATATGGTAATTGAATGAGGTAAAAGAATCAAGAAAGACTTTAACTAGTCTAGGTGACTAGGATGATAATGATGCCCTAGACAGAAATAGAAGAGATTAATTAGATGCTTTGTCTCATGTGTTAGCATAGTTTATATTTCTCCTTTTCACCCCAAAGTTGAATATCTACTAAAAACAAAAAGGCCAGAGAAAAATCAGCAAAAAAAAATATTTATCTTTTGCATAATCATATGACTGTGTACAAATATTAATGTTCTCACCTTAAATGTTGGACTCATAAATAAATAATGTCTTCTCTGAATAAAATGTAAACTTATGAAGAACTTTAAAATAGGGTTTATTTCAGTTTAATTTTGTATATATAACACCTAGAATTATATGTTATTGCAATTATTGCTAAATTAAATTATTGTAATATCAGGATCAAGGCAAAATGGGATTTTCCCAGTGATATGCCAGAGAATTTTCTTAGCAAAGAGAAAACTCCAAATATTCCTCATTATTTTATTGGAGACCTGGAAGATCAGTCAAAAATAATCCTACAGTATGAGAGAGCAATGAATCTGGGCCTTGCTATCATTCCTGTACACCGTTAATACTTACTGTCAGTTATCTGGATAATGTAGATGCAGATTGAAAGGAATTTGACTAGTGGACCCATGATGTGCTTACCTTTCAAGGGAAGTCCAGATCACAGTGGATCCTATAAGTTCGAAAGGACTCTATGGGATCCCAGGGGAGAGCTAGAGATTCACCAGAATATCAAAGCAATGCCTTTCTAGCAACCCCAGCTTCAAATCCTTCTGAATTCAAAGCATGAAGTTACTTTAAATTGGAAGCTCTGGGCTGGGCCGGGTGGGAGTAGGGGAGGAATAGAACTCAACAGAGAATAGTATTGATTACTTATGTCCATGAATGCTTCATGTGTTTTGTCTAGCTGTTTATGAATACTTGTACTTTTATGTATTTTCCATGGGAGAAATAAAAGCTGTTCTGTGCCCTATGTGCATTTGTTATTTTGAGTTCTTCTATGATAGTCTAGGACTCTGATGCCCATATTTGTCAAACCTGACACGAGCTATGGCTTAACCATCTCCGTCTCTATTTCCAGCCTAACCTTTAAATGTGTACACAAAAAGTCAACTAGAGATATTGATGTCTTGGGGCTTCCCCTAAGATTGGAGCTGGCTCATGTGAGTCCAGAACTTGGGGGCTAAGGTTTACATAAATATTGCTCAGAGACCTTTAGATTATTCTGTCTGGGAATGCTTTAGAGAATAGCAGCATCAAGCCTTTCATTTATTCTATTCATGCTCTTTACCTTAGCTGTCTTTCTTCCCCAGCCTATTCATGATTAAGTTTCGCATAAAGACTTTCATGTATGGCTTTCTTTCCACTTAGACTATTACCTGAAATCAAAGTTCTGTTCATTATGCTTCCTCCACAAGCCCAGGTGCTTCTCAAAGTGCTTACATGTCCCATCAAGTGTAAAATTATTAATTCTCTAGGCTAGAATGAGGCTTTTCTCTCTGTTCAGTTCCATTCTCTTAGATATTCATTTTAAAAGAGCATCCTTACTCTATTCTTTATAGCCTTTTATACCTTTGGATGGGATCTTCAATGTGTGTCTAATTATTTAAATAGTGGGTTTCATTTACATTTTTCTTATTATTTTAATCACCCTTGTATCCGTGTTTATTGGCAAGGTGGCTCAAATCCTGTATGTAATGATGAATAAATAATACTTCTCCCTATCAACATCCCATACTAATCTTGAGTTCATATATCAAGATATGACAGCTGGTGAGTACATAAGGTGGGATTCACAATTACAACATAGATTTCCTGTTCCATGATTTCTTTCATTATATCACACTGATTTCTCTTTTATTTTTTAACTGGTCCTGATTGGCTTCTTGTCTTTTCCCCATTGCCTTAATGGAAATGGACCTAAACTTCTTTTGGAATTCATCTCTCATCTCTTTTGCCCTCTAAGCAGACTACATGACATTTCATCTTTAATTACCATCTGACCAACTCTACTTAAAAATCATCAATAGCCTGAAGTATAAAATGCAAAATTCCCAGTTGACAACTAGACACCTATCCCATCATTCCCCCATCTTAAGTCATTTTCCTCTTCAGTCATTTTAAGATCATTTTCATTTATTTTTTGATGTACTCATTGGATGGCCCTGATAAGTATGTTCCACATATGATGGGTCATGTCCTTTCCCTCTGACTTTATGAAAATAATTTTCTGAAATAAGAATGCATTCCTTCCTTGACCCACATTTTTAGAATCTTTGTTTTCCTTTCAAGAACAACTAATATGGCAATACATGAGGTCTTTAATCATCACCCAATTATAGAATCTTTCCTTCTTTTATATTACTGCATCAGTCTAAAGTTCAGTCATTTCAATACTCTGAACAAAAAAGACAAAAAGTTTGTTATTTCTTTCTTCAGCTCATTTTTCAAATAAATAGTTGAAGCAAGCAGGATTAAATGACTTAGAGTTATACAGCGAGTAAGTGTCTGAAGCCAGATTTGAACTCATGAAGTTGTCTTCCTAATTCCAAATCTAGTGTTCTACCACTGATGGTACCACTGTACCATTTAGCTGCTTAGTTACTTGATAAACACTCATTAAGTACTATGTACTTGTACTATTCATAAAGTACTGTGCCAAGTACATGAGTTAGAAAAAGAGGCAAAAGATAGCTTTTGTTCTCAAAAATCTCATAGTCTAATGCACATCCTTTTTTGTTGTTGATAAGATGTATATCTCCAATAGAATGTAAGCTCTGTGAGGGGCAAAGGTTATTTAATTTTATCTTTGTAGAGCCTGCTGGGTCATGCAAAAGATGGAAGAAGGATAGGAAGCCCTAAATTCAACCTTCACCTTAAATATTTACTAGATGTATGACCACAGGGAAGTCATTTCACTGTGTGGGTTGCATCTACTATAGAAGACAGATGATAGCACCTAATTCACAGATTTATTGTGAAGATCAAATGAGATACTGTTTATAAAAGTGCTTAGCTTAGTGCCAGACATATAATAGACTTTTAATAAAGGATCTATTCTCTTCCTTTCCCTTAATAAAGGATCATTCACTTCCTTTCCCTTAATAAAGGATCATTCACTTCCTTCCTTTTAATAAAGGATCTTCTCCTTCCTTCCCCTTAATAAAGGATCATCCTCTTCCTTCCCCTTAATAAAGGATCATCTTCTTCCTTCCCCTTAATAAAGGATCATCTTCTTCCTTCCTCTTAATAAAGGATCATCTTCTTCCTTCCCCTTAATAAAGGATCATCTTCTTCCTTCCCCTTAATAAAGGATCATCTTCTTCCTTCCCCTTAATAAAGGATCATTCCTTCTTTTCTCTTCCTTAATAAATGATTGTTCACTTCCCCCCCTCCCCTTTCATCCCTAGAATTTAGCAGTAACTGACACAAGGGAGGCACTTGCTGCTTATTGGTAGGTTTGATAAATGCATCTTTACTTAATGTGTTATTTGGTGGATATTCCTTAAATGTCTCTCATTTCCAAATCTACCAAAGATGAAACAGCCAACATGACAATTTTAGAAGGAGATTGATTCAGTTTATTAATTATTTAGCTCTTAAATTTGTTTTTTATCTTTGTCTTTCTCCATTCTCTTTCTCTTTTCTTCCTTCTCCTTTCTTCTTCTCTGTCTTCTAAATAGTTTAGAGCTTAATGAACCAAAGGAGGTTTTTGTTTTTGTTTTTTTAAACCTGAATTTTTTTTTATTTTATAAGTGAAGAAAATGAAGTTCAGAACTTCACCCAAAGGTGTAGTACTAGTAGAACTGGGGCCAATTCTCAGGCTTCCTAACTCCTAGCCAGGCATTCTATCTAAATCAGTACATTTTGAAGATTATTTACAATTCTGATGAATATCTTGGAAGGAAAAGTTTTAAAGTTTTGCTAGAGATGAAGGTTCTTGTGAAATGTGTGGTCTCAAGTATAGCTTTCTTATTAAGCTTTATTGATCATCCCTGGCTATCTTAGGATCATTCATTTAAAGCTTGAAGGGATTTTGGACTTGATCATGCCTAACTCTCTCACCCTCACTCAAGATCAGAAGAAAAGAGGCCAAAAGGATTGACAGTTCTGGCTTATCAACCCATTTAAGATGTTCTTGTGGAGGACAGGAAGCAATCAGAGAATACCTGGACTCTGCCTCCATCTTCAGAGTATATTACATAAGTAATTTACCTGAACATTATGAGACCATATCCATTGGATCATTGATTTAGGAATTCAGTGAACCTTAGATACCTTCAAATATAACAGAGAACTAGTAAGTGGATCATAGACTTAGAACTGGTAAAGATTTCAAGACCAATCAATCCAGTCCATTTTATAAAGGGGGGAAAAACACACCCTGAGGCTCAGAGAAATTAATTAATTTGCCTAGCAAAAGATGTGAGATGGGATTTCTGAGCTGGGATTTGGACTCAGATCTCTTGACCTTTTCTACTACCATAAGAGCTAATTTCAAATGTCAGATATGTTCCTGGGAAGATAATTTTAAGCTGAAAATTGGTGGGTGCTTGGTTGGAACAGTTAGGATAACTTAAAGTTATAGGGAATCAAGCATTTTGTTTTATTTTAAAAGCTTTTTTATTTTCAATACGTATGCATAGTTTTCAGCATTCATTCTTATAAAACCTTGTGCTCTAATTTTTTTCTCCCTCCTTTCTCTCTACTCTTTCCCTTAGATAACAAGTAATCAAATATATGTTAAACATATGTAGTTCTTCTATGCATATTTCCACAATTATCATGCTGCACAAGAAAAATCAGACCAAAAAAGGGAAAATGAGAAACAAAACAAAATGCAAGAAAATAACAACAAAAGTGAAAAAACCATGTTGTGATCCACACTAAGTCCCCACAATCCTCTCTTTGAGTGTAGATGACTCTCTCCATCACAAGATCATTAAAACTTGCTGAATCACCCTGCTGTTGAAAAGAGCCACATTCATCAGAATTGATCATCATATAAACATGTTGCTGTGTACAGTGTTCTCTTAATTCTGTTCACTTCACCTACCTTCAGTTCATGTGAATCACTCCAGGGTTTATTGAAATCATCCTACTAATCATTTCTTAGAGAGCAATAATTTTCCATAACATACCACAGCTTTTTCAGTTGTTCTCCAACTGATGGACTTCTACTTAGTTTCCAGTTGCTTGCCACTACAAAAAAAAAAAAAAAATAAAAAATAAAAATGGCTGGTCTAAACACTTTTTGCACATGTAGTTTCTTTTCCCTTTTTTATGATCTCTTTGGAATATAGACCCTGTAGAGACAGTACTGGGTCAAAGGGTGTACACAGTTTCATAACCTTATGGGCAAAGTTCCATATTGCTCCCCAGAATGGTTGGATCAGTTCACAACTCCATCAACAATGTATTAGTGTCCCAGTTTTCCCACATCCCCTTACAACATTTATCATTATCTTTTCCTGTTGTCTTAGTCAATCTGACTTGTACCTTGGAGTTATCTTAATTTGAATTTAAGAAAAAAGGTTTGGATGAAGGGATTGAGCAAAAGGAAGAAGAGACAAGGAGCAGAGAAAACAGTTTCCAGAGGCTCTGGAGGAGGAGAGCTGATGTGAATAATTGGGAATAAAAGTCTGAGTTAAGGAAGTGTTTGAGGGAAAGTAAGTTAGACCTCCCCTTCAGTTGCTCAGTTTTAATTAATAATTAATTTATTTAATTTTGGGGGTTGAGTGCAGTACAACAGCTGGGGTAGCCCTAGGAATGGAGGAGGGAAGGAAAATGACAAAAGAGAAGGAATAGATTGAATGCTGAAGCCAGTGTTGCTGAGGAGGAATGTTGTTGAAAAAACACTAAAATAGGGTCTACAGGTGCCCAGAAATTTGTAGGGACAGAACTGCATAAATGATGCAGCCCTAGGTCAAAGGAAGGTTATGGAAAAGACCAAGAAAGCCCTGAGCTAGAAGTAGTGCGAAAAGGATGGTTAAAAATTTATGCATTATGATAATGTAAAAAGGGGGGTTATTTCCATTAAATCTATATTATAAAGGCTGTTTTCAAGGCCAACAATTTCCTTTTGCAAAAATGGAAATCTGGGGGAGACCCAACAGCTCGTGAGTAACTGCTGCTATTAAAGATTAATTGGTTCCCCACTCCTACATCATGTAGGTTTGGATGAGCAAATTGTTATTGCCAAGACTATTTATTCTTACTTCATTCACACTCTCCTTGATGCTGCAAAATCAACTTTTCTGGCTGCTATTTGAATTGACTATATCTTTCTGCACAGACAAAAAAGGTGCAATTAAGATGTATTATGAATAGAGACAAGAATAAAAGATGTGAGAAATAATTCTCTCAATTTTTTTAATTTTATAGATTCAAATTACAAATTAGTATGTTTGTATGTAATATTTAGCAGTGTTTTGAGTTTAACTAATTGGACTAACAAAATAAAGGGAATCAAAGGAATAAACATGTATAGGACTGCACTACTATCAATGATGAATAAATAATATACATTTGTTGAGTGTTTACTAAAAAAAAGGGGAAAAAAAGTGCCTACTATGTTCCAGGCAGTTTGCTAAGTGTTGAGAATGTGAAGAAAGGCAAAAGATGGTTCCTTCCTAGAAGAAAATGTTGTTGAAATAAAATTCAATCCCCCAAAAGTCTTCAGGGGAGCCTTATTAGTAATTCCCATTGCCTGTTATAGCCTTCTGCAACAAAGAAAAAATGGCTCAAATTGGAGGGCTGGACTTGGGGGAAGCTCAGATTGATGCATAACTGTCATATAAAGCAGAGGATCAGAGATGCAGTGGACAAGAAAGAATAGAGTTTATGTAGTTGAAGTTATCTGGAAGGAAAAAGAAATAAGCCTAATAAACAATAGAGAGATGCTAAATAGGAATGTGTTTAGAAAATAAGAAAGGGAAAGAATTATCTGGTATAAATATAAAAGGAGATGGTGAATTAGCTGTTTGACTAAGTTGGGCATTTTGGGAATCTAAGCAAAATCAGTGTGTGCTTATGTGAGTAGAGATAGTTTCAACAGGTAATTTTATCCTAGAGGATGCTCATACCAGCTGTCCAGACTTCTGAGTGAATTGGAATCTAATGGCTTTACGCCACAAATCTATATTCTTGGCTTTGAAGAAAATACTTTTATATCATGTTGGTTGAAGATGAGCCATGAGAATTTTTTTTTTTCTTCTGGTGTTTGCTTTTTTTTTTTTTTTTTAACTAAGAAAGTGCTTCATTCAGCATGTCTTCAAAGGAGAGAAGGTGGTTATCTTGCATTTTTTTTTTTTTTTTTGCATGGGATCAGACAAACAGAGATCTGCAAGGAGAGGAAATGGGTTTATAATTTTGAATGGGGAAAATGTAGCTTTCATTTAAATATACATAATTACATATTCTGAAATATGTAGATATATGCCTGTATTGGTATTAAGATGATATAATTATAGTATGGAATATAAGAAGCAGTAAGCCTAAATATTTTTGTTTGAGGAGGAAAACTGAATTTGAGCTACAGAAAACTGAACCCCTGGCACTGCATACATAGTTCCTGGCACAGAGTAGGGATTTGAAACATGTTTGAAGACTTAAAAAATACACCTGAAGTATTATTTTGGAACTTTCCAACAATTAAATCTAATTTTCAGTTCTATTAAAGCTAAAACATAAAGCAGGTCTTGATTACTTTGGAAGAAGAGAACTAATTCAATTTAGAGATTATTAGCTCAATTTTGTTTTTAATCTCTGTCATCCTCCCCTTCTCTGTTTTTCTTCATTCCCTCCTCTCCCTCCTTCTTCTAAACAATAGTTAAGCGCTTAAAGAACCCCATAGATTGTCTATTTGGGTAGGTGAAACATAGTCTCAATGAAAATAGTGGCTTATATTTATATATCATGTCAAGATTTACAAAGCATTTCATAGCTATTCTTTCATTTGAGTCTCACAACAACCCCGTGCTATCATTAATCTGTTTTATAGATGAATTGAAAAGATGATTGATTTGCCTGAGATCACAAAGCTTCAAGTATTAGAAGACAGTCTTCATATGTTCCATCGTCTAGTAGCCAAGTCTCTTGTGATCTCTCTCCAAACTCAGCTACAGTCATCCTCAAGGGAAAAAGTCATTGCTCAGCCTGTACTCAAAGCCTTTCAAAGTATAAAGAATATACTACTGGTCCTATTTCAAACCAGGGCACTAACTTTTAACAGCACAGGCTCTCCTTTGAAAGGCAGTTAGTGGGACATTGGCTAATATGTTGGGTCAGGAGTCAGTAGGATCATACTTCAAATATAACCTCAGATACAAATTAGACATGTGACTTTGGACAAATCAGTTCACCTTGGTTTCCTCATTTGTAAAACTGTGATAGTTATAGCTCCTTTCTGTTTGAATCAACTGATATAGTATTTCTACTAGTACTTAGTATAGAACCTAGTACATATCAGGTGCCATGTAAATTTCTATTATTTTCCTCTTAACTGCAGTGAAGTATAGGACAAATATTTGAGTGGAAGTTCATCATCAGCAATTTAAAAATTGATTTCATTGATATTTTTTACAACAAATAGATTTCCCTTCATATACTTTCTCTTTTCCCTTACCAGAGAACTATCCCTTAAAAAAGAAGTAAAAATTCAGCCAATGTAATGCATATATTGAAGCAATATTCCATTATATGCAAAGTTCCACAACAATGGACTTCCATCTCTGGAAAAGAGAGAGGGAGATTTAATTATCTTTTAACTTATTACAATTTTTAAAAAAAAGTATCACAAGCCAGACATCAAAATCAGGCAGTAAGCTAATGACCACTCAGCTGACTAATTAGTTTATGAGAATTTATTAATACTCTACTGTGTGCTGGACATGGTGCTGCGTGATGGAGACTAAAGTAAAATACAGCTTGCCCTCATGAAGTTTTAATTCTAATAGATTCAGAATAGGTCGACATAGGCACCTAATTTTGCTTATTCCACCTGCAATTTTTTTTTCATTTTGTTCAATGTACTTTAAAGTACCTAAGTAGAATTTTAGCTGAAATGGGATTTTTTGTTTATTATTTTTAAGTAACTTTGCCATGAAAAGAAACACTTCTATTTTGTTATCCAGAAAGAAACAGTACTGGTGAAAATATTCAGATTTTTTAAAAAATCTATGAAGTAAGACTTTGGTTTTGATTTTGATTTTTGTTTAATTGAAGAGCTGACTAAAATAGACAAGATGATGAATACTACATAGAAATCTATATGTGTTATAATACAATAGGATTTTAAGAACCATCATTTCACAAGTTCATAGATATAGAACTGAAAAGTTTTTTAGAAGCTATTAAATTCAACCCTGTCTATTTTCCCAGTTGAAAAACTTGGTATACAGATTTCAAAAGACTTGACCAAAGTCACATAACTAGTATGTATCCAAAGTGGGATTAGAACTCAGATATTCTTGAATTCCATCTCAAGCACTTTGTCCATTACTCTCTGATGGAGATCCTATACCTCTCTGTGAGCTGGGATATAAGCCACCTTGTGTTGTTAGGGACAAATACAATAGATGATCTAGTGGACCATCCTCCTTCTGGGGGGAAATTTAAGTACCTTGCCAGATTGTCAACAACAATTTAGCATTTTATCACCAGCTACATTCTCAATGTACAATGGCACAGGAAAATTGGCTGTTTGTGGCAGGTGGGAAGGAAACACAGCAGCCTGCAGTTTCTATTGATGATCTGAATTTATTTAAAGCTCCCTAGGATTTTCTCTCAGTGCAGATGTTTGAAAGATAGATGATGGTAGAAATTCACCCCTGTGAATGCATATGAGTGTTGTGTTGAGTGAGAATTCTTAACATTATAGCATTCTAAATTGAGAGTTTAATGGGACCCTGGATACTATCTAAGACCAATCTCCCCATTTGACAGATGAAGAAATTGAGGTCTTCATTCATTGATTTTTTTTTCAAAATCATTCAGCTAGTTTCTGAATTTGGATTCTAATTCTTTGAATGTTTTCTCTGAGGAATTATTCTATGTGCTGGAGAGAGAGCAGGGATATAGCTGGAAAACTAAAACTCTTCAAATTGGGGTAAAACATTAGAACTATGTAGATGATTATTGTGATATAAATGGAAAGTACTTTATTTATTTGTTTGTTTGTTTTTGATTCACATTGCTTTCTGAATCATGTAGAGAGAAAAATTAGAGCAACAGGAAAAACCATGGGAGAGAAAAAACACACACACACACACACACATAGAAAAAAAAAAAAAAGTGAACATAGCATGTGTTAGTTTATATTCAGTCTCCATAGTTCTTTTTTCTAGATTCAGATGCAATTTTCTGTCCAAAGACTATTCAGATTGTTTTGGATCACTGAACCTTGTCTTTTATACTTGATCATTGCATATTCTTGTTGTTATTATGTATAATGTATTCCTGCTTCTGCTTGCTTTGCTAAGTATCCGTTCATATAAATCTTTCCTCAGCTTTCTCAAATCAGTTTGCTTGTCATTTTTTGTAGAACAATAATATTGTATTATCTTTATATACCAGTTTATTTAGTCATTCCCCAATTGATAGGCATCTACTCATTTTCCAATTCTTTGTTACCACAAAAAGAGCTTTTACAAACATTTTTTGCACATGTGAGTTCTTTCCTCTCCTTTATGATTTCTTTGAGATACAGACCTAGTAATAGCATTGCTGGGCCAAAGGGTAACATTATAAGCCTTTGAGCATAGTTCCAAATTTCTGTCCAGAATGGTTGAATCATTTCATTACTCCACCAGTGATGCATTAATGTCCCAGTTTTTCCACATCTCTTCCAACATTTATCATTATGTTTTCCTGTCACCTTAGCCAATCTAAGAGCAGTGAGGTGGTACTTCAGAGTTGTTTTAATTTGCATACCTTTAATCAAAAGGTATTTAGAGCATTTTTATATGACTATAGATGACTTTAATTTTGTCATCTGAAAATTGTTCATATCCTTTGACCATTTATCAATTGGCATTCTTATAAATTTGTGACAATTCTTTATATATTTTTGAAAAGAGACCTTTATTGGAAAATTTTTCTCAGTTTCTACTTCCCTTTTAATTTTGTTTCTGTTGGTTTTGCTTATGCAATTAAAAATTAATTTTAAAAATTAATGTAATCAAAGTTGTCCATTTTGCCTTTCATGATGTTCTCCAGTTCTTCTTTGGAGATTCTTTTTTGTTTTGGTTTTGTTTGTTTGTTTGTTTGTTTGTTTGTTTCTGTGGCTGGGGTTAAGTGACTTCCCCAGGGTCACACAGCTAGGAAGTTTTAAGTGTCTGAGATCAGATTTAAACTGGGTTCCTCCTGAATTCAAGGCTGGTGCTCTATCCACTGCGCCACCCTAGCTGCCCCCTCTAATTCTTTGATCATAAATTCCTCTCTTCTCCAAAGGTCTGATAAGTATATCTTCCCTTGATCTCCCTATTTGCTTATGATATATCACCTTTTATGTCCAAATCATGTACCCATTTGAACCTTATTTTGGTATGAGCTGAGAGGCATAGGTCTATGTTGAGTTTTTGATATATTGTTTTCCCAGCAATTTTTGTAAAATAGTGAATTCTTATTCCAGAAGCTGGTATTTAGGGGCTTGTCAAATACTAGATTACTATGGGCCTTGATTATTATGTTGTATCTAACCTATTCCACTGATGCACCAGTTTATTTCTTAGCCAGTACCAAATGGTTTTGATGACTGCCGCTTTATAAATATAGTTTTAGGTCTAGTACTGGTAAGTCACTATCCTTTGCATTTTATTTTCATTAATTCCCTTGATATTCTTGAATTTTTATTCTTCCAGATGAATTTTATTATTTTTTTCTAGCTCTATACATTTTTTTTTTTTTTTTTTTTTTTTTGCAGTTTGATTGTTATGGCCCTGAAAACGTAAACCAATTTAGGCAGGATTGTCATTTGCATTATTGGTTAAGTCTACTCATAAGCAATTGATATTTTTCCAATGGTTTAGATCTGACCTTATTTGTGTGAAGTCTTTGGTAATTTTGTTCATATATTTTCCAAGTTGGTCTCCACAGGTAGACACCCAATTATTTTATTATGTCTACAGTTATTTTAAGTGAAATTTCTCTTTCTATTTTTTGCTCTTGGGCTTTGTCAGTAATATATAGAAATGCTGATGATTTCTGTTAATTTATTTTATATTCTGTAATTTTGCTAAAGCTGTGAATTTCCAGTTGGTTTTTGGATGATTTTCTAGGATTCTCTAAGTATAACATCATAATATCTGCAAAGAACGATAATTTTATTTCCCCATTGCCTGTTCTAATTACTTTAATTTATTTTGCTTTTCTTATTGCTGAAGCTAACATTTATAGAACAATGTTGAATGATAGTGGTAATAATAAGCATCCTTGTTTCACCCCTGATCTTATTGGGAATGCATCCAACTTCTCTCCTTTACAAATAATGCTTGCTGTTAGTTTTAAATAAATATTACTTATTAGTTTAAGGAAAATTCTCTTTATGTTTTCTAGTGTTTATAATAAGAATGAGTGCTGTACTTTGTTAAATCTTTTTCTGTATCTATTGATTATCATATGATTTCTGTTGGTTTTGTTATTGATATCGTCAATATAGTAATAGTTTTCCTGATAGTGAATTCCTTGTATAAATCCTACTTGGTTGCAGCATTTTATCCTGCTGACAAGTTGCTGTAATCTCTTTGCCAATATTTTATTTAAATTTTTTTGCATCAATATTCATTAGGGAGATTGGTCTGTAATTTTCTTTCTGTTTTGTCTCTTCCTGCTATGGGTATCAGTACCAAATTTGTTTCATAAAAAGGAATTTGGCAGGACTCCTTTTATCTATTTTTGCAAATAGTTTACCTAGCACTGGAATTGATCGTTCTTTAAATGTTTGGTAAAATTCACTTGTAAATCCATTTGGGCATGGAGATTTTTTTCTTAGGGAGTTCATTGACAGTTTGTTCAATTTATTTTTCTAAAATGAGACTAGTTAAATATTTGATTTCCTCTTTTGTTAATCTGGACAATTTATTTTTTTGGTATATATTCATCCATTTCAATTAGATTGTCAGATTTGCTGCCATACAGTTGGGCAAAATGACTCCTAATTATTGCTTATATTTCTTTTTCATTGGTGATAAGTTCTCTTTTCATTTTTCATGCTGGTAATTTGATTTTTTTTCTTTCCTTATTTAAATCAAATTATCCAAAGGTTTATCTATTTTCTGGGCATTTTCATAAAACAAATTCTTAACTTTATCAATTAGTTCAGTGGTATTCATTTTCATTTTCATTACTCTCTCCTTTGAATGTCAGAATTTCTAATTGGTATTGAATTGGAATTTTTAACTTTTTATTTTTTTTTCTTTGTTTTTCTTTATTTTTAGGTGCATGCCCAATTCATTGATTTCCTCTTTATTTTATTCAGGTAACCATTTAAAGATATAAAATTTCCCCTAAGAAGTGCTTTTGCTGCATCTCGTAGTTGTTGGTATGATGTCCCATTATTGTCTATCTCCTGGATGAAATTGTGGATTGTTTTTGTGATTTGTTGTTTGACCCACTCATTCTTTAGAATTAGATTAATTTCCAATTGGTTTTAGTTTATTTTTCCCCTGAATTAATTTTTATTGCATATAATTTTTATTGTATCATGGTCTGAACAAATTGCATTTAGTTTTTTTGTTTTGTTTTGTTTTCCTTTCTGCATATGATTATGAGGTTTTATGCCCTAATAAATGGTCACTTGTTGTGTAGGTGCCAGGTATCACCAAGAAAAAGATGAATTCCATTCTGTGTCTGTTCACATTTGTCTAGAAGTCTATCATATTAGGTTTTCTAGATTATTCATCTTCCTTGTTTCTTTTATGTTTATTTTGTGGTTAGATTTGCCTGATTCTGAGAGTGAAAGGTTGAGGTCCCCCACTAATATAATTTTTCTGTTTATTTCTGTAATATTTTTCTTCTAAGAATGTGTAAGCTCTAACACTTGGTGCATATACATTTAATATAGTTACTATTTCATTGTTTATAGTACCCTTTATCAAGATGTACTTTCCTTCTTTATCTCTTAAATAGATCTATGTTTTTTTGCTTTATCTGAGATAAGAATTACTACGCCTGTTTTTTTTTTTTATTTTTACTTCACCTGAAGCATAATAAATTCTGTTCCATTCTTTTACTTATTCTGTGTGTCTTTCTGAGTCAAATGTGTTTCTTGTAAACAACATATTGTAGGATTCTGTTTTTAATTCACTCTGCTATTTGCTTCCTTTTTATAGGAGACTTCATCATATTCACATTCACATTTGTGATTAAGAGCTCTGTATTTCCCTCCATCCTATTTTGTCTTTCCACCCTATTTTTAGTGGTGTTTCCTTTTTTTTTTTTTTTTTTGATCCATCCTACTATAGCCTTATCTTCTACCACTCCTTTCCCCTTTTCTTAGTAGAGATCAAGCTTCAGACAATGCTCATCCCCTTCCCCCCTCTTTTCTTTAATTGTAATGGGTCTGTTGTGCCTCTTCAAGTGATATAATTGGTCCCATTATACCTTCCTTTCCTCTTCTTCCAGTGCAATATTTTTTTACCCCTTAATGCCTTTTTCTTTTATATTATCACAACAGAGTCCTTTCACAACTACACCCTCCATCCATGGATTGATTGTCCCTCTTTGTCTGCCCCAGTAACAGATATAGTTTCCAAGAGTTACAGATATAATTTACCTATATAGGGATGTCATTAGCTTAATCTTTAAATAATATTTATCTTTCCCTGTTTGTCTTTTTATGCTTCTCTTGAGTTTTGTGTGAAGATCAAATTTTCTATTTAGTTCTGGTTTTGAAAGTCTTTTACTTCATTGAAGATCCATCGCCTCCCTTGAAAGATAATGTTGAGTCTTGCTGGGTAGTTAATTGTTAGTTGCAACCTCAGTCCTTGGCCTTCTGGAATATTGAATTTCATACACTCTGATCCCTTTATTGTAAAAGTTGTGAGATCCTGGCTAATCCTAACTGTTGCTCCTTAATATTTGAATTGCTTTTGTCTAGTAGCTTGCAGCATTTGTTCATTGAGATCATAGTTCTAGAGTTTTGCAACAAATTTCCTTAGGGTTTTTCTTGTGCAATCTCTTTATGAAGATGATTGATGGATTCTTTTAATGACTACTTTCCCATCTGCTTCTAGAATATTTTAGAATGTTGATAATCTCTTGAAGAATGCTATCCAATCTCTTTTTTAATTTGTTTGCTTGTTTATCTTTGTTTTGTTTATGATCATGGCCTTCAGGTAGACCAATAATTTAAAAATTGTCTCTTCTTGATCCAGATAGACTGTTTCTCCAAGTAGGTATTTTCAATTTCTTCCATTTTTTCATTCTTTTTAGCTAATTGGACTGATTTCTTGTTTTTTCAAAAAAATAATTAGCTTATATTTTCCCCGTTCTAGTTTTTAATGTGTGATTTTCTTCAGTTAGATTTTGTATCTCTTTTTCCATTTGGTTAATTCTCCTTTTGAAGGTGGTATTTTCTTCAGTGGATTTTTTTTTTTTTTTTGTATTTGACCAATTTCATTTTTTAAGCTTTTCCAAGCTGTTGACTCTCTTTTGCATACTTCTCATTTCCTTTCTCATTTTTTCTTCTGTATCTTTTATTTGCCTTTGAAAGTCTTTCATGAGCACTTCCAAGAAACCTCCTTGGGCTTGTGACCAGTTCATATCCCTCTTGGAGATGTCATCTGTAGACATTTTGTCTCAGATGTTTTGGTATTCCCACCATAGTAGCTTTCTATAGTCAAGGTTCTTTTTTGTTTCTTGCTCATTTTCCATTTGCTCTTTTGTTTTACTTTTAAAGTTGAGCTTTGCTCCTGAGGTATAAGGGAAGCTGTCCCAAGCTTTCTGTGTAGCTCTGAGCCTTGACTTTAAGCATAGGGGCCCTTTGTATTTTCAAAGGGAAGCTTTACTTGCTCTTTCCAGAAAACAGTTTTGAGATTTCCAAAACTTGCCTTTTGAGGTGAGACTGGGGACATCCCTACTGATTTGCTCTATGACTGAGCCAGCATTGAGGGTCTCAGTTGCTGTTCTGCTGTGATTCACTGCCTTTTCCATAGTCTATCTGAGCTAGACTGAGTATCCTTTTCATCCCAATGGGATTGACCTATTCTGAAGTTTTTCCAATCTATATTGAATTGGAGAAGGGTTTCATTTTATCAGAGACATGGCTTCATGTTGTTTTTGAGGGAAATTGGGAGAGCTCAAGCAGCTTCCTAGCTTCACTGCACCATCTTGGCTCCATCCCTGAAGTTTGACAGGGAAAGGACTTTAGAGGACATGAAATTCACCCCTCTTATTTTATAGGTGAGGAAATGAGTATCTAGAAGAAAACTTGTTCAGGGCCACACAGGAAGTGTCTGAAAATGTATTTTGAATTCAGATAATCTTGACTCTGAGTCCTATATTCAAACTACTTCAATATGCAAAGGATCAATGAAATGCAACTAATTTTGATGTCTGAGGATTTCTATTTTAAATTCTTCCTCTGATGGATTTCCCTGTGTGATCTGTCATTCTGTGATCTAATTTGAGGTTTTCTTGACAAAGATACTAAAGTGATTTGCCATTTCTTTCTCTAAATGAGGAAACTGAGGCAAAAAGGGTTAAATTATGTGCCCAGATCACAAAGCTAGTAAGTACTTGTCTGAGGCCAGATTTGAACTCAGGAAAAATGAGTTTTCTTCCTTCCTAACCCAGTGGTCTATCCATTACACCACCTACCTGCTACTCTACTCCCATCCCATCTCACAGTATATAAATGTAAGATTTTAATTTTAATTTTAAGCCCCGGAAATTGAGTTATCTTTCCCAAAGTCATAAAGGAAATGCTGGGATGGGACTTGAACCTCCATTTTCTTGATTCTCAAGCCTCATTCTTTGGATCTTGATGTCTTTATTTGTACCTTAGAGGAGTTGGTTTCTCAGGTCACTTCTAAATAAATTTGTGATTGTTTGAGCCCCTGTGCATGAGTTCTGGATTCTATTTAAATCCCCTTTGATCTCCCTTTGGAAGGTATGAAAGAAAGTCTGCTGAGATTCTTTATCTGAGTTTCTGAATACCCTAAAGTTTTCTCAGGGGAAAACATGCCTGGGTGGTATGAAGAAATCTGGAACTCCGGATGGGAGAGTCTACAGTTTGTGTACACAAAAAATCCCTAACACTTAATTTCTTTCCCACTTACTGGTACTTCTGTGTTTTAATCAGGTTTTCAAAATAGGGCTTTCCCTGAAGCTATTTTCATATATCCTTTATATACTGAGTAAACTAGAATTCTTGAAATACCCTAGTGCTACTTTGTGATTATTGCTTCTGTCATTTTCCCCAAGAAAATTCTGCAAATTTATATTTGTTCGGCACAATCTGAACCCTACTAAACAGTTTCTGGAGGATTTTTTAGTATCTATAGTATAGAGATATCTCCCACCAACTCCCTTGATGTACAAGAAATCTTAGTTTTGATGACTGATTTCCTCATGGATGATTTGTCTTCCTTTTATTTCAGGTACAATTCATGATAAAATATTCAGATGGCCAGCTTACTTTAAAGGTCAGGTTGTTTTGTTGAGACTTTGTTTATTTCTATAATGTAGGTTATGTTCTTTATAGCAGTTTGATTTCTCTGAGCTCTGTGAAAGAAAATTCAGAAGAGGTTAGAAATCAGAGGTAAGATCTCTTTCATGAGACTGTACTCTTTATTTCTATTTCGATTACACTTCAGAAGTAAATTTCCTCTAGAGAATCATTTACCCTCCAAGACCCCTGAGGAATCATTTGATGTGGTTAGTAAATGAGCCCCTAGTGACTTGAAAGAATTGAAGCTTCTATACCTGACATATTCTTTCTTATTTACCAGTGGAAAGTGGCACTTGACTTCATTTTATTTTTATATAAACTATAACTCAGATAGAGCAGAAATTTTGTGACATTGCCAAAGGAAGGAGTTTAAATTTTTATTTTAAAAAATTAAACTTAATTAGAAAGGACCCTTGCATTTTGATGCTCTTCTTTAATTTACTAAGCCTTAAATATTTTAGCATTTTCTCTACAACCTTTCCCATACTAGGCATTTTTGTATCATTTGCCATGCTGAAAATCTTCCATCCAAGATTGGGTCCCAAGAGTGGATTTGGGAATTGCATCAAAAAAAAAAAAAATCACTACCTTTGAGTTTGTTAAAGTGTGAGCATCCTGTAGCTAGTATATGCTAAGGAAAAAATTTCCATTTTGCAAGGGCAGTATAAATTTTACATGTCATTTTAATAGCAAGGCAGGTCAATCAAATTATAATTGGCTCCAATTAGCACTCCCCTGAGCTGTACGATTCTTTACCTTCACCTGAACTGCACTTAAAGTAAAATATTATTTACTACTACTGAAGTCATTAAAAAAAAATGCCTACAGTTCAGTCTGATGAAGGAGGAAAGTACTCTGCTCACAACGAGATTTGGTATTTATTTGCAATCTGCATACCAAACCACACATTTTCTTAAATGTAAAAAAAGGTATTATCGAAGTGCCCTTTTTTTTAGCTGCACAAGAGCATTTTGGCAGAGCACAGTATGAGTTTGCTCACCACATTTTTGGACCAGGAATGGAGCTCGGCTCCATAAATAGTGCCCTTGAGGGCAACAATTTCTTTGAAAGTTTCATTTCTACAATCAATCAACCAACAAGTAAGGATATATTAAGAATCCATTATGCAATTGGCACTGTGTTTGATGCTGGGAATAGAAAGAAAAGAGGTGACAATAGTCTTGCCCTTGCCCTCAAGGAGCTTACATTCTATTGGAGGAAATAGTTTGTGTGTGTGTGTGTGTGTGTGTGTGTGTGTGAGATTTGTTTCTTTTTATTTTTTTCATTTGATGGTGGGCTTGTAATTTCATCTTCTCTAACACTTCTCTACCACTCCTCTTTGGCACCTCTGCCAGTTAAATTCTTCTAGTTATTACGAACATTCAAGTGAAATGACCCACACAGTTCATGTAGCCAAGACAGGACTTAAGTCCAAGTAATCCTGAGTCCAATTCAAGTCTCACCCCACTAGGCTGCATCTTGTACAACTATGTGTGGTAATGGGTGTATATACAAACATACATATGCAAAAAACAAGCACACATTATTTTTTTAATAAACATATATTGGGAAGATACTTAATGACAACTCTGTGTCTCCCACTTCCTACCTTTGTAATCTTGAGCAAATCACTGGATCTCTCTGAGCCTCAGTTTTCTCCTCCGTAAAATGAAGAGGTTATGCTTAGCAGTATGCAATGTTCTCAAAAGAGATATCTTCCTTTATTTAGCTTATGCTCCAAAGTCCAATGATCCATTTTGACTTCTCTTCCAACTCCTTTGTCATCTATCTTGGATCATGTCTCCATATAGAAATCCAGGCAGAATTCAGTGATTCTTATATTTAGAAGGTAAGGCATAGAATTTTCATCCAACTTTCTAGAATTTGGGTTAGCTTTTATTTATAAATGTAAGCTGGCATTAGGAACATGCAGTAGTAATATGGGTAAACACATGTTATTCAGGCCATTTATTATTTCAATGTTCCCTCCTTAAAACCAGACACAGTTGCCCTTTAACTATCCTGTGAAAAAAGTCTAAGACTCATCCCCACAAGAGATCCTTGAATGTAAAATGAAAGGGTTGGAATTTTCCAGCTTCATTAAATGTTATTATCCTTCCTATATGCATTATTCCAAACTGACCTTTTTTATCCTTCTTCATATATAATATCTATCTCTACTCTTTCCATTTTAATTCCTTTGATCTGATCTTTGGTCTTTAGTGTTTGGAATGTTTTTCTTCTTCCATATAACTGTAAAAATCTCTTAGTTCCTTCTAGACTGAGAGCAGGTTCTACCTTCTGGTGGAGTACTGAAATGATTCAAGCATTTTGGAGAGCAATTTGGAACTATGCCCAAAGGGCTATAAAACTTGTGCATACATATTAACATATATGGGATTATTTGCTGTCCAAGGGGGAAAGAGTGAGAGGTGGGGGAAAGGAGAGAGAAAAAAATTTGGAACACAAGGTTTTGCAAGGATGAATGATGAAAACTATGTATGCATGTATTTTGAAAATAAAAACAAAAACAAAAATCAAAATAAAAAACAACTGTGTATAACCTTTGACCAGCAGGATCATTTCTAGGTCTGGGTACATACATATTCATATATAGATTTGTGTATATACAAAAATATATTTATAGCAGCTCTTTTTATGGTGGAAAAAATTTGAAAACTGAAAGGGCGACTCCCATCAACTGGGGACTGGCTGAATATGTTGTGGTATTTGAATGTAATGGAATACTGTTGTGCTTTAAGAAATAATGAGCAGAATGGTTTTAGCAAAACCTGGAAAGACTTATGTGAAGTGAACAGAACCAAGAGAACACTGGACATGGTAAAAGAAATATTGTGTGAGGATCAATTGTGAATGACTTCGATATTCTCAACAATACAAAGATCCAAAACAATTCTGAAGGACTTATGCTTTAAAAAAAAATATATATATATATATGTATATAATATATATACATATACATGTATGTATATATATGTACATATATGTATGTATGTATATATATGTATGTATGTATATATATATATATAAAATGTGTGTATACATACAGGCATATATGAGGTAGTATATGTATGTGTGTATAAAAAAATATATATATGTATGTATATGCACTAACTACTTCCATAGAAAGAATTGATAAGAATCTAAATGCATACCAATGCATACTTTAAAGACTTTTTTTGGGGGTGGGAAGGTCTCTATTTTCTTTCATAATATTCATAATAGGGAAATATGTTTTGCATGCTTGCACATTTTTAGCCTATCAAATTGCTCAAAAATGAAGGGGAAAGGAGAGACACAGGAAGAAGATTTGGAACTTGATATTTTTTTAATGTTAAAATTGTTTTTATATACAATTGGAAAAAATAAGAAGATACATATGTGTAGATATGTGAATAATGTGTATATATGTATATTAAATTTATTAAATTCTACTTACTAGGTACTCATATCCAGCTTATTTGCCATGATTTTTAAATTTTGTCTATACTTTCCAAACGATGAAGGCTTTAAAAATGTTCTCCTTTTATCTGTAGATTGTGGTCCAAAGAGCATTATTTCTGGAATCCAAGGACTCCCATTTAAAATCGAAAACCACCCCCTGGTAGTCTTAAATTAGTCATTTAACTTCAAATTGCCTCATTTTCAATTGCTCTGAGAAGATGGGCAATCCGTAACCTTTGAGATTTTTTCCAACTCTAAATCTATGCTCCAACCTTTCTCTCTTTTAGTGGAGTCCCTGATGATGACTGACAGGAAATCTTATGAAATTTTCATCTTTAGACAATTCATGAACTTAGAAATAAGCAGAGGACAGAAGCTGTGCAGCTTAGGGAACAAGACCAACAGGCCAGATTGCCAGGCAATTGTGTTAGAACAGAACTTTGCCCCCACATATCCCACTGCCGTCTGGTTTTATTTAACCTCACCTCATTAGTACTTGAAATTTACCACTTAAAGATGTATTTGAGTTAGTAATTTTCCTCTTCCAAATATACAAATAACCTTAAGAAAGTTAATCAATTATTCAGTTTAGTATGAATTAATTTGCTTATTACTTTCCTTTTAATTTCTAGCTGTAATAAGGTATATTGAAGGAAGAAGAATTTTTATTTGAGAGATTCCTGAAATTTGAAACTGAAAAATGAAATTTAGGTTGGCCTAACTGGGATTCCCCAGAGTAGGATTCAAGTAGCATAAAGATACTGGGCTCTAATGAAAGGTATTAGAAGGAAGAAGGGGCATCACAAAAGGTGATTCACAATCCATCTCTGGCCAGTCCTGTACTCAGGAAAGGGAAGACAATTTCCTTCATCATCTTAATCTTTCTTACATACATATGGTCATCACTTAGTGTTAAAATTGACAACCTAGTCCTCCAGTTTAACTTTAATGTGGGTCTTTAGATTGGCCTATATATTCATTCATTATTTATAACATTATTTCTCTGGAAAACTCATTTTGAGATCTAAATAAAAGACTTATAGTCTTTGACACTCAACGTAATTAAAGGCTGGCTATGGGCATCTATCTACCTATCTTTCTGTTCATCTGTTAAGATAAAGACAGAAAAATAAAGAAATGGAAGGACATAGATTATAGATATAGGCATAGGAAATAGATACCTATAAATGTTAGCTCTAGATGATGTATTGAGTAAAAGATAACATGGCATAGTAGATAGAGATCTGGCCTCAAAACCAAGAAAAATAGGCAAATATGGATTCTGAGACTACTTCTGGTTTATACTGGATCTATAACATCAGACAAGTTATGTTGCCTCTCAGTATTCTTGGCAACTAAGAGTATAAGTTGCAGAGAAGATTCAGAACTGAATTGATGAGGAGGTTTGTATGCACATGCATGTCAATAAAAGCAGAGCAGTAAAATAGAAACGTTAGAAATATGGAGTAGAGCCTCTGGTTTCAAATCTTGGCAAGATAGTTGCTTTCTCTGGTTTCATTACTTTATCTGTCTAGGCTCCAGGTCTTCATCTGCAAAATAAAGGGGCAGAACTAAGTAGCCTCTATGAGATATATGTGTGTGTGTGTGTGTGTGTGTGTGTATAAGTTTGTATTAATAGAGATGATAAATAGATAAATGATAGAAAGATGGATAGATACATGATAGATGATCAAAAGATGGATAGATGACTAATAGATGATAGAAAGTTAAGTAATAGATGGTAAATACATGACAGATAAATTGGTGATAAATAATAGAAATATAGATTATAAATGTATGATAGAAAATATAAAAATAGATATTTGAGAGAGAAACAGAGGCAGAGAGACAGTAGAATAAAAGATAGAGAGATACTTGTCACAGAGGTGCTTAATAAGTACTTATTGATTGAAATTTATACTAAAATATTAATAATCAGGTTTCTGTGGTTAGTTTTCATAATTTTCTTCTAGATGTGGACTGTAGTTTGGACTGTAAAACTTTAAAAACATCAATTTTGTAGGTTTATTAGTTATAACTTTAAACTGCTTTCATAATAATGATTAAAGAACTAACAAAGAAATACAATCTTATTTGTTAGAATTTCTTTCAGGAAGTCTTTAAAAGGATTAACTCTCCTTCAGAATGAAGTTTTATAATGGAGCCCAAAGTAGCCCCTTAAATGTCACTTGTACTTATATTAATGTATCTCTAGAAACATTATGTATCTCTAGAGTGACATATTTCATGTTAAATTAGTTATCTTTGTCCTTAAGTGACTGTGCAAGGAATAAGCTTAAAGGAATAGTGTAATTCATCAAGTTGTTTCTGAGAAAGCAGGATTTCAGTACTTATTCTTAGTTTATAGCTTTGATTAGTACATCTTTAAAAAAAAAGATTTTTTTCTACATTTTCAATATTAATATACCATTGATAATGTTAAGTATAATATTAAGCTAATATTAGGAAATAGACTCTGGTAATACATTAGCAATATACATAACAGTAATAGAAAACTTTGCAAATTGACTTGTCTTTGTGTGCATATATTCATACAACATACACATATATAAAATTTGTGTTATCCTTTTTAATTTATTAGAATTTATAGAATGATTTCTCAGGTTCTCCAAAGAATAATATATATTATGCATTTGTGCATACCTATTTACATAATACACGTATGTGTGTGTTTATGTGTGAATTTCTGTGGCCATATGTGTATATATAGATTTCAGTCTGAAACCAGCAACTATTGAGGTTCTACAATTATTTCATGACAAATACTCTAGCAATATTTATGTTATTTCCTAAAAACTTTAAAAATTTAAGAAATCATATATTAAAAGTATTTTTTACCTCCAAATGATCAAATTTATATTTATAGCATTTGAGGGAAATTACTCCCAAAAATAAAGTGAAAAGATAGGCTAGACTCTTAGTAAGATATAAAAAGAGGTTATCTGTGAATTTGATCATGAATATTCTCAAAAGAAAATCCTTATTATAAAACATGGTAATGATAATATTATATCATCAGAACAATAAAGTGTGCTTCTCTGTTGTTAAAAGGGTTTTTGTTTGTTTTTTGTTTCTTTTTTTGTTTTTAAGGGAAAAGGGTGAGATGGGGGGAGTTCAAAAGGATAAATTCAAAATGTGGGCAACTTCCAGAGTAAACTAAACTGTGATACATGTAAGCCAATTTTAGAAATTTCTCAGTGGAGACTTTTGATGAAGCATGCTAACCATCTCCTGACATAAAATCACAGAATAAATTATCAATACATACATGTATTTCAGGACGTGATCTTTGTATGGACTTATTTTACTTAACTATGGTTATTTGTTATGAAATCTCTCCTCCTCACCTCTTTTAGTTAATGGACATGGCAAGATGAATACAAGTACCTGTGTTGGTTGGAAATAATGACTTTTTTTCTGAGGCAATTGGGGTTAAGTGACTTCCCCAGGGTCATTCAGCTAGGAAGTGTTAAGTGTCTGAGTCCAGATTTGAACTCAGGTCCTCCTGACTTTAGGGCTGGTGCTCTATCCACTGTGCCACCCAACTGCCCGAAATAGTGATTTTTTTTTTTTTAAAGAGAGAAAGAGAACTATTGAAATTTTGTTTGATTTTGTTTTTTGTATATACATAGAAGACAACAGAAGGAATTTGTAAAGGAAGCACAGATAAGCAGGATAGTTCAGAAAATTATATTTATATATCCTTTCTTTACTATATAGCTTACTTGGGAATGGGAGAGATTGAAAGGGGGAAAAAGAATAAAGTAAATAAGTTGCCCAGCAGAGAACAAAAGAACAATTTACAACAAAGTAAAGAAAAGAAAGATGGGCACTCATGAATATAATATATTTTACTAATATATGTGTTTGTATATGTGTGTGTGTGTATGTGTGTGTGTGTGTGTGTGTGTGTGTACACACTTTCTTAAATTGGTATTTGTTGTCATATATTTTGAATCCTCCCTGATGTTCTGTTTGGCACATGATAATATTCTCTTTTGTCTTGTTTTATAATGTTTTTCTGTTTTTATTTTTACTTATTCTGTTTCTTCAAATAAAATAAATTTGAGGAAAAAGAAAGCTATATTTATAATTTTATATATGCATACACACATATTTCCATATACGCATGAATTAGAGATTCAAAATTCCATATAGAATCTTCTTCCCATATTCTGCTGTATACATAAAAATATCATCTCCCTCTCCTCTTCTCCCCCCCCTCCCCAACCCCGGCTTTGGGAGATGGAAGAAAGTAAAATGATGTACTCGATTATCCCTTAGGAAGACTGTCTTCAGTAATAGGACCTGGATTCAGATCCTGTCTCTGCCATTTAATTTCTTGTGTGACCTCCCACAAATGTTGCAATAATATAGGGACAGTACTTTGTAAACCATAAAGTATTATCTAAGCACATTATTATTATTATTATTATTATTATTATTATTATTATTATTTTCTGAGAAATAGTTTGTGTGGATGTGGCTGTTATGTATCCTATAACTTTTTGGGGTCACAAGATAGAAGTAGGGAAAGGTAAACACCAGAGGTGGATGATAGACACATAGATAAGTACACAGACTATTTATTAAAAGTTTATTATGTGTCATGGAAGAACAGCAAGGTGATATAATAGAGTATTGGGTATGGAGGCAGAAAGGCTTATCTATCTTCTCGAGTTCAAATCTGACCTCAGACCCTTACTAGTTATGTGAATCTGGGAAAATCATATTATTTGGTTTTTCTCAGTTTCATCATCTGTAAAATGAGCTAGAGAAAGAAATAACAAAGCACTGCAATATTTTTGCCATAAAAATCCCAAGTGGAATCATGCAAAGTTGGACCTGGAGCAACAAAATATGCAAGACAATATGCTAAAGAGTGTAATACAAAAATAAGTATGTCCTATCCTCAAAATGTTTACATTCTAAATGAAGACATAACTGTATAGATATGTATACATACATATATTGAATTTAACATTTATTTTAACATGTATTGGAATACCTGCCATCTAGGGGAAAGAGGTGGGGGAAGGGAGGGAAACATTTGAAACAGAAGGTTTTGCAAGTGTCAGTGTTGAAAAATCAGCCATGCATATGTTTTATAAATTAAAGGCTATAATAATAATAACAATAATAAAACAATTAAAACAAAAAACAAAACAAAAAAAGGATACATTGGAGAGAGGAGAGATTTGAATCAGATATACCAATTAGGAGGCTATTGAAATAATATAAGCAAGAGATCACGAAGACCTATATTAGAGACTATTTGAATATAAAAAAGGAAACAGAAGAGATATGGAAGTAGACCTGACAGAATAAAATTGCATATTGGATATGTTGCTGTGATAGAAAAGAAAGAGTTAATAGTGAAAATCTTATTAAAAATCTATGTAATAAAAAAAATGATGGTTATAATAGGCAGGTTTAGAGAAGAACAAGGTTCAAGAGAAGGACAATTTAATGACATCTGCAATCTGTTATAAACCATTACCGTCTGTTCCTCCTGTGTGGCTCACTCTGACCCATCAAAGACAAAAAGAAGGAGATTTGGTACATACTTATTGGTCACTGTCTCAGAGACCTGAGCTTGTCTCAGAGAGCTGAGCTTGTTTCTGAGGAAGGTGATTTGGGGAATAGGGAAGGGTATGCTTGGGGAGGAAGGAATGGAATTTTTCTAATGATACTTACATAACAGCTTCTGTGAATGGCCAGGAGCAGTTAGGTAACAACCTCCCAGTTGGATACCTGGCTCAGAACAGGGAGGCTGCTAACTTGTATGGTGCTGAGAGTATGGTCTTTTTTTATTTCTTTTTTCCCTCTTTTTGGCAGGAGAGATACAATGAAAGTTGTAGTTGTGCTACTGTCAATTCCCCTAACTGATCAATATGGGATGATTGTGATTAAACCCATATTTCCACCTTTGTTGATCTCATACCCCTTGAGGTCAGATGATAGCTAACTTGGATTGTGGCCATTACTCCCATGAAGACCACTAGTTTGAATGAGATGGACTCTTTCTGATTTGTTTTGCTTGGCTATATTTTGGTCATTTCATGGCAGGTCTCATGGGACAAAGATAGGAAAAACAAAACCAAACAAAAAAGAGCCAAAAACAGGGACATCATTAAAAATTAAAAATAAAGTAAAAGGAAAACTTTCTGAAGAGGATGTGAATAATAAGGCAATATTGTTACCACTCTATTTAATATACATTAAAAGTAAAAAGCAATGATACTCAAGAAAAGTTTGCATTTTATGTAATTCTCTTTTCCCTTAGATATTGAAAAAATCATGCTTATCAATGATTGATCAATTCATAGCATAAATACCTTTAAAAAGAACAGTTCCTTTGTAAATGGCTTTATGGTAGCTTCATTGGCAACAGGTCTCAAGAAAATTCAACTATACCCCTTTGCTTAGCTCCTTCACAAATGCTCAAGTATTCTCATTCATTGTAATCTTTTGTTTTTTCTGCTTCAAAATCAAAATTAGAGCTCTCATATGCTTGGATCTTCAATGAATACCCATCATTTGTGCAAGAAGATAGCCGGCGATTTGTTTCTCAGGAGACAGGACACCTGTACATAGCCAAAGTGGAACCATCTGATGTGGGAAATTACACCTGTGTTGTGACTAGTACTGTTACAAACAACAGAGTACTAGGTTCTCCCACTCCTTTGGTGTTACGCACAGACGGTAAGTATTTGTTTTAAAAATGTAATTCTGGGGAAAATTTAAAAAAAAGAATAGGAAGCAAAATAAGAAACATAATTTATTTTCTTCTAGTCTAGAAATAAGGCTTGCCATGTTTCTTTCATGGAAAAGCATATAGGAAGAAAAGTTCTGCCCAAGATGTGATAGGGTAGAGGAAGAGGGAGGAAAGTTATGATTTATTTACATTAATGGAGAGAGAATCAATATCAAGATTACAGATTTAGAGCTAGAAGAGACCTGAGGTCACTCAAGCCAAAAATCTTCATTTTATGAATGTTGAAACTGAGATCCAGAATATTAGGTTAACTTGACTGAAGCCTTATAGGTTCAGAAAATCAGCCAGAATTTGAACTGTTCCTCTCAATTTAAAAATCAGCATTCTTTCCATCAAACCATGATTATGTTATAGATGCCTCTGTTGAAGGATCCTATGATTGGGGTTTTCCGAATAATTTAATGTATTTCCAAGCCTCTATTGTATGAAGAAATACATTCAATCTTTTGTGAGCTCCTTTTAACCCTTTCAAGTTATGAATTAAATTTCATTACAGCAAACACATGAACATGTTTTTAAACAATAGTGTTTTAATGAAAAAACATTTCTGTCTTAATAATTGACCCATAACAAAATTATAGTAGAAAAGAAGAATGTGGACAGTTCTTGGACTATGTGTGTATTTGCATTTGACCTCTAACAGTAATTTTACTTGCCACTGGTGAGCTCAAAACTATTACATAGTCTACTAAGACTGTTAAATTAATTGACCTCCTGCTAATCCTTAGAAAATATATCTAGGGAATGTCAAAATAAATCATTATGCTTTGTGATTACTTAAAGCAAAAAGCAAATAATAGTTGTGTTTTTTAATCCCCTTCTCTTGGTAAATTTAAGGAGAACAATAATTTCTCCAAAAATGCTTTTTAAAGTTAGATTTATGATAAATTGTGAATACCTTAAACAGAGAATGCATCTTGCAAAAGCAAGAAATTGTTTCTGTCAGCAAAAGACTTGAGTTCAGAGCCTGGCTCTAAGCCCCTTATCCCCTGTGTGATCATGGGCAAGACATTAAACCCTCTTGTCCTTGTTTTCCTAATCTATATAATGAACGGAGTGAACCAGATAACCTCTAGGCCTGCTCCTGCCTCTAAATCTATTATTCTTGAGTCTATAAAACGGTGCATAATTGGTCTGAAAAAAATTAACCTAGCTTTCAAAAATTCCTGGTCTCTGGCTTAACTTTTTTTTTTTTTTTTTTAACTAGATCAAAAATATTCATTTTGGTTTTTCTCTAGTCATCTCTTAATTGTCACCTGTAAGAGTTCATTGGACAAATAGCAGGGAGCAACAATTCTGTATGTTTGTTTATCTACTATCTACAGTATATAGATAGTATATATATAATTATCTATATCTGTCATATATCAGTGTTCACCTATTCATATCACCTATAATCTATCTCTATGTATACCTATCTCTATTTATCATCTATCACCTGTCAATTCAGTTTATCTATTCATATCATTTCTCCAGATGTATATTTATTATCTAGATGCCAATATCTATTATCTATCTGTTTATTCAAATCAATTATCTACCTCTATGTATATCTACTGTCTATCATCTATCAATGTTATATATCCATATGTATATCTATCATCTAGATATCTATATCTATTTATATCATCTAATATATATTCATATCATCTACCATCTATCGATATTCATATCTATCATCTATCTCTATCCATGCATCAATCTGTTTAACTATTCATATCATCTTTCCGTATGAATATCTATCATCTAGCTACCTATATCCATCATCTGCAATTCTGTTTGGCTATTCATATCATCTGTCATCAATCATCTATTTCTATGAATATCTATCTAGTTATCTCTATCATCTAACAATCTGTTTAGCTAGTCACATGTACAATCTATAATCTAGCTACCTATTTCTATCATCTATCAATCTGCTTGCCTATTCATATCATCTCTCCATATGTATTCCTATCATCTAGCTACCTTGCTCTATCTTCTATCAATTTGTTTACCTATTCCTATTATCAGTCATCTCTATGAATATCTATCTAGTTTTCTCTATCATCTAACAATCTGTTTATCTATTCATATGTATATCTATAATGTAGCTACCTAGGTCTATCATCTATCAATGTGCTTGCCTATTCATATCATCTATAATCTATGTATATCTGTCATCTGACTTTCTATATCTGTCATGGATCAATCTGTTTACCTATTTATATCATCTCTCCATATGTATATCTATCATCTAGCTACCTTTCTCTATCTTCTATCAATTTGTTTATCTATTCCTATCATCAGTCATCTATCTCTATGAATATCTATCTAGTTATCTCTATCATCTAACAATCTGTTTAGCTATTCAGATATATAATCTATAATCTAGCTACCTATGTCTATCATCTATCAATGTGCTTGTCTATTTTATATAATCTATCATCTATCCATATATATAATCTAACTTTCTATATCTGTCATGGATCAATCTGTTTATTTATATCATCTCTCCATATATATATATCCTCTAACCACCTTTCTCTATCTTCTATCAACTTTTTTATCTATTCCTATCATCAGTCATCTCTATGAATATCTATCTAGTTTTCTCTATCATCTAACAATCTGTTTATGTATTCATTTGTATATCTATAATATAGTTACCTATGTCTATCATCTATCAATGTGCTTGCTTATTCATATCATCTATAATCTCTGTATATCTGTCATCTAACTTTCTATATCTGTCATGGATCAATCTGTTTACCTATTTATATCATCTATCCATATGTATAGCTATAATCTACCTATTTATATTTGTTGTGTATCAATGTTTACCTATTCATATCATCTATCATCTACTTCTATATATGTCTATCTAGCTATTTCTATCAATCTGTTTACTTATTTGTATCATCTATCTATATCTGTATCTCTCACCTAGTTATCTATATCTAAATCTTTATCATCTATCTATATCTATATATTTATATATGTCCTCTATCAATTTATCTGACATTCATAATTCAGTTCAAAATGTCATATCATTCAATGCAATTCACTTTTTTTTTTTTTTCCCAAGCACCAATATTGCATGCAAGGCACTGGTTCTAAGTATCAATAGTACAAAGTGAAAACAAAAAGTCTTCTCAAGAAGCTTCAATTTTTGTACGAAATGTCACATATTCACATGAACTCATAAAGAGTTCAAAATAATACGAGAAAATCAGTAACACTACTGACTTTGTACTGTGGGTTTTTGCAGGTGTGATGGGTGAATATGAACCCAAAATAGAAGTTCAATTTCCAGAAACTCTTCCAGCAGCCAAGGGTTCAACTGTAAAATTGGAATGCTTTGCTCTTGGAAAGTAAGTGTTTTTAATGCAATTTACCAATTATCTAATCATCTATTTCAGTGAAGGTTAGGATGATATTTTGAAAAAGTTTTACCTTTGTTTTTCATTTGTCAATCTGTATTTCCATAGAGCTAAAGGAAAGTGATGAAATAACAAAGCAAACAAATTTTTGTTTTTGTCACCACTCTCCTTTCGATTTATTGAATGAAAATTATTTAGTTTTATGGAAACTATTTAATGGGAAAAATTAAGAGAAATAACCAATTTTGCAAACTTTAATGAATCTCCACATTTTGTATTTTCATTCCTCTTTTATACTTAACTCTTCCTTTCAGTTCTTCTCTACATAAGAAAGTATTTATTAAATGCATAAACTTTCTTATAAATCTACAAAAAAAACTTATTTTGAATTTTTGAAAATATAATTTACATATATCATTGACAACAGAAGTGTTGTACATGGTGATAGGAGGGAACCAGTTTTCCTTCCTTCAAAATATATATGCTTATTCTCCATGAAATGCTTCTGATTTTAATTTTAGAAGATGCAAATAACCTCATAATCTACTTTTAGTCCAGTACCTCAGATCAATTGGAGAAGAAGTGATGGATTACCATTTTCCAGTAAAATTAAAATGAGGAAATCAAATGGCATGCTGGAAATCCCAAATTTCCAGCAGGAAGATTCTGGTTTATATGAATGTATTGCTGAAAATTCAAGGGGAAAAAATGTTGCTAGAGGGCGTCTCACTTATTATGGTAAGTGACCTTGAACAAGCTGACTTCTCTAAACCAGTTTCCTTATTCATAAAATAATAAGAATGTACTAAAATATTGCTATAGTCTATTATTATATCTTCTATATGTATAGTTTATGTGTCTATGGGTCACTCTTAATTGGGTGTATATATATATATATATATATATATATATATATATATATATATATATATATATATATATATTTATAGTTAAGAGAGGATAGTCTAATTCATTGGTATGCTTGTAATATATCCTCTTGTTTTAAAAATAACTCCTACTCAGTTTTATTCTGGGAGTTTGGGGAGAAAAATGAATCTCAATAAGATTCTTTTTTAAGATTCTAATCAGATAGGAATTTAGCTCCATCATTTCATATAAAAAATGGTAGTGGACTTTAGATTATAAAATTACTTTTGTATCTTCTTATGTTTCTTTGTCATCTTTATTAAGGGGGGGGAGAGCAGAAAATTGGAAATATAACAATTATTCCAGTAGAATAACCACATAAGCTAGGTTAAAGTATGGAGTGTCCATGAACTTTGTGATACCCCCAAAATTATATTTGATATTGTTTTGTGTCTTTGATTTTTAAATAAAAAAAATATTAAACTTAATAAGTTTGTGGTTTGGAAACAGTATCATTCTTATTTAGATTTTATTTGTTAAAAAAAAAAAAAGATTTTTAGATATATTTTTTCAAATCCCTTCTGTTAAATGTACATATGTGCATACACACACATATACATCCCTATAGTCTGTGTTAAAGAAATAAAATAGGAAATACAAATATGTGATTTAACAAAATAAAGTTTTGAGACTTGGACATGATGTATGCCTTTATATATGACTGATTAAAAATATGCCAAGGCTGATGGGGATGATGGTTTGTGTGAAAAGCAAATTGTATTAAATGCAATTTTCTTTGGGAGAGTTCATCTAGATAATAACGTGAATTTATATGACATGCAGGATTTTTATAAAGAATAACTCAGAATTTGAGGTGTAAAAGATTGAGTCAGGGGATAAATTATGACTTCCACAGGACACTAGGGATATCTGCAGGATTGTAATATAATTAATTATTAGAATGATGGTACCAATAAGAACATCAAATTAACAAGGCTCTTTAAGGATTATAAAAAGCACCTTTTAAGCAGTATTTCGTTTGATTATTACAGCTGTTTGAGGTAGAAGTTACCATTGCTTCTGGTCTATTATTTTGTATTGTTTGAACTATACTTGTGACTTCACTGATGTTTAGGACTCCCATTGAGATAAGTCCCTCCATCCTCTACCAATGTAGATTGACAACTGCTCAATCAACTATATTCTTAGAGAATTAAGTGCTTTGTCATGGGCAACATAGCCAAGATGTGTATCAGAGGTCCTACTTGAGCCCATATCTTCTTAACTTCAAAGTCAACTCTATCTATTATGATATATATATCCTCAATATTATGTCCATTTTACAGGGGAAAAAATGTGGTTCTGAGAGATTGATTGACTTTCTGAGGGTCACACAACAAATGTTCAAGGTGAATTTGAACTCTATCCACTGTGTCACACTGCTAAAAATAGATGTCTGCCTGACAAACATTTCTATAATTTTATATTATATATAGTTTTTTTAAATACCCTGATCTTTTATAAATTAGTAATTTCACAGCCAATTGTCTAATAACTAATACGTGCTGGTCAGCTCCTAGCTTAAACCTCTTGTATGTCAATCAATAAAGGTTTTAAAAAGATCCTTCCTATCACTTGAAAGAAAGAAAATAGCCTTTGTCCAGCCACCAGCTATGTAGTTAAAGGGAAGAGGCCACCAAACAGCCCCTATATAGAGCTATAACACGGGAGGGTTAATGGGATCCAGATTTGGAGCATGTCAAACCTGAATGCCCTTACAGCCTCTCATCAGCATAGAAACAACAAGGCTTAACACCTAATTAACACGAATAATTAAAATAGGAAGCTAACAGATGGTGGGTTGGGATAAGTTCTTCCCTGCTGTGCCCTCCCAACTCCCCAGACAGTCTCCCCAGAAACAGCCTTGCATTGGTATTGGTGTCCTGGGCTTCCTGCCCACCTCACCCCACAATGACTGTCAGCTACATGCCTGAAGGCAACATTTGCTCAAAACTTACTATTTATGGCTTTTTTTCTGAAAACTTCTGACTCCATGACTCAGAAAGAGACCCTGGGCAAGGAGACAAAGGAAGAAAGTCCCTTCCTGTACTCCTGTGTTGCCAGTGTTCCATGTACCCCGACCCCCAATGACAAGTATGGTTTAGAACCATCTGCTGGGAACTTGATTTAGATTCAGCAAAGATCTTCTATAATTTTGGTTTGGTGTGAAGAATACTCTCAGAAAATCATTATTAGGGGGCTGTTTTTTTCTGTTCTTAAAGAGAAAGAAAAAACAAACTCTAATCCTGAAATGGGTCTTATTAATCTACTTTCTCCCTCTCCCCATGTTTTTCCCCAAGCCATTTTCCTCCTATCCTCTTTACTATCCTATTCTCTGCCCTCTTCCAAAACTATCACAAGTTTTAATTTAAAACTAATATTAGAAATAATACAATCTGAAATATCTCATGTAAAGAAAGCCCTGATAGAACATTCTCATCTCACTCTAGAGGGAGACTGTACTTGCCTATCTCAGATCTTTTCCAGCCTAGCAATTTTTTTCTTAAATTGGAGTAAAAAAAATAAATAAAAAACCAGAGAAGCCTGTAAATCTGACCTCAGGGAAAGAGGTATATACTAGGAGTCATTTGTAAGGCTGTATATTGTTCATTTTTAGAACTTTTAAAATAATATTTTATTTTCCTCAATAACATGTAGAAAATTTTAGCATTCATTTTTTAAAAATTGAGTGCCAAATTTTCTCCCTCCCTCATCTCCCCTCTCACTGAGACAATAAACTATTTGATATAGGCTATATATGTACAATCATACAAAACATATTTCTATATTACCCATATTATAATGAAACACACAAACAAAAAACAAAAAGAAAAAAAAAACAAGAAAAAATTAAAAAAGAAAAAATATCTATCTGGAGATAGCATTTTTTGTCACAAGTCCTTCAGAATTATTGGACATCTGTATTTTGGAGAATAGCTAATTTATTCACAATTCATCTTCATGCACTATTGTGTTATTGTGTGCAATGTTCTAATTCTATTCCCTTCATTTTTTATCAGCTCATGTAAGTCTTTCCATGTTTTTTTTCTGAAATCAACCTGCTCATCATTTCTTGTAGCACAATGTCATTACAATCCTTTACCACAAATTGTTCAGCTATTCCCCAGTTGATTAAGTTCCAATTCTTTGCCACTATAAAAAGAACTGCTATAGGCTAATTTTAGAAAAGCCTGGAAAGATTTACATGAACTGATGCTGAGTGAAATGAGCAGAACCAAGAGAACAGCAAGATTATATGATGATAAACTGTCATGGACTTGGCTTTTCTCAGAAATGCAATGATTAAAGAAAATTTTGATCGACATAGAATGGAAAATGCCAAGTGCATACAGAGAGAGAACTATGGAGACTGAATGCAGATCAAAGCATAGTATTTTCACTTTTTTCTTTTATTTTTTTTTCTTAATCTTTTTCTTTTTCTTTCTGGTCTGATTTTTCTTGCACAACATGAAAAATGTGGAAATATGTTTAAAAGAAGGACATATTTAATCAATATCAAATTGCTTGCTGTCTTGGGAAAGGGGGAAGTAAGGAAGGGAGGGAGAAAAATTAAAATCACAGTCTTACAAAAACTATCCTTATATGTATTTGGGAAAAAATGAATATTATTTAAAAATAGGACTGCTATAAATAATTTTGTACAGATAGGTCCTTTTTCCTTTTTTTGATCTCTCTGGAATACTTATCTAGTAGTAATACTGCTGGAACAGAGGGTATGCACAATTTTATAATAGTTTGGACATAGTTTCAGGTTGTTCTTCAGAATGGTTGGATCAGTTCATAACTCTACCAACAATGTATTAGTATTCCAAATTTCCCACATCCCCTCCAACATTTATCATTTTTCTTTTCTGTCATATTAACCTAATCTGAGAGGTATGAAGTAGTACTTTAGAACTGTTTTAATTTGTATATACCGTTCATTTTTTAAAAGTGCCCAGATCATAGGCCTATTATAGTGGATGAATTTTTAATCTGATATTATGAAGATCTGGACCTGAATTCCTCCTTGGAGTCTTCCTCAATGTATGATCTAAGATAGGATTAGTCCTTGGTGGTCTAAATAATAAAGGTGACTCATATTTGCCACTTGATATACTTTACAGTGTCCTAGTCAATCTTATTCAACAAGAATCAAGTAAGATTTCCTCTGGGCCAGACATTATGCTAAATGCTAGAGATACAAAAACATGACCTCTGATTTTAAAGAGCTCATATTGTAATGGGGAGAGAGAGTGTAAGGGATAAGCATTTATATAGCACTACCTGTGTGCCAGAAACCATGCTAAGTGCTTTGTAATATTATTTTAATACATGTGTGCTTGTATATAACAATGTAATTACCTCATTTGATTCCCACAATACCCTTAAGCTATAGTATTTATTATTATCCACCTTTTATAGTTGAGGTAACTAAGACAATTAGAGAACAGAGGTTTGGTGACTTGCTTAGAGTCTTAGCTAGAAAGTGTTAAACATAGGATTTAAACTCAAGTCTTCATAATTTCAATATATCTACACACTTTAATCATCATATAGCTTGCACAGTACATTATAGAAAAAAAATTATATCAGTCACCATTATGTGAGCATTAATACTTCAAAATCAAGGCTGGATATTATGAAGTTATTTCACTTTGATGAATTTCCTTTCTCTGAAAAATAGAAGAATAGCTTGAGATGAGAACTCAAAAGAATAGGCATATTCTTCCTGCAGGAGTGAGCTATAGAGTATACGTCTGATAATTAGTTCATAAGATATCTCCATCTTAAAGGAGGGTAAGGAACCCACATAAGCAAAAATGTTTGTAGCAGCCATTTTTGTAATGGCAAGAAATTGGAAACTGAATGAATGCCCATCAGTTGAAAAATGACTGAGTAAGTTATGGTATATTATTGTTCTTTAAGAAACGATCAGCAGGATGATTTCAGAAAGGCCTGTAGAGACTTACATTTACTGATGCTAAGTGAACTAAGCAGAACCAAGAGATCATTGTACATGGCAACAAGATTATACAAGGATCAATTCTGATGGATGTGGCTTTTCTCAACATTTAGATGATTGAGGCCAGTTCCAATGATCTTGTGGTGAAAGGAGCCAGCTGCACTCAGAGAGAGGATTGTGGGAACTGAGTGTGGATCACAACATAGCATTTCCACTTCTTTCGTTGTTGTTTGCTTAAATTTTATTTTCTTTCTCATTTTTCTTCCTTTTTGATCAGATTTTTCTTGCGTAGGAAGATAATTGTACAAATATGTATGACCATATTCGATTCACATATATTTTTACCATGTTTAATATATATTGGATTACTTGCCATCTAGGAGACAGGGTCAGGATAAGAAAGGGAAAAATTGAAACACAAATTTTTCAAGGGTCAGTATTGAAAAATTATCCTTGCATATGGTTTGAAAATAAAAAGCATCAATAAAAACTAATTTTTTTTTTTTTTTTTTTTTTTTTTTTGAGGCTGACTTGCCCAGGGTCACACAGCTAGGAAGTGTTAAGTGTCTGAGACCACATTTGAACTCGGGTGCTCCTGAATTCAGGGCTGGTGTTCTATCCACTGCGCCACCTAGCTGCCCCCATAAAAATAATTTTTAAAAAAACATAGAATACCCCTTACTAACTCCATACTATTTATCAAACCCTTGGAAATAATTTTTATCTGAGATGGAAGATCTCTCAAATAATATTAAGAATATATTGGTTAATGGCATCATATAATGTAGCAGACTTTTATGCATTACTTATAGCTGTGGTTTTAAATAAAAGGAGATAATCTGTGCTGTCTGCAATGTCTCTCCACATTCTCATGGTTTTGATTGTTGTATTTAGCTAGTGTTGGATTTATGGGGAGAGAGAGAAAGAGAGACAGAGAGAGAGAGAGAGAGAGAGAGAGAGAGAGAGAGAGAGAGAGAGAGAGAGAGAGAGAGAGACAGAGAGAGAGAGACAGAGAGAGAGACAGAGAGAGAGACAGAGAGGAAAGAGAGAGAGAGAGAGAGAGAGAATATTAGTACAATTCTTTTATCTTCTCTACTGGATTTTCTAGTTTGTGAATATGCCTCAAGGTAACTCAGGGATGCTTGCCATTTTCTAACAGCTGATAGAGGAAATAGTCAGAGATATGAATTATATGGAAGGTTTTGTGACCTAGGAGACTTCATTGTTTTTGGAATGATACTGGAAGAACACAAAGAGAGACTACAAAATTATTAGATCACTTATAGAGAAGTTGGTCTGAAATTGTTGATTGACAAGTGATAGTTTTTACACAGCTTTGAAAAAAGTGTGTAAGACATATATAATATCAAGGAAAGAGGGACCACTAACTGGAAAAAATAAAAGAAGCACTCCTAAGGTGACCAACTTCAAAGAACCCTTGAGATTAAAGAATGGTCTCCCCTCATTCCCATGCTGAGGTTTAAAGGTTATTAGTGTTGCTAAAAACAATGAGTGATCTTACTCATGGATATATGATTTTAAAAATCAAAACCAGGTCAGGAAATGTCAATATACTTTAAACCCTTTGAAGTCACTTAGAAATGGTTAGACATATTAAAAAATGTACAAACTTTTACAAATGTGCTAAAAACGTGGTAAAAAGTCTCATACATATTCCAGTTTGCAACTATGTGGAATGAGTCAAGCCTTTGCTTCTGCATACACATATTAGCTTGAAAGATTTGGGACAAGTACTTTACCTAGAGAATGTTGGTCAACAGAATTCAGTGCCTTCACTAATGGAGGACCTAGTGATAGGAAGACTTATTATTTTGTATTTATACTCAGATTCTTAGCTATGAAGTTGAAGCTGTCACCAAAAAAAAAAAATCAGATTATATGTATAACTAAATTTCAAATTTGAACCACTGTTCATTCACTTATATTTGGACTAGTAATCAAAAAGATATTTTTCCAGAGAGAATTGAATGTTGATGATCAAAGGTTATATACTATCTAAACCAAAGTAATAATGGAACTGAGGGAATTAGAAGTTACTCATTGTGGGAACTGAGTGAACTAACACTGACTCCATCTTGTGATTCAATTCTGAAGCTAACTTAGCTCCCTTCCTCTTCACTTTTGTCTGAGTTCTGTCTTGTGAGAAAAGTTTATTCAGTTTTGGGGAATTGGGAGAAAATCTTATTGCACTGTTTGAACTTAGCCCTGCAATACTGGAAATGTGAACAACCTCTTTTTGCTATTTAAAGACCCTTAACTAAGGACCCAGGTTATGTTGACCAGAAACATGGTTAGATTCAAAGATTGATGCAATTTTTTTCTCACAATTATAAATTTCAAGCAACCCAAATGTCTTATCTGAATACTAGCCACATGTTGATCAATCAGTTAATTTCTATATATTTTTTATTTTTTTACAGATATTTGGGGGAGTAAAACTGATTTTTCCAGATTCAGAGTATTATATCTGCCCACTTTTCCCTCCCAACTTGGAGAGTCTCTAGTCTTTCATCCTTTTAATTAATTAGACTTATTTGATTAATGGCTTTTAATTTATAAAAGTCTCTCTTTCTCTGTATTTAGGTCTAGGCCTAAAATGTGATGGCTATTCCTTTGTTGGGCAATTGTCATGAATTGCTGAATAAATCAATGTGCTTGGGAAGATCAAACCTTTGTTTCCTAGTCATTTAAGTTTTCATCCACTATATCATTTCCTCAGGAAGAAATGAAATTTATCCCTAAGGATACCCAAGAAGTACAATCACTCTCCAATAGAAATATAGCTGATACGAATGTCAGTAGCATTTGTGAGCTTTGGTTCATTATACCAAACCTTTTTGGCTTAGTTTTCCATGGATGACTGGCAAAGAGAAAAAAAATAACTAAGGAAAGATGGTTAGATATCGAAATAATGGTAGAGATTGGAATTGGATAACTATATGCTTTACAGAATTATCAGTGCCTCTACCTATATTCAGAAGCAGTTGCTGCTACCCATAAACCTTAAAGTTCTATATAAATTATATCCATTTGTATGTTATTGTAAATTTTATTATTTTCAATGTTCGGTGTCCTTATTAATATTCGTTTTGAACAGGGTAGAGACTTTGAAAGTAAATTACTTAGGGAAATTTAGCTTTGGTAAGTTTGGTATAGGGTAGCTATATGATACAGTGGATACAGCCTGGAGTCAGGACATCCCATATTCAAAACCAGGTTGAGAAACTTAATAGCTGTGTGATACTAGGCAAGTCATTAAACCCCTTATCTACAAAATGTGAAGAATAAGGGCAATGATCTCTCAAAGTTATTGTGAAGATCAAATGGCATGATAATTATAAACAACTTAGCACAGTTCCTAGAATAGTGTTATATAAAAGTTAGCTCTTATTGTTGTTGTTGACTAGAAAAACCTCCCCATAATGAATAATTACTAGTCATTTAATTAACATTTATTCCTGTGTCTCAGGCATTGTGCTAAGCAAAAACAATAACAATAACAACATCACTATTCTAAGGAGTATAATCACAACCTGATATGAGCACAGATCTCAGTGGAGCAACTGTGCCCTATTTAGTGCATGCACCAGAATTGACACCAAAGATTTTATACCACATTTACTAATATTTAGATGTGAATTATTTTCATCCAGTGACTTGTGTTTTGCAATCTCAAGTGGTGAAAATGATGTAGTTACCAAAAAAAAAAAAAAAAATCAATCCATTTTGCAGTAAGAGAAAGAAGCTGAAGAAAGCTTATCCACTAACTGCCTCCTTAACTCAGAAGAATTCTGAAAAAAACTGATTAAAGCTTTGATGTTCAAGTTCATTAGTGGGATAATAGTGTTTTGCTGAGAAACCTTGGGAATTCAAAAAGCCCACTGATTAGTAGCTAGATGGACATCTGTTCCTTGTCATTTTGTTTAAAGATTGGGCAACTTCTAAACATATAGAATAGCACCAGAAAGCCATAGAATTCTATTTAAAAAGATAATTTATACTTACCATTTACTGCCCAGGGGAGAGTTAATTGAACTCCCTGAGGAGCAAGAAAAAATATAATTATAAATAATCAATTAAGAAGACTTTAGAATAAGAGATTGTTCATCAATTTCAACTTAATAGTTTGCATTAAACAATAGCTCAGGTGTTTCTAAGTGAGGAATTCAGTACATAAAGAAATTCAACATATTTGCTGAGTTCTGAGGAATACCTAGACATGTTGTTCAGTCATTTTTTAGCAATATCTGATTCTTTCTTAGCCTGTTTGGGGTTTTCTTGGCAAAGATACTGAAATATCAGTTTGCTATTTCCTTCTCCATCTCATTTTATTTTATTTTTTATTCTTTTTTGAAATTTTTTTTTCTCAAATATTACCAGTTACATGTGAAGGCACTTTCAACATTCATCCCTGTGTTCTAACCCTTTTTTTCCTCCCTCTCTCACCTCTTTCCTCCCCAAGACAGCAAGCAATCCAATATAGGTTTCACATATAGAATACTTCCAAATATATTTCCATGTTTGTCATGTTATGCAAGAAAAATCAGGTTAAAGGAGGGAAAAAACACAAGAAAGAAAAAGCAGACAAACAACAAACAGAAAGATGAAAATACTATGCCTTGATCCACACTCAGTTTCCATAGTTCTTTCTCTGGATGCATCCCAAGTCTATTGGAATTGTCTTGGATCACCACATTGCTGAGAACTGAGTCTATTATAATTGATCATCATATTGTCTTTTTGCCCAACTGTTTTTATAAAAGAGGATCCTTTACAGTTATACAGCTAATATCTGAGATTTGAATATGGATGCAAGGTCTTGATTCCAATCCTACCACTCTAACCAACCTGCTTACTATCTTAGACATGAGGGATTGCTGAATAGATGAATAAAGGAAAAAGCTTTTAATTAAATGTCAACAGCTTGCTGAACATTGTACTAAGTGTTGGGGATATAAATAAAAAAGCAAAGACCTTTTATGCCCTCTGCTTATTTTCTAATGAGAGAAACTGTATACTCGGAGGAGTGGAGGCCAGGGAAGAGTGCTTGAAAGTTATTAAACTAATGAATAGGGCAAAGGGAAGTATTATAGCAGAGTTGATTTGGTTCCTCCTTGGGGAGGAACTAGGGAAAGAAAATATAGTAGAGGAGTGACAAAAGTGGTTGGTGAGAAAGTTATAGAGGAAGCGGAAGGAGGCAGTAAAATGAAGTATGTCTGGGATTTTCCCAGAATGCTATTGTAGGAGATATAGTTACCAATCAGGAGAATAGGACTTTAGGACCATCCTCCAGGGAATGCTCTCTGGTGAGATTTCTGCTGTGGTGGTAAGAAGACAGTGCAAGAGGTGGGTGGGGATGAGTGGTGCTGTTTAAAACTTCATTTGTAAAGGTTTTTGAGGGAAGAGGTTAATCAATTTTACATATATAAAAATGTCAATAGGTCTCTCTCTGTCTCTGTCTCTGTGTGTCTGTCTCTCTCTCTCTCACACACACACACACACATACATACAGGCTTCCACTTTTGACTAGACTAACTTAAAGGAGAAAAAGAAGAGGAAGACAGATAGAATTCCTATTACTGAATTAAATAGCAGTGTTGCTTTGTACTTGAGATCTATAAATGCAGTTATATACACTTATTACCATGCTATGTGTGTACAAATATCATTAGGTATAATTTTATTAAATTTAATGTGTTATATCTGTTATTTTAGTATATTTGTTAAGTTCTTATTATTTTTATTGCTAGAGTTGCTTTATTTCCTTGTTTTCAAGCAGCCTTTCTAGTGATACTCATATAATATGTGCATTATCTTTAATATTAATGTGGCATTAATACACTCCAATGACAAACATGTTGAGAACTGAATGTCAGTCAATCCAAGGTGGGCAACAGTCAATTTTCAAATGAATCACATACAAAATTACAACTTCAGCCTTTTCAGTTGGTCCCAATAGTTGTATAGCAACACTTCCATTTTGATTTAATTTGGAAAAAGGAATTTTATGAAATAGAAATGGAAAGACAAATCTTCCCTTGGTTGCAATTAAGAGGAAATGGATAAAATGTTTCTCCATATGCAGGATGCAAATGTGAATCCCACAGTACACAGCACATGCATAATGCAATGTGAAGCCAGTAAGCCTTCTCACCTACCAGCGCTGGATCTGAAGCCCAAGCTGAGACTTGGCACACTATGCTCTTTTTATTGAGTGACTTGCATTATTTCTGTCCTGTTGTACTCTTCTCTTAAAAAAAAAAATCCCAAATATCTCCTATAAGAGGGAAAGAAGGAGATACATGATCTATGTGATTTGCATACTTGATTTAAAGTTATGAGTTACTTTTTTCCTTCTCCCCTTGAGAGAAAAAAAAAATCATATCATTCAAATTCTGCTGATCTATCTATTTTTGCTACTTTGATTTTAATTCATATAGAGGTAAGTAAAGTGTTCTCTGACTTGCATTTAATTAAGAGTTATTTCTAACTTGAGAGAAATATTTTTCTTGAGCTATAGAAGTTTCTTCCCTATGGATGTTAAATCTAAGTGCATAATTAAGACTGATATCTGCTGCCATTCAAGAAACGAATTGTAAGTTGTCACTCAGTGTGATCTTGCAGTACAAAATACCTTTGGGAAGAAAAATCAAGTCTAAGTATCAGTACATCTATCTTCTGGTTGCTGTCAGGCACACATGTGGGGGAACTTTATGTAATAGAATCCAACAAATAATTATGAAACAAGCAGAGACTTAGGAGGAAAAGGAACTTTTCTTCCCCGATAGTCTAATGTCATTTGCTGGAGGAAATTACAGTGAGTTTTAGATTAACCATCACATCTTTAATTTGCTGTTCCATCCTGCTGACTTACAGTGGATCATTCAACTGTCCAACGATAAGGGACACAGAAGCATTAGTAGAGATCCTACATCTCTTCTCTTCCTCCCTTTCCCCTGGAATGGTAAAACATTGGGCAACAACTTAAGAGTAGAAAGTGTATTTGGCTTCTTCATAAAAAATTGGGAAATTAGGAAAGTCACTGGATTCTTATTCTATTGTTTCATGTCTTCTTTGCCACCTTAGAGTTGTGAGAAATAGATGAAAAAGAAGGAAAGCCCAGTTAGAGCTCAGTTAATCTTCAAATGAGGTCATGACTGAGTTGCCTCACCATGGACGCTCATCAGAATATTACATTGGCATTTAATGTTTGAGAAATTATAGATGATTAAATTAGAAAAAATTCAGAAGGAGCAGCATGATTCTTCTTTGAGAAAAAGCTCTAGATTTCTTGCTATATTTGGGTTATTTGGAAGTGTGAGAATAAATTATAATCTATATATTCTGCATTTCTCACAATAAGATTTTCAAATTTTATTTGCATATTAATTCCTCTTTTTGGGGGGCGGGGGTTGCAGCAAAACCTCACTGGGTTCAGATGATAAAAGATGTAGAAGCTGCTGTGGAGGACAACCTATACTGGGAATGCCGGGCAAGTGGTAAACCGAAGCCATCCTACAGATGGCTGAAGAACGGAGATGGCCTGGTGATAGAGGTAAAGTGGATTGACTCATCTTCCCTTCTGTCACATTAAATGGTTTCTGGAAGCTTTACTAGGGAAGTGGTTGCTCAAAAATATTGTTGATTTTTCTTAGTTTTTGCTTACAATTCAATAAATAGGCAGGATATGAAAGTGAGGGCTTGCCCTGACAAGACCTAAATCTTTACTCAAGCCCATGAGAAGGATGTGTTTCTGTATTATTGATCTAAATCCCCAACATAAAATGTATTTAATAAAAAAATTTACCATAAACAATATAAAAACATTAATATAACCAATTCAGCTTGCTTTGTAATTACTTGAATTACTTTAAAGGCATTCTGACACAGACAATACATTCATAAGAGTTTAAACTTAAGTGAATCAAGTCTTTGTTTTTCCATTTATTTTCCAGAAATTAGAGTTATTTTGAACTTTAACTTAGTGTTATTTTACAAAGATATTCTTCCATTCCACATTCTTCCATATGGTTCATATTTGATCATGACAGCATTAAAGTATCCCATTGGGTTAATATGCTTTGATATTTTTGAAAAGTCAGTATACACAGAAGGTAATGTTAATCAAGAATACCTTGCTTTGGCTAATATTTTTGCTATATGATTTTGAACAAGCACCTTAATCTCTCAAGCAACAATCTAAAAGTATAAATTACAAAGTGGTTTCTGATCAGCATTAATAGAATAGGTTTCCTCATCTATGAAATTAATAGTGGACAGAAAAATCAAAGCATTTGTTATAGCTATTTTTTTTATCATAATACAGTAGCAAGTCCAAACTAAAAATATGTCATTTTTTATTGAGCATTAGGTGGCATCCATTTTTTAAAATTTTATCTATTTTATTCTGAAGTTAAGAAATGAAACAAGAATTTCCTAGCATGGGGGGAGAGATAATGTTCATGAAACTGCAAATTAATTATGTGTAATTTGTTATTTCTTTTAAATTCTTGGTTTTTTTTTTAATTTTTGAAATTAGAAATAATGCCACCTGCCTTTGTGCTCTGCACAAAGTAGGATTTTAATGAGCATTCTTTTAAATTGAATTGACTGGGGCTATAAATATCTTTGAACAGGTAGCTCTATTTGCTGTTAATAATATACTTAGGTTATAATTCCAGTAAGATAATTATCAGGTCAGAAAGGTTCATCATTTTTATGACTTTTCCTGAAAACAACAGACTGCCTTATAAGAAGAGTCTACTGGCTTATAGTAATTCTACTGGTAATGAATATTAAATACATATTTCTTTTCTCTAGCCCTATCCCTTTGCTAGATTGCAGGAGAAATTAATAAGTCAATCACTCAGCAATTCCTATACTTTTGCATTTATTTTTTCAGTCACTTATTCTATGCACTTTTTAATTATGCTAGGATGTTTGCTTTTAGTGCTAACCCAACCTTGCTCCTTCAGCTCCTCAGGCATAGTACTTGTCTATATTTCACACTCCATAATCACCTTGATAAATATTCATGGTCTCCATATTTAAGTATCTTTTGTTCCATGTACCTAGTTTTTACCCAACCTTCAACTTGCATGCTTAAAAAATAGCAAAAGAAAAAAAAAAAAAAAACCTCTTTTTTTGCTTGAATAGAAAAGCTAAAGCTTATGGAACTATCTATTTAGAAGTTGGATACATTAGTGAGACATGAAAATTATTCAGAATGTCACAGGTTTGTCTCATGTATTCCTAGATTGTGCTTTATGAGTTGTAGGATCTGATCACTTTTAGGCTATTTGATCTATCTTAGCACTTCAGAGGACCAATTCCAATTTATTGGTAAAAGATTAGCTGGCTTCCTGGTTTAAATTCAAACTAATGTCAATTTATATTGTCAAAGTAGACTCTGATGATCTTTCGTAAGGTTCATAAGTGAGAGAAATCTGGGATAGATTTGATCCAAAGTAATACTTTCAATAGTTCTTGTTTTTATTTTGTTAAAGTATATTGAGCTTTTATAGATAAAGACATTTCTCCTCCACTGCCTAGGAGAGAGTGCAACTAGAAAATGGGGCCCTTTCAATAGCTGTTCTTAATGTGAATGACTCCGGCATGTATCAATGCATAGCAGAAAACAAACATGGACTCATTTATTCAAGTGCAGAACTCAAAGTTGTTGGTAAGATGCATTTTCTTTGTATTTTTAAAAATGTGTTTCATACTGCATGTTTATCATCTTAATTTGTTAACCCTTTCAAATCTGATTATAGAATGAGTTATCATCTTTCTCTTTAATCCATTGAAATGAAGTATTTGGTAACAGCTCTAATCCGTGTGCTATAAAAATCCAGGAAATTTAAGATCTGATCATTCATTGCTTTGAAGCGAGAATAGGCAGCTAAATTATTAATGATGGATCAGTAGTAGAAATAGTGACTTGGAGAGAATCCCAAAGATGAAGACTAATTATATGTATAAAGGCAATGTTGTCTTTGTCCTTGAAAAATTGTATTAGCATCATAGACAATACAAGTAAAATTTCAGTTAACCAGAATTCAACTGAGCATAATGATCTATGATTTTCTTTTGTTTTTTTGTTTTATTTTTTGTTGTTTTTAGACCAAAGTCATTCCCCTTCATCTTCTAACACCCTGTCGCATACATACACTTACATATTACACACACACACACACACACACACACACACACACACACATACACACACTCACACACCACTTAGTAACATAGAAAACCATATAACCAAACCTCCATAGCAATCTTTTCATGCACAGAAAGCAAGAATACTGGTTTACCAATCCAGGGAACTCTGTGGCTGTACCACTTCTAACCTATAACCTTGGGCAGGATGCTCACCATTTCCTACTCAAACTGAATCAAATAAGTGTAGTGTGGCTACTAGAGAGGATGTAGTAATAATCCTAAGTCTACTTTATCTCGGGAGTGCCAAAAACCATGCTGGCTATCATATAACAATCTGTTGGTCAAAAATAACAAAGTTTACAATTTAAGCCATGGAATCCAATAATGGGGTGCTTGCAACTGCACCTTTAAGCCATAGAATTTAATACTCCTCAACTCTACCCCTAAGACCACTCCTCAATTCTACCTTTATGCTATAGAACTCGGTAATGAGTGCAATTCCATCTTTACTACTATATTACCCCTAATAAAATTAGCATATCAATGACTTGAGGTACCTAATTTTCTTTTTCCTATAAAATTATCTTTTTTCTTATATTTTGTTCTATTTTGTTTTAGTTTTTTGCTAAATTCTATTAGAATTTAGCCTGCTGGGTATTAAATATTTGGAGACAAACTGAGTTTGCAAATTCTTACAACATACCTGTGATACCGATCTGAGGACTCTAATATTGTTGGGGTGTCTTCCATCTTAAAAAATGATCCTCTGAGGTCTCTGTCTGATGGAGTGATTTTACAAGCTACAAATACCTCCTCACCTTGCTTTTAACATTGTTTTAATATTCATTATTGTAGATATTTTTTTTCTGATCTCCCATTTCTAATTATTTCCTCTGATATGCATTTATATAAGTCTAACTGTGGTTTTCTGAATTAAGTTTTGGTTTTTCAATGAATATTGGGACAATCTTTTACATTACCTTTATCTCTTACAGTTTGTTCACCTGTCCCCTAATCATTAAATAAGTACTTAGTCTGTTTCCAGTTTTTTTTTTGCTACACACACACACACACACACACACACACAAAATTGCTTCTGCCTTTTATTTTATGAGGAATTTTTAAATGGCAGACTAATAATCAAGGATTAAGATAAAAATAATTCAAAGCAAAATTCTTCCAAGATGTGCCAAGAGACCAGAGGATTCAGTCAATACTTTGTACATCTAAAGTCCCTTCCACTTCTAAATCCTGTGATTCTCTGATCTACAGTGACATACAATGATAATTTATTTCCAGAATAATGACCCTGAGGCCCTTAATTATCAAAGAGAGACTCTATTCTAGGCACTCTCATTAAAAAGCCTTAATTAATTGCTGCTCTAGGCAACTTTTCAACTTTAAGTTGCAGAACAGTTGCTGCTCTGCACTAGTAGAGGGGCTTTCTTCACTGGGACTTCCTAATACCACAGAAATCATAGGTCCACTAAAAATAAGGAATAATTGTAAGGAAGTATCTCAATATTTTAAATTTAATGTTTTCAATTCATAATCCACTTTTTCTCTCTTTTCTACTGGGGTAAAAGCGGAAGGGGGAAGCAGGAAAGTAGGCATTCAAACACTTGTTTCTTAAGTTAAAAAAAAAAAGAAAAACACTATGTAATTATACTGATATTTTAGGATATGGAACAAATTGAGCTTCTTGGTTTATCTTTAATTTATTTCATACTCCTAATTTACCTCTGGACCTTGAGAGCTTGAGTTTTGATTTATTTTTTAATTTTTGTCCATAATACTAAACAGTGCCTGACAAATATTAGGCACATAATTAATGATTTTTGCTTGATTGTTGGTTGGTTGGTTGATTCTGGTCACTGTTCTATCTCATTTTGGTATTCTGGGTATTCACTTTTAGAATTGTGATGGCAACTGCAAAAGTTATTAATAAATGTGTTTTCTACAATGGCAGAGGCTTTGAAATATTTCCAGCGATGGGTTGGGGTACAAAAGCTGGACACATGTAACAATTCTAAAACCTAGTCATTCAACTCTAACCTAAAATATATAAAATCAACTTAAAAATAAAATCATTTTGAGCTATTTTTCTTTTCTATTCTTTCTTCATCATCAGCATCTGCACCAGACTTTTCTAAGAATCCAATGAAGAAGCTGATTCAGGTTCAAATAGGCAGCCTGGTTATATTTGATTGTAAACCAAAAGCATCTCCCAAGGCACATTGCTCTTGGAAGAAGGGGGATGAGGTCCTGCAATCAAGTGAAAGGTATTGTGTTCCCCTAAGTTTTGATTTTTTTTAACTTTTCAAAAATCTATTTTGAATTTACTTTGAAAATACTGTCTTCCCTTACCAACCTCCCCAGCATACACACACACACACACACACACACACACACACACACACACACACACAAACACACAATCTCATGTTTTTATTAATGATACTCAGTTTTTCTGACTGTTATTGTATAAATCAGGATCATAAAATGTTACAAGGAGAAGGACCTTTAGGGATCATCTAGTTTAGATGATTTTTTGAGGCTAAAGAAACTGATGTATTGGGAAGTTAATTGATTTGTCCAAAGCCATATGGATATTCAGTAGCAGAGCTGAGATTTCAAACTATTCTAACACCAAAGGAGAGGTTTCTTCCAAAGGTTATGTTCCCTCTGGCGGAGCCTTGTTCCTGAGAAAAGAGCCTTTTTACCAAGTGACTAGAAAAGCAATTGCAAAAGAAATAAGAAGAGGTCTGGCTTTACCTTTTACTGACCTTGTAAACTTGAAGGGGAAATATAGCAGTGATTCTAAAGTCCTCTGACCTTGAAGTGCTATTGTTTTAATAATGTATCAATGATTCTAAAGTCTTCTGGCCTTAGAAATACAATAATATATATTTCTTCCCCTAGATTTTAGGGAAGATATAGCAGTAATGCTGAGGTTTTCTCACCTCAGAGTGCTATTATTCTAATAATTTGTTTGTCAATGATTCTGAAATCTTCTGGCCTTAGGATAGTCCTGCAAACATTGCTGTCAAATAGATAATCTGCTAGTCAGTGATAACCAAGTTCCTGAGACAGTGAATAGACCACTCCTCAAACCTACCTTTAAGCTAAAAATTAGCAAATAAGTAGCATGAAGCTCTGATCTCTCTAACTTTGTCCTATAAATTTATCTTCTTTCTCTTTGTTCTTTGCTAAATTCTTTTGGAACTTAGATTGCTTCAATTGGTATTATAATTATAATAAATTTTGTCCTTTGACTTGGAGATGGGTTGAAGCCTACAAATTCTTTTGAGAAATCTGTTGACACTGATAGGCAACCCCAATCTTTTGGGGTCTCCTTTTAAACCTCCACACACTCAAAGGAACCACTACAACATCCTGGACCAAGTGAAGAGTACTGAAGTTGGAGAGTCATATCTTGAGTGCCAATCCTTGCTCTGCTTACCTGCTGCCTCTGATTCATTGACTTCCTCTTGTGGACTCTAAAGTCTCTTCCAGCTCTAACTTTATGATCCTATGATTCCAAAGTTACAATTTTTGTTATACTTGGTGGAATCAAAATTCAGGTTTAAAATTTAGTGGTATAACACATTGAAAGAGTGAGTTACATGGAGAAACTTCTGAGTTTCTTCATCTCAATAAAAAAAAAGTCCAGATTTTTGGGCCTTGGATTGCAGAAAATAATCTTCTTAAGAAATTAGTTTTTAAGAATGTTTCTTAAGATTGTCTTATCTTTAATGTACTTCAACAATCTTCCAACTTGCTATTTCTTTAAGTGAAAAAAAAATTTACTGTGCAGAACCAAACCAGTGCTTTATACAATAATTTTGTCTCAAAGAATTCAAAGTTCTTCTTCATTTCCCAGCATTTTCCTGGAAGAGGCAGACTTTGGTATACAAATTTATAAACCCAACACTGAAATGAAGCATTTGTCCAGAGATACTGAGCAACTTGGTTGGAGAATGAGTTAGCACTCAAATATCCCAGATAAAGAGGTAGCCTGTTATGGTCAATACAATGCTAGGTTTAGATTTGGCAGAATCTGGGTTCTTATCCAACCTCCTACTTACTAGCTATAACATCATATGGGAAATCATTTAAGTTCTTGGAGCCTTAGTTAGTCCATATAGAAAAATGGAAATGTGCATGTGTGTGTCTAGGAGGGTGGGGTGTGAATGTATATATACACACATACATTTTTGAAAAGTGTCTAGTGTAGAAATATTAGTTGTAATGATTTCAGAGCCTCTGATCCTATATTTGGAAAGGATTTTAGAGTTAATCTAATGAAGTTTTCAATTTTTTAATGATTGAAGGTAACCAGGGTCTTTTACTTGAATGGCTATGCTAACTGAAGATGAGATGAAAGCATAAAATAAATGTAAAAGTAAAATCAAATAAAAGGGACCTAATTTACAAGAAAGGAAACTTGAAATTTCTTTACTATGCTGTATTCTTATCTCTGTCTCTTTAAAAAAAAATAACAAAGAACTAATGAGTCAGTAACCTGCTGGTCTGAGAGAATGCTGAAAGAAGCAATAATTGGACAGATTTCAGGTTTGAATGTTCTATAAGATGGTATGAAATGAGGATGAGATTTGGCCAGCTCTTGTCATTGCTATCCATATTTGTTCTGTCAGTATTTCTTCTCTAACCTAAATTGGGAAACCAATTCAATTTTTTTCTGGGAAGAGGTGAGGGTAGAGAGTGTTTCATTTTTTATGTTTTGTACAATATTCAATCTTTAAAATACAAATTCATTGAGTCACTTTATCCCCTCAAACTTTTGAAAAGCAAATACTTTACAAAAATGATCTTTCTAAAACAAATCTAATTCAACAATATATGTTGATCACAAATTGAGAGATTTAAGTGACTTCAGAAGTCACTTAGTCCACATCTCTTCTTTTACCCATGAGGAAATTGACACCCAAAATCTTATCTTGTCCAAGGTAACATTGGTATTAAGCAATAATGACTTTTATCACAATAGTTTATGACCACAGTGGTCACAATTATTTATGGATATGGGTGCTCCTAATGATTTTGAATGTTCTCATAAAACCTTTACCCTCATAGTTGCTGTAAACATCATTGACACATATTGTCAACACAGTTATTTTTCAATAGCTACTAAGAACCCAGTTGTTAAACAAAATGAATTCCAGGAAAAGTGAAAAAATGCAAGTTATGAAGGAATAGTGTCTTGAAGTAGTAGTGTACGGCTGTAGTGAGAAACAAGACGGAATTGTAATCACTGGGCTCAGCCTCCACTCTGACACAAAGCTCTGACCATGGGCAGTCTTTCTGTATTTCATGCAATTGTCTAAGACTTAGGAAACTATTGATGGGTTATATTAGTCTTGGTGAAGAGAGTTCTTGAACATGGGTGAAATCATGGGATGGGAATAGGAACCATGGCTGGGATTGCATTAGTAGAGTCTACTCCAAAGGGAGAAAATCTCCTCTAGCAAAATAGAGGGACATTTTCTCTCCTACTTACTATCTTCAAGAATTAACTGAAGGGGGGGGGGCAGCTAGGTAGCACAGTGGATAGAGCACCAGCCTTGAATTCAGAAGGACCCCAGTTCAAATCTATCTCAGATACTTAACACATCCTAGCTGTGTGACCCTGGGCAAGTCACTTAACCCCAGCCTCAGAAAAAATAAAAATAAATTTTAAAAAATTTAAAAATTTAAAAAAAAAAAAAAGAATTAACTGGGGGATAAAGCACCAGGCCTGAAGTCAGGAGGATCAGAGTTCATATTATCTTCCCAACTGTGTGACTTTGGGCAAGTCATTTAACCCCAATTGCCTCATTGAGAGACAGACAGACAGATAGAGTTTAAAAAACAGAATTAACTAAGGACCCACTTAGCACATTTGGGATGGAAATTAAAATCGTATCATTCTGGCTTCCATTTCATCTCCCTCCCCACTCTGCTTAATAACTCATTTAGGTGATGCTTCAAAGTCTAAAAAGTGTTTTATATCTATTAGCTCATGTGTTTTTCACAACAGTTGATGCAGTTTTGCTACCTGCATCATAAAAAAGACGCAGTAAGTACACTTGTGCTCAATAGAGACTCAATGGATGGGTACTGGGAAATACTAAATCCATGTTTTACAGAAAAGAGTGAAGTCTTCATTGATAAGCTCTAAAGTTGAGTGCTAAAAGTTAATATATTAATTAATATACTTTATACATTGTAAAAGAAAAATGAATATGTCTCCTTAAATCCTAGAAAACACACACACACACACACACACACACACACACACACACACATACACACAAAACATCACAACTTCCCCCCTTTTTAGGAATCCTTGGAGTTCATTTACTATCTCTTCATAAAGTGAACCATTCACTTTGAAGTTTGAAGTCTTGGCTTTTATGGGTAAATATTTTATTGCTCTATTTTTCCTCCTGAAGAGATTAAAGAATAGCCTGTTTGTTTTTAGTTGTAATTAGATACACAGAACCTCAGTCTAGCAGCTTGTGCAGCAATGAATACCTTAGGGGCTAAAATCCATTCCAAAAAAAAAAAAAAAAAAAAAACTACATAGGAAAAAAAAGCTACATAGATGCTCATTGTTTTTGGTTTTTTAACAATGCTAGCTCAGAGCAAGAATTGGAAATAACCTTGCTGAGTCCTACCTTTTGTACATAGCTTTGAAGCTACACTTCATAGACCTTAGGGAACTTGTTGTTGTAGTTGGTTAGTGGTTTCAGTCTTGTCCAACTCTGCATGACCCCATTTTGGAGTTTTCTTGGCAGAGATACCAGAGTGCTTGCCATTTCCTTCTCCAGCTAATTTTACAGAAGAAGAAACTAAGGCAGACAGGGTTAAATGACTGGCCCTGGATCACAGTTTCTCAGGCTAGATTTGGACTCAGAAAAATGAGTCATCTTGACTCTTGGCCTATTGCTCTGTCACCAAAAGTACCTACTTGCTTTAGAGGTCATCAATCAATAAACATTATTAAGTGCTCCTAATATGCATAGACACTGTGCTAAACCTGAGAGTACAAAAAAAGGAAAAAAAAAAAAAAAAACCTATATCTTTTCTCAAGAAGCTCCAAGTCTGATGGGGGAGAATCATACAGACAACTATGTACAGATAAATTTAATGCAAAATTAATCTGGAGGAAGTTTCAGAGGGAAGATATTTGAGATTAAGGAGAAATGGGAAATGTCATTTTATCAAAATCTTCGTTTCTGTGGATAAAGAAACCAAGATACAAAAAGATAGTTTATTCAAAATCTCACATATAACTTAACTTAAGACAGCCTTGGATTTCAGTTGATTTGTAAAACATTACTGTATCTGTGCCTGAGAAGTATCTATAAGGTCCCATATATTGATCAATGGAACCAGCTCCCTGCATTGGACAAATATGGAGAACTTGCTTTTCTTTGGAACTAGGTTTATCAGAGTTGCTTATCACACAATGTTGCTCTTACTATGTATAATGTTTCTTCGGTTCTGCTCACTTCATTCTGCATTAGTTCATGTAAATCTTTGCAGGATGTTCTGAAATCCATCTACTCATCATTTTTTAAAAAAACAATAATATTCCAATATATTCATATATCACAACTTGTTTAGCTATTCCCAAATTGATGGGCATCTCCTCAATTTCCATTTTTTTTTGCCACTGTAAAAATAACTGCTTTACATATGTATCTATGTGTATGTAAATATTAGCTATTAAGTTTATCATTTAAAAGTGATAGATGGCTCCCTTTTTGTCAAATATAATCACTCTTTAAAAATAGTGTAAGGAATAAAGTCTTACTAAATTATTTTTATTATGTCATTATGATTATTAAATAGGAAACTATGATTCCAAATCCTTTCTCAAATACGGGATCCTGGGCACAATACTTAGCATCTCTCACCTCTGTTTCTTTATATGTAAAATAAATGTAATAATAAAATTTATCTTATAGAGTTGTTGTGAAAAACAAATGTGGTAACTAATGTTAAGTTCACTGAAAACCTTAAAATGATATATGCATATGTACATAAACATACACAAACATATATATTAGCTAATAATAATGGTCAATCAATATCACACATATATCGTCCTATAAATTCTTTTAAAAAGAATAATAGGTTCCAGACATCATTTAGCCTATAATTCCAGCTCCTGGTAAGAGGTTACTGTTAATGAAGTCCTTGAGTTAGTGAGTTCTAAATTACAGTAGGTGCAAAGCCAATCAGATGTCTGCATAAAGTACAGTATCAGTGTGGTGAGCCTTCTCAAAGTCAAGGGCCATCAACTTGTCCAAGGAGGGGCAAACATGCTAAAGTTAGAAATGAAGCAGCTCAAAGTCCCCTGATTCTTCAGAATAGCATGGATCTGTGAATAGGTTTCTGATTTCCAGCCTGGAGAAGATCTAGCTTGGGAGAAAAAAATAGGGAGAAGAAGTAAGATGAGTTTATATTTTTTAATGTCTAAATAACTTCTTTCTTTGAGGTTGAAGGATATGCATGTCTATTTAAGTAGGAATATAAATATTTTTATCTGATTGAATTCCCTGTGATTATTGTCTTGATTTTATATATATATATATATATATATATATATATATATATATACATATATATATATGTGTGTGTGTGTATATACATATATATATATATATATACCTGTTTAGACACATATTCTCCTATCTGTAGACATACAAAATATTTTAAAATAATCACTCCTAGTAGTTTAGCATATTAGTGATGACAGATATTTTTTCCACAAAAATAAAACAAACAAACAAAAAAAAAACACTATTGGGTTCAAAAAACAGATGATAAAAGACCTCTCATTTTGTTGAAAAAGTTGGGGACTAAGAGTGCTGAATATTGCATATCCTGTGGACTTGTTGACTCAGTTTGCCTTAACTGATTTTCTTTGTTACAAGTGGGCAGTAATTAGGAAATGATTATTGTCTTAAAAACCAAAGGCATCAATTAAGCTTTCTATTTTCTAAGAAAATAGAAAAGAGGTCATAAATTTTATTACATTAGACTAAATTATATAACCCATAGGATTGTATGAAATGGAAAACATTTGTTAATTGTGGTATTACAAATTATTGCCTGCTATTTTGTGGTGTCTGAGGGGGAAAAAAGCTTATTGATTTCCTAGGCTGAAAAGAATTATTACCAAGTTATAATCTGTGGCCAAGCAGGAAGAAATTCCATTCTAGGTGTGCTGTGGTCTGGTATTCTCCATTTAAATGGAGAAATGGTACAGTGTGAAATGGTACAATGGGATATTTTTCTCCCTTTATATGCATTTACCGTTGAAAAAAACCTGCTATTTTTGAGCACCAGGCTAGCTAAAACAGGCTTTGTTCTCAAGTGTGATTTGCTGACCCTTTTGTTGCTGTATAAGCTTGAGATCATGTAGAATTACAGTCAAGTGTGTGACAGTCTTCCCTGACTTGAAGAAAGACAGATCTTATTTATAGCTTTTCTTATTCAAGTGTCAAAGAAGACAGTTAGTTTAACTTAAGGATAACACTTCTATCACCTTACATCAATGTTTCACGTATTTATTGATTTGTCCAATCAACCACGTTTCCACATCACAAAAAACTCAAAACTTTGATCTATGTATTCTTGCATTAAAGGGGTGGAATGGTGTAGTGGATAGAGACCTAGCCCCAAGAAGACCTGGATTTAAATCCAGTAAATGGAAATTATTGGCTGTATGATTCTAAACAGTTTCTTAACTCCTCAGTACTCTAAGAAACCATAAGGCTCTTGGTCTTTGTCCTTCATTTTCAAAGAGGAGAAAATCACATCATGATGTAAGTCAAGTTAACATGCCCAATTATGCATGATCAGACCCATATGAGCCTGGAATGCTCTGCCATAGGTGAGACACAAAGAGTCCCTATGAACATTTGGAGTGTTTTGTCTAACTTTGCACATGTCATGTTTCTTCTGAGCTGATTCAATTCTGCTTTGGTTCTAAATTGTAGAGAGAGTGTCAGTCTGCATTGATAGGGAAACTTTCTTTACCGTTAAGATCTCTTAAAGATAAAATCACAGGTCTAGTCTCTCTTTTATTATATTAGTCAGTTTTCCAGTCCAATAAAATGCAAGCTTCTTGAAGATTTAACCTTTTGTGTTAGCTTGCTTTCATATGTTTTCGTTCATTTAGTTTGTCTTTGTAACTTCAGCATTTGGTAAACAGTTGGCACTTTTTGAGCTAGACTAGCTGAATTGACTTCCAACAACATTAATTAACTTGTAAGATACTGTGTAAGGTCTGTGTAAGATACTGGGAATACAAAGAGAGAGAAATCCTGGTTTCAAATTCTGGCATGGTTCAAACTTCTTAAGCAACATTTGCCAAAATTTAACCTCTCTTGTGTCTCAGTGACCTTTCCAATAAAATGAGGCTATTAGACCAGATATCCTGCAAGGTCTCTTCCAATTCTATGTATCTATAATTATAGTGAAATGACCCCCTGCCTTCAAGAGGCTGGCACTCTTCTGAGGAAGCACAGATAAGTTTGGTGAAGAGACTATATTTTTAAAACTATGCAATTCTTCCACTTTGTAATAGAGCAAATTGAATCTCCATATTGCTTTTTCAGATTCACATCTCTTCTATATGGCCATTGTTCTGTGATGAACATGCTAGTGAATTTAGCATCTTACACACCTGGATGTTTCTCTGTGAACAGTCCTATAACTAAAAATGTTTCACTTTCAAAATTCATTAATTAGCATCTGGATCAGTTTTAGAATTCTCTAGAGCAGCTCCACATGGGTATCTCTCTCCCAAAAGAACTCAAGTGTTTTCTTTCTTCAGCACAAATCTACATGAATAGCAACAAGATTTTGCCACAAAAATCATTGAAATAAATATGCTTAAGCTATGATAACTCTCCCTTTTATGAATATAAATATTCACTTGGGAAGATTTTATAAAAACTAACAATTGACCCATGGATATATCTTTCATCAAATACATAATTCCTCCAAAAGAATTCCTTAATTACTATTGGTTTACAATCATATAACATCTTACTGTTTAGAAAGCATTTTTTCTTTAAATTTTTTGCAACAATGCTATTAATTGTACCTTATAAGACATTATTCTCATTTAAGAAATGAGAAAACAGAGTTTAAGGTTGCTTAAGTAAGTTATCTTGTGGTCTGTAAGAATTGGGGTTGGGACTCCTTACTTGAGGTGCATCACTTCCCATTTTTTGCACCACAAATGACATTGTGATCCTCTTAAACAAAAGGTAAGTTTTATGATGGAAATGCCATAATTAATTGGAATTGTGCAGCTAAATGATATAAGGAGAACACTGATTTTTAAAATGTAAGCCAAGGATGATCTTATTTTTCAAGATATAATATTAATATAATAAAGTTTGCTCAGCAAAAGAGACCTGTCTCATTCTCTGAGCCTCGTAGTTACTCAGAGAGATTATTATCAGCTAGAAGATCTTCCACACTCTGCCTCCATTTTCCCTGAAGATTTTCTAACCAATAAATCACAAGCACAACTCAGTTGAGCTTGTAAGTTCAAAGCTCAGAATGTTATGGATGCAAAAAGTAAAATTCTAATATCATTTCCTTAGATGACATTTGCACATTATCTCTGAACTCAAGGGGGAAAAGAAATAGCTAAAGTCATTCAGCCAAGAGAGAATTAAAAAAAAAAATAACTGAAAATTTTCTTTAATTTTTTCTGACATTTATTTCCTCATGAATTTTCATCAACATACATTTGCCTTTTTATCTGTCATTGTTCATTCTGTAACATATTCATTGTAAGTACTTTTCTTTTACTGCTAATTGTATGCATCCATCTCTTGGAATGTGCACTCAGAATGCATCTTCAGAAACAACTTTGATGCTTTTTATGCTGCTGTTTTATCATTACAGACTCACATGATCTCTCTCCTCTGCTGAGAGGTAAGCATCCTTAGACAAACAGCACTGTGGCTTGGAAAAACTGGAGAAGAATAATGTACCATAGTATTAACAACTTATGCGGGTAAAAGAGGGTATTGACAGAAACTCCAGACCATGTTAATAGGGCTTGCTATTTTCCTGCTTTGGTGGTACAGATTATGTCCTTAGAGTCAGATAAAAATATCTTCCTATAGCACTGATCAATGGTACTTATGTAGCCAACCATGTGAGAGATTTTCTTTATTTTATAACATCTGAGAGCAATTTGTTGTTACTGTTGTTGTTCAATCATGTCTAACTCTTCATGACCCCATTTAGGGTTTTCTTGACAGAGATACTGAAATGGTTTGCCATTTCTTTCTTTAGCTCATTTAACAGATAACTGAGGCAGACAGGGTTAAGTAACTTGCCCAATGTCACACAGCTCTTAAGGGTCTGAGGCCGGATTTGAACTCAGGAAGATGTATCTTCCTGACTCCTGGCACTTCATTCTATCCCCTGTGCCACTTAGCTGCCCAATAAGATGCAAATATTCAAAATTAACAGTGAAATACACAAAATAAAGATGAAGAATTTTTAGATCAATGGAGAATCTCTTTCATTTGGCATCTTTAGAAGTATATTATAAACCAACTGTTTAATAGAATATAGTAAAGGGGATTTATGTTCCTTCCCACCCCCAAATGAAAGCACTATAATATAGTACTTAGATTCTGGAAAACCTAAGTTTTAAACTTGTCTCTGACACATATTCTTTCTGGGACAATGATCAAGTCATTTCAGCTCCTACCACAGTGCTTGGTACAAAACTAAGAGGGTGTGTGTGTATACCTCAGATAGTGACTAGCTGGGGCACCCTGGAAAAATCACTTAATCCTGTTTGCCTCAGTTTCCTCGTCCATAAAATGAACTAGAGAAGGAATGGCATACCACTTCAGTGTCTCTACCAGGAAAACCCCGAAGGAGGTCACAGTCAGATATGATTGGAAAATGACTAAACTACGATGACAGTATATATTAATGGATTGATTGATTAATTTAGTCCTGTGCAACAAGCAGGTTTATAAAATTAGAAGTTAAAATGAATTGCAGATTTGCATCTATAGATGGAGGTCCCAATTCTTAAATTTTGCAGGTGATCCAGTATGTATTATAATGGTAGGAATAGAGCATCCAATATTATGAATGTTTTTGTCTGGTCTTCATACATAAAAAAAAACTGACTCATGGTGAGTTTAGAATGCATTTTCATTCATAGGGAAAAGGTATAAAAATTTCACATTGTATCTCTGTAGGGAAGGTTTGGTTATTAAAGGTTTTCTGGGGAGAAACAATTACTTCATCTATTTACTGAATATTGTTTGTTTTTATGTTCCATGAAACGCCCCGTGGGCCTCTTACATGTTCCTGGAAGAACCAATTTAAGAACAAACTATCCAATTAGCTCCACATTGTATGATTTGTACAGTTGGCATTATTTGAAGTTAACATATTTGTGTTTAAAGCCTGTTTTCTTCCTAAAATGTCAGGCCCCACTTCTGACTTAGACCTCACCTTCAAATCATAAAAGAGGTTTGTTAGTTCAAGTAACTGCATCTTATGAACTAAAGGATTTCTTATTCCCATCTAAAATTGCTATTGCTTTAATGTTGGTATTAAAAAAAAAAAAAGTTAGATAACACCCAGAGGGCAGAATAAGGAAGTAACTGAAATTGGCTATCTCCAGTGTTCCCAATCCTTTTGCTACCCAATTTAGGGCTTATAAATTATAGATGAATTTAGAAGTAGATCTTTAGTCAACAAGGAGATGACTTCAGTAAGCTTTAGTGCCTTGCATATGGTAGGCATTTAATTAATATTTGTTGAACGAATAAATAAAATATATAATGCTTTCATATTTATCTAAGCTTCAGGGTCCATAGATTAGTTTGATTATGCAGAAAACACACTGACTGAAAAAAAAAATAACACTACTGTAATTTATAATCCTTAAACTTGTATATTTCATATTGGGTTCAATGTATGTTCAATAAATAAAAGCAAATCCCATTTATTTTTAGCTAGTGACTCAGAATAAATAGACTTAAAATAAAATTTAGCTATCTCTTGTCCTCTACAAAAGTCTTTCTTAGATTCTCTATGGAGGGCAGTCTTAAAGACTATTCCAGTGAATACAAACTCTGGTAGGTTTGCCAAGCTGAAAAGACTTTGAATTCAGCACAGATAATGATCTGTTTATTTTTCATCCAGCAGTTAGTTTTGTTAAGAAATGAATGATTCATCACCGGGAGACTAGACAAAAGTGAAATTTTCAACTATGGAAATACATAAAATCCATCTATTTCTATCTTGCAGAATCTTGCAGGGCAACTCCTCCAAATCCTTCATGGTATAGTTAATGAAACTGAAGTCCAGGAATATTGAGTGATTTACCTAAAATTACTCAGACGATATCACAAATGGAATTTGAACAGAGATCTTATAAGTTATTAAATCATGTGCTATTAAAACAACTTGTGTGGCAAATTCAAAAGAATATTGTCTCTGGAATCAAAGTTTAAAATTCTGCTTCTTATTTTTGGGCTAGTCATTTTAAATAGCTATGGTGTTTGATGTACTTCCTTATTCTAAGTCTGTGAATATATGAATCATTGGATGTAAACTCAGAAAACTAGCATTGAGTGGCCATTACCTTTTTCTTAGTCATGTGAACTTGTACTAGGAACATAGTAAGTTGACTTCAAACTCTTAGCCTCAAGTTCCTTATCTGTAAAATGGAGGCAAGAAACTTGTACTGACTATGCCAGATTTATTGTGAGGAAAAGTGTTTTCTAAATTATTGAACTCTACCAATGAGAAATGTAATTTTCATTGCTCTTTACTTTTGCAAGAATCTGAAATGAAATTTGTGGCCATTTAAATTTACCAAGAGTGCAATGGAGGAAAAGGTCACATTGGAGCAATGTAGCTGGCAAAGAAAGAGGGCTCAGAAATTTAGCTGATCACAAATAATAAATAATATTTCAGTGTTTGAATATAAAGAAAAATAAATCTGTACTTTGAAAAGCAGCATATTCTGTGAATGAGGTCTAAAAATAGGTACCATAGGATTTTTCATGCTAGGATTAGAACTGATATTGGGAACACTGATTCAAGTCAGAAAAATCCAAGTTGAAATCTCGTCTCAGATACTTCATAGCTCTGTGACCCTGGGCAAATCAATTAACTTTGCTCATCCCCAGTTTCTTCAACTACTTCCTAGGGTTATTTTGACAATTAAATTAAATAATATTTGCGTAGTCCTTCACATAGTACCTAGCACATGAAATGTCCCTAATTAAATGCTTGTTTCTTGCATTCATCTTACAAATACTAATGATGTGACTTCCATGTACAAAATGCTGTGGTAGGTAGGATATTAAGAAAAATAAAATGTGGTATTTGCCCGCAAGGATCTTACTATTTTAAAATTATTTGGTGAGATTTATAGATATATGTGTATGTATGTATGAGCAAATGGATTCAAGAGCTTAAAATGTTTTGTTCAGAAATTTCTAATGGAGATTTCCCAGGAGAATGCAGAATGAAAAGATATAAAGAAATCTACCTGTCATCTCCTTACTCTTTTCAAAAATTGCAATAGAAATAAAAAGGAGAAAAATTACTAGAAAACACAAAATAATATTTCAAAGGTCACACAAAGAAATGTTCAAAACAATGAGGAGTTCTAACACAATGAAAAATTTTATGAACTAAAAATTACAGAATAAAAAATGCCAGGCGGTGGGAGGGGAAAAAGTATTTAAAGAAGCCCTGCAAAAACATATTATATTTTTTCTTTTTTTTAAATTAATTTTATAATTATAAAAAATTTTTACAGTATATATGCATGAGTAATTTTTTTATAACATTATCCCTTGTATTCATTTTTCCTAATTTTCCCCTACCTCCCTCTACTCCCTCCCCTAGATGACAGGCAATCCCATACATTTTACATGTGTTACAGTATAACCTAGATACAATATATGTGTGTGTAAATCCCATTTTCTTGTTGCACATTAAGTATTAGATTCCGAAGGTATAAGTAACCTGGGTAGATAGACAGTAGTGCTAACAGTTTACATTCAATTCCCAGTGTTCCTTCTTTGGGTGTAGTTATTTCTGTCCATCATTGATCAACTGGAAGTGAGTTGGATCTTCTTTATGTTGAAGATTTCCACTTCCATCAGAATACATCCTCATACAGTATCATTGTTGAAGTGTACAGTGATCTTCTGGTTCTGCTCATTTCACTCAGCATCAGTTCATGAGAGTCTCTCCAAGCCTCTCTGTATTCCTCCTGCTGGTCATTTCTTACAGAGCAATAATATTCCATAACCTTCATATACCTTAATTTACCCAACCATTCTTCAATTGATGGACATCCATTCATCTTCCAGCTTCCAGCCACTACAAAAAGAGCTGCTGTAAGGGCCCTTTAAATGGGCTGCGCCACAGCGCATCATTGAGGCCCGGAAGTAATTTCTGTGGATATTAGGACTGCCTTGTAGGTGGGATCCTGTCCATTTTGAGATAGCTTCGTAATGGGTGACTCTCTCGCTGATTGGCTGTGTGTGTGACCTCACAGGCCCTATGTAAGCCCACTGCAGGCAGCAGTTGTGCTCTTTAACCTGGCGTTCTTCACCCTGGCTTCCTAGCCTGGGGTAGCCAAGCCAAGATGGATAGCCAAAAGAGGTAAGGGTTTTGGTAGTGAACACGTAGGTCTTCTGACCAGGTGTTCACTTGGGAACCAACAAGTCAAGGCATCAAGTCAGGGCATTATGTGAGTAGGTATAATAAAGGCTTTTAAGATTACACATGGCTGTTCTTGAGTGCGCTACCGGTTATTAAGCTATAGATTCAAGAGATTATGGACATTTGAAGGCCTCAGAGGAGGCGAGCCGGGTAGAGTTCACACTGCTAAGCACAGTGGACAAAGGTACTCTGTTGGGTCTAGGACAGACTAGTAATTGTAACTGCCGGGAGAACACGTTACAAGCTGCCACAAACATTTTGGCACATACAGGTCCCTTTCCCTTCTTTAGTATTTCTTTGGAATATAAGCCCAATAGTAGCACTGCTGGATCAAAGGGTATGCACAGTTCCAGATTGCTCTCCAGAATGGTTGGATTCTTTTACATCTCCACCAACAATGCATCAGTGTCCCAGTTTTCCCACATCCCCTCCAACATTCATCATTATTTGTTTCTGTCATCTTAGCCAATCTGACAGGTGTGTAGTGGTATCTCAGAGTTGTCTTAATTTGCATCTGTCTGATCAGGAGTGATTTGGAACACTCTTTCATATGAGTGGATATAATTTCAATTTCATCGTCTGAGAATTGTCTGTTCATATCCTTTGACCATTTATCAATTGGAGAATGGTTTGATTTCTTATAAATTAGGGTCAGTTCTCTATATATTTTGGAAATGAGACCTTTATCAGAACCTTTAACTATAAAAATATTTTCCCAATTTGTTACTTCCCTTCTAATCTTGTTTGCATTAGTATTGTTTGTACAGAAACTTTTTAGTTTGATGTAATCAAAATCTTCTATTTTGTGATCAATAATGATCTCTAGTTCTCCTCTGGTCATAAATTCCTTCCTCCTCCACAGGTCTGAGAGGTAGAGTATCCTCTGTTCTTCTAATCTATTTATGATCTCATTCTTTATGCCTAAATCATGAACCCATTTTGATTTTATCTTGGTATATGGTGTTAAGTGTGAATCCATATCTAATTTCTGCCATACTAATTTCCAGAAAAACATATTTTTTCAACACACAGGAAAATGAATAATAATGAGCATCATAATTAGATATACTTTCAAGGTATCTCATGAAGATCATACTTGATTCAAAATCTTTTTGTAAAGTCATAGATAGTTAAAAGAAAAAAATATCAGCTGAAATATCCACAGGATGAATTAAGGACCTAAATGTGAACAGGAAATTTAAGGACTAAGTGATGATCAAGTCAGCAGTGTAGAAAGATATATGATAAATGCTTAAAAGTGAATTTAAGATTATTTTAGCAGAGCTCAGAATAGTGGAAAGAATAGAATTCAAGGAAAATCAAAATTACTTGACAAGGAAAAGATTTGGAAGCAATGAAAAAAAAAGTGATGATCTCTAGGACAGAATAAGGAGACAAAATTTAAGATTTCTATAGCTCCCTGAAAACTGAAGAGCATAATAATCTAATCATTATAACTTTAGGAAATTATGTGATATTCCCCACTAGTGAAGATGAGACACCAATTACAAATCAGCAAATTCCTAGGACAAAAGATATAAACTCAAAATTCAACCATTCCTCATTTTAAACTCCAAAATTATATACAAATTGCCAAAAAGAAAGGGATTACATACATTTTGTAAATGCCATTTTAAAGATCCAAAATACAGCAAATGTATTCTCTGTTTCCTGAGATGGAAGTTGTAATATGGTATCCTGAAAGTTAAGAATTGTGGGAAGTCAATCACTTCCTAGAATCAACTTGCTAGTAAAGTTAAGTTGTATATTTGAATAATGATATTTTAAAATGAAATGGAGAAATTCATCTAGAAAAGATCTAATTTCTGGGAAGTCTTTGATTTGCAAAACAAAAGATAGCTTTGTGTTCAACTTCAGTGTTTTAATCAGTAAATGCAATACAACAACTGAATCTTATTAGCCTTTGTGTCTAAGCTATGATCATAGAGATAAAAGGATTAAAAAATACTATAGGTTTATTAAATACTGATTGACATAGTTAAACTTGAGGAAGAAAAACAAAGAAAGTAGACAAAAATGAAGAAATTTATTTTGGTTATTAACAGAGTTTGTTTGGTTTTTAAGACAGTGAAAACACAGCAAGAAAATAAGAGTAAACACAATTCCATTTCCAAATTCAATTATAAAGTACAAATCTTTTTCTTAAACAGTAGATGAGGGATGATCATAATATCTTGGATTTACATTTGGGAGAAAAAAAAAACCTCAGAAGCTGTCTATTCCAATACCATAATTTTAAATCATAGGAAGTCTATTATAATAAATTAAGAAATTTATCCAAGATTTTGTAATCTTAAATCCCCTAGATTGTTACAGTTCAAAATTGGCCCTCTATAACATTTCAAAAGAGAATTTGAAGAACCTCAGAGACCAATGGACTGAAGTATCTTGATGTAAGCACTGCCTTTTCTGAGATCCATGCATTTCATTTCCCATAACCCTAGGGCTTCTTTGGGAACAGATATCCCTATTTGATCTCTTTTCATTCAGAAAGGCCTGAGTTGACACTGGGTTTTGTTTCCTGGGGCTGATTTTTTGCACAGTTATGGCACAGACAGATTCACTTACAGTGATTCTCATTAGATTTCTTAATCGTTGAGCCTGGAATATTTGGCCTGAATAAGACTCCAGCAAAAGGCTGGGTCTTTGGTAACTAGGTGGGTGTAGAAGGAGCACTGACAGTAAAAAGTCTTTGCTGAATTTAAGTGGGCCTTAAGTGGGCCTTGGTTGAAGTGGTCCTAGGAGACCAAGCTACAAACAGAGGAAGACATTATGAGGATTATCTTGTCCTAAAGTGAACCCTTTTGACTTCTTTGCATTGACAGGTTATCTTTGAGCCCTACAGTTACGATATGCAATAAGAAGGTTAAACTTTAGATGTCAACTCCTGAGGTTATTTCTCTACTATATAAGGCCCTACCTTCTCCCTTGTTAATTATGAATTCATTAGAACTTCTTCCCATCTTATGATATTGCAACTCCTTTATGAGCTTTTCTAGCTTAATAAGAATCATGATGAGATCTCTGGGAACTTTACCTGCCTTATGGCATCAGTTTATTTCTGTCTTTCCCTTTTGAAAAAGCTTATTCCCTTTTGAAAGTTAGTCTGCCACCAACAGCTTAATAAAATCTTTACTTCTTGATTTGGAGATAGTCCAAATCTACAAATTCTTCTGAGACACCTGGTGACACTGGCCCAGATTCCCAACAAATTTGGGGGGTTCAACTCTCACAACCCATTAGTGTGATTATTGAGTATTTGCTGGAGTAGCTGTGGGAGAACTGGGTATCTCTTATTAATTCACTTTCAGGCAGTCATCATGGTCCAGTTTTTTTCTCAAATATACTGTAGACATGAGGAAAATGACTTTACCTTTCTACACATATCAATTCTGTTGCAGGCCTATCAGTTTCACCTTTCAATGTCTCTTGAATAGGTCTCCTTTGATCTGACACAACTCTGGTAGAAGGGATTATCACCATGTGTCTGTATTATTAAACAATAGCCCGCTGGGAAGGGGGGGGGGGAGATTTAACTGCCTCAAATCTCTTCTCCTTCCAACCTATCCACTATTCATCCAGTAAATTATTTTCCTAAAATACAAGGCTGATCATGTTGTTCCCTATTCAATAAACTCTCTTCCAATTGCTTTCAGGATCAAATAGAAAAATGCCTTTTGACATTCAAAGTCCTTCATAATCTAATTCCCTCCTACCTTTCCATTCTTCTTATACCTTATTTCCCAATACCTACTCTTTGATCCACTGATACTGACCTCCTGACTGTTCCATAAACAAGACATTCTATCTCTTCGTTCTAAGCAATGTTGCCTCCATGCTTGAAATGCTACCCTTCCTCTATTTGGACTATTAACCTCTCTTTATTTCTTTATATTTCACCTAAAATGCAAAATTCTACAAGAAACATTCCACATTCCCTCTGAATTCCAATGCCTTCTCAGTTAATTATTTCATATTTGTCTTGTATATTACTTGCTTTGCATGTGTTTGTAAGTTCCTTGAAGATAGGGACTGTTTTTTGCCACTTTTTTGTGTCTCCAACACTTTGCACAGCACCTTAATAATTTTGTTTTGATTGACTTGATTTTGTTGTGAGAAATTATATTTCTCTTTTGTATTTAATAAATATTATATGATATTATGTTATATAAATATATAATATATTATATAGAATAATAAAATAATATATATTTTATTAGGACCAAAGTTTTTCCCCTTTTCCACTTTCTCATCCAGAAACCAAAGTATGGGAAAAATTTCTCTTAGAGGTTTACCAAGGTCAAATCTCATCTGACAGTAAAAGAAATTTTAAGTTTAAGCTAGTGGGTATATTCCTGCTCATTATGTTTACTCCTAGTAAACACAACCTTTCTGGAGAAAAGTTGATTTATAAAGACAAGTGATATGAAAATTGATGTTTCTTTGACCAAAATTTGAGATACCTAAATCACTTATCCCAAGACATTTATGTTAGTATAGCCCACAGCTCTTATTGAGTTAACCAGTCAGAGTTGATTGCCATCCCTCTAGAAATTCTACTCCTTGAAGGGCAATATAAACTGCCAAATGATTATCCTCTTATTAATAACCTGCTGATTTATTAATAAAATGATTAAATTACCTAAAAAAGATGTCTCTCGAAATCTGTCACTTGTCTAAGCTTTAAAAGCTCCACTTCAGAAAATACTTGGGATTATCTTGAAAAGGAACCCACGATATATTTAGCTGTGAAATGATTTTTAGTTGAAAAGTTTGAACAGCATGATAGTTCTTTCTCTATCTTGTTTTGAAAGTTTTCTAATTATGTTAAAAATTGCAGTATTTTGCAAGTTCTTTTTTTTATTATTTGAAGATATTATAATGCTAAGAACCCATTGCTTGGAGATGGGTGTCATGGATGAATACTGTAACTAAATTTTATTTTCTCAAATATTTGAACTTTTATAGACCTTCATATTCTCTTTTCTGTTATCTCACTTATTCTTCCCCTTCCCCACTCCAGGATAACTATTTTGAAGAATGGAGAACTCCAAATAGCCAATGTAACTAAATTGGATGTTGGAACCTATACTTGTCTGGCTGAGAACCAGTTTGGGAAAGCAAGCAGTTCCACAAACTTAGTAGTTACAGGTATGATGTTGTTCTTAAAGATGGCAGATATGCCCTAAATTGCATAGAAAAGCACTAAAATTAATGAAGACTTATTTCAGTCATATAAAATGTGTTGTGACCATTTGTCATCAAATTGTATTATATTTCTTAATGCTTAGATATTGTATATTTCCTCCCCTCAGGAGAACATATTTTTCTATCTGTTTATTCCCAGCACCTTAAATAGTGCTTTGCATCTAACAGTTATTTTATAAAGATAATTTAATTGCATTTTCAAAAGGAAGAAGTGGGTCAGATTTTTACTCTTTTACACTATAACATAATATCAAACAATGAACACATTTATGCTTTAATTATGTGCAATTTAGCAACAATTTTCCTTATTGTGCTTTAAATTTATGGAATAAAACAAGCATCTCCATAATTTAGCACAATAAAAAGATGATTGTATATGAAACTCAAAATCTACTATATACAGCTTGCTATTACTTTCAATGTACAACAAAATTATCATGCAAATTTCTTTTTTTTTTCTCCTTGTTTTTCCTTCCCTCCTCCATCCCATTATCTTAGAAATGGCTACCTTTAAACATAATGTCTGTGTGTGTGTGTGTGTGTGTGTGTGTGTGTGTGTATGTATGTTTAAAGTCATCTTAAGGCAATATTGCTACTACCCAACAATTTTCCACACATATATTTTTTATCATTTTGATGTTATATGAATTAGATTGTTTTCTTTTATGTTACCTATGCTATGTAAAATATCTGGCAAACCAGACTGGATATCATTAAGAATTTCCTAGAATTATGAGGATGTTCTTAATCAAACAGTATTTTTAAGGAAAAAGAGAAGAACAAAAAGGGAAAAGGAAGAAATGTATTCATGTAATAAATTGATCATAGATTATTACACCCAAAATATGCCATTTAGTGTGAAGAATGAAGAATTAAGAAGTAGAGAAATTGTGATAAAAAATCTGGCCTGTTACTTGTAAAAAGCAAAACATTTCACCTTATTAGGTCTTGGTTTTCTCATTTAGAAAATGTCATGATTGGATTTCCATCCGTAAAAGTCATTCTGTTTTTATTAACCTATTAACCTTATTCTTTTTTGAATGAATTATTTTAAATTCTTAGAAACCCAGTGTCTGTGGAATAATTTAAAGATGAATATCTTCATATTCAAATATAAATTTTCTCCTTACTCCCACCAGCTGTCAAAATTACTGAAAACCTCAGGTTACCCAATGTATATCCCAGAGTATGGACTACAAGCCAATGAAAATAACAGTCATTTCTGACTATGCAATTTTCATGCCTAACTTTCATTGCAAACTTTCCTATAGTCTTCAAATATTCATTGATTTACCAATGTCAGTATCATAATCTCACATTATAAATATTTCAATCTTTACTTTTTTCTGTAATTCAAGTAAACCAAAAACGTTGAATGAAGCACAATAAGGATAATGTTATTAAATAATAGTTCATCTGACTATCTATTTAAGTGATAATCTGACAATTATAACTTTATGAATGTTTGAGCAGTTGTTGTTTTTGTTTTGTTTTGTTTTGTTTTTTTCTAGAACCCACAAGAATAACACTGGCCCCATCCAACATGGATGTTTCTGTTGGAGAAAGTGTAATCCTGCCTTGTCAAGTTCAGCATGATCCCCTTTTAGATATTGTGTTTACTTGGTATTTTAACGGAGTCATCACAGATTTTAAAAAAGATGGATCTCATTTTGAGAAAGTAGGTGGGGTAAGTTATGGAAACATACTCATGCTATTAAGATTGTATGGGGCAAGTATATATTTCTCTATTAAGAATTCTGCTAAGACTTTAAAAAAAATTCCAATTCTAATTTTTCCCTAAGCACTGATCATATCAAAACATTGCAATTAAATGATGCGTAGTTTCCAAATGCAGATTTTAATTTGAAATTGTAATTTTTTGAGACCCAAATTTGAAAAGGTTTGTTTCTTTTACTCTTTAAGAGCAAGAACTAAAGCTTGCATAAATGTATATTGTATTGTTGCTAGTAGTGGAGAATTATGGGGGGGAAAAGTGTATAGTACAGTTATGATTTTAGATGAGGAAACTGTCAAATTAGATAGCATTGAGAGAAATAGAGAAACTACATTATGCTTAAAAGCAAGAAAGATAATGAAATAAGGAATAGATAATGAAACATCAGTATTTAATCTATGCTCAGCAAATGGAATAATAAGATCATAAAGGAAAAGATAATCAAATAATAGGGGAAAATGGTCAATAAGACAAAAATTACCTAAATATGCAATTCTATTCATGGAAGTATTAGTAGTAGCCTGTTGAAAACCAGAGATGAATACTTTGAGATTTTGAGAGGTGTTAGACTGTTTTAGGAAGCCAAAGGAAAAAAAACTTGAGACTGAAAGTAAATGAGAATGGACCCTAGGGAAAGAGATGACAACCAAATATGAGTTGCCTAGAAAACTGTCTCTTAGAGTCATAGAAAGGCCTAATGTGTAATTTTCATTCTTTTCATCTCTAAAGTAAGGCTACTGAAAAGACCAGGTAATGTAATAATTCACAGAATCTCAGAGTAGGAAGAGATTATCAAATCACAGTTATACATCTTAAAAATCTCAAGGGAAAGGTAATCTACTTCTTCCTGAAGTTTGCCAGTTCTCATTTGGTTAACTCTCATTGGTAGGCAATCTTTCCATCTGTCAGGCCTGTCAGGCCTCTGAAAATTTGTTATATAGATCTAAAGTTAGGAGTGATCTCAGATACCACTGAATTAATATACCATTGTTTGATTTTTAATTTTGGAAGAAAATGAAATTTATAACCCTTAATAAGTGTGTTACTAATAATTCAAAAGGAAGGAATACTTAGAACCAGAGGGTATAGCCATAAGGTGAATTTGAAAGAATGACATAAAAGTCAAGTGATGAGAAAGGGAAATTCTGGGTGCAGAAAGAAAGAAGAGGTAGAATGTTGTAAATTATTTCAGATGAAGAGGCATGAAAAGCTATTATAACCGTATGATTTATTATGAGAAATAATAAGAGAAAACAGAGCTTAAGAGATTTGTCCAAAAACTACAAACAATAATAAGAGATGGAATCAGAACCAACATTTCTAATGCCAAATTTTGCCATCCTGCCATTACTTCCAATGATATTCTCTGAGACCAGGCAGGACAAGTCAAATCATGTTCCTATGACAACCTATATTTGGATATAGCTAGCATCTTCCTCCCAAGTCTTTTTTCCTCTTAGCTAAATGTCCCCAATTACATCAACCTGTTCTTACAGAGCCGAAAGAAGTCCTGAGTTTAAATGTGGCTCAGATACTCACTAGATGGGTGACATTGAAAAGATCAGATCACTTGTGTTTGCATCAGCTTTCTCAAGTGCAAAATGAAAATAATAATAGAACCCTGTCCTCTTCTCCCAGGATTGTTGTAGAAATCAAATGAGATAATTACATTTGTCAAGTACTTACTACCTGACATTATATTAATGCTATTGTTGTCTCAGTAGTAGTAGTAATAGTGATGGTGGTGATGGTACAGCCAGTGTGTTTATAGTGGTGGTGGTAGTAGTAGTAGTAGTAGTAGTAGTAGTAGTAGTAGTAGTAGTAATAGCAATGGTAGTAGAAATAATAGTAGTAGGAGTAGTAGTAATAGTAGTAGTAGTAGTAGAAGTAGTAGTAATAGTAACAGTAAAAATAATAGTAGTAGGAGTAGTAGTAGTAATATGTAGTAATAGTAGTAATAGTAGTAGTAATATGTAGTAATAGTAGTAGTAGTAGTAGTAGTAGTTATAAGTAGTGGTGGCAATAGTAGTAGTAGTAGTAGTAGTAGCAGTAATAGTAGTAAGAGAAGGAGGATGAATGGGGTGATAGTTGTACTAATACTAGTAATAGCAGCAGCAGTAGTAGTAATCAGTAATCTATATCTTAATCAATTTCCTTTCCATTCTCTTTACCTTATCAATATCTTTCCTAAATTTGGTACCAAAATTGACCAGAATACTCTGGATATGAATAGTCTCACTAGGACAGAGGGTGATGGGATTATCCTTCCTTCGTGTTAAAATCTCTGCTTCTCAATACAACCTGAGGTAGAATTTTTTGGTGGTTTGCTTTGTTTTGACTAAAATATTAATAACAGTAATACATGATAACTTTTTAAATAGGACCAGAGAGGTAGAATATTACCTTAAAGTTATATAAATTGTTTTTTTTTTTTTTCTTGGGGTAAAAGGGTCTCAATTTGTGATTAAAGTCTGGAGGATCTTCCAATGTCAAAATGGGGAGAGGGGCGTTGTTTGTGTGTGTACGTATCTATATAAGAGTGAGCCTAAAAGAAACTTGTCACAAATTTAAACACAACATCCAGGTATTAAGTAACATTGTCAAAAGCTTAAAAAAATGTATATATATTAGAAAATAATAATAAAATATGAGCATTTACTTGCTTATTCCAAAACATGCCATATAGAATCATCCTTCTGATATCTTTCCCATCAGATCCCTGCTATCTAACCTTGTGACTTTGGCTTCTGATAGATGAATTTATGACTTGTTCTTTAAATTATCCCAGAAATTCAATTCCCATCTATCTCCAGACCACTTTAACTTTCAGTCTCTGCTTTATGATAATTTTGGGTTAAATGATCATCCTGCTTTTTTATGTTGTCTCTGCTCACCTCTTTCACATGTGGCCATAATTTCCTTGAGGGAAAGGTCTATCACAATCGCTTGCTTACATTTGTATTCTCAGTTACTAGTCTAGTTTCTACGTCACTTAAGTGCTAACAATATAATTAGATTATTGTACAATATAAATGTTGTGTACATCGTGATCCTTTCTGTCTTTAAGTTCTTTGAGATTAATGCCTGTTATATTTGATTCAGTTAGTTTTACATATTTTACTGAATTTCATGGGGTTATAGTTCAACACTGATTTCCTGAGTGGTTGAGTGAAATTCACAGTTTTATGTTAGTGTTTCTGTCCTCCCAAAAGTCCCTCTAGTAAGAGTTATTTTCTTTCTTTTCTTTTTTTTTTTTTTTTTTTTTTGTCAACTTTGGCCAATCTAATGATAGTGAGTTTTAATTTGTGTTTCTCTTATTATTTGTTGGATTTTTTCATATGATTGTTAATGGGTTAGTTTTTTGGCTACTACTTGTTCATATCCTTTGGCCATTTTTCACTTATGAAATGGATTTGTTCTAATTGCCTTTGTAGCAAGTCTTTATCAGATAAATTTGCTATGGAGTTTGTTTGTTTTTTTTTCCCAATTGTTTCTTTTCTATCAGATTTATTTGTTGTGTGTGTGTAAACTTTTCAATTTTATGTAATTGAAAATGTCTGTCTATTTTGTCTCCCTTTCCTCTTCCTCATTTTCAGAAGAATTCTTTCTCAATACATTGTTATGAAAGGTTTTGCCTTCCAGTACTTTTTAATTTGTTAAGGATATAAACTTTTAGGGTATACATTTAGAGGAGACATTAAAAACTTTTAAAACCTATTTCTCCCTCAAACTTTCTAATTTACTCACACCTCATTCTCCAGTATTTGGTGATATTCACCTCCTTGCTATTCTTTAGACAAGACAATCCATCTCCCAATTCTGGGCTTTTTTTTTTTTTTTTTTTTTTTTAATTAGTTGTCTTCCATGCTTGAAATGTTCTCCCTTCTCATTTATCTCCTTCCTGCAAGTCCCAACTAAAATCCCACCTTTTACAGGAAGTTTTTCCCAGTCTCCATTGATTCAAGTTCCTTTCCCTTGTTGATTTTTCCCATTTATCCCATATGTTGCCTTTTATGTTGTCTTCTCCTTAGACAATAAACTTTTTGAGGACAGGATGTGGTTTTATTGTTTTGTTTGTTTTCTAACTTTTCTTTTTATTCCCACTACTGAGTACAGTACCTTGATCATAGTAAGCATTTAATAAATTCTTATTGATTTACTGAATCTTTTTTTCTTCTTGACTAATGGACTTTTTGGTGTGAGAGATACCTTTAACAATCTGATAAGATTTACATATCCCTTCTCATAATATTATTTTTAAATGTACAAAGCTAAATACATAGGATTATGTTTACTAAAATATAATTATGAAAATATTTTTAAAAGTTCATGTACCTCAGATTATGAATTCTGTATTTAGAGCTTTTTTCTGAAATATGGCAAAACATGTTGACCTAAATCTAATTTTCCCAGATGTTCTAATTTTCCTAATTTTTTTCCTAGTTAGTAGGTAAGTCTAGGAATCTAGTAGTTTGTACCTTTAATTTTATCAAACTTCATGTTACTGCATCTTTTCCTTTAATGTTTTCCATTGATTACTGTTTCCTTTTTTTAGAGCAGTTCCAAATAATTTTGATTACTCTTTTTTTTATTGTATGGTTTGAGTAGTATTGCTAGACTCCTTTGCTTACAATTTGCTTTTCACTATTTCTCTTAAAATCCTTGACATTTATTCTGTCAAATGAATTTGTTAATATTTTATACTTCTGAAAAGCAATCCTTGGTAATTTGATTGATATGACACTAAATCCATAAATTAAATAGGTAATATTATAATTCTAATGATATTAGCACAGCCTAACCTTCAGTGATTATTTCCTCTCTAATTATTTAGTCTATATTTTTAAAGGGGTTTTATCATCATATTTGTGTGATTCTGTGTGTGCATTGGAACCCAGAGATTTTATTTTTCTAACATTCTGTAATAATTTTGAATAGAATTTCCTTTCCTATATGTTTCTGAGAATTTGTTAGTAACAGACAAGAAGTCTCAATGTGTAGGGTTCATTTTATGTCTCACTTCTTTACTGAAGTTGTTAATTTCTATTTTTTGAGATTAATCTAATATTCTTCAAGAAAATCACCATATTGTCTGTCAAAAGCAATCATTTTGTTTCTACCTTATCTTTGTTCTATCTTCAGTTGCTTTTTCTTGTCCTGTTATTAAAGGTTGTATATATTGTTTTAGCTAGAGCCAGCTAGGTGAAGGAGTGAATAGAGCACAAGGGCTGGAGTCAGAAAAAAATCCAAATTCAAATTTAGCCGCATACCTTACTAAATGGGTAACTCTGGGTAAGTCCCTTACCCTACCTACATCCACTTCAGTTTCTTCAAATGCTAAATGAAAATAATAATACCTATATCCCAGGGTTGTTACAACAATCAAATGAGATCCTGAACTGTTTCAAATAATAATGGTGATAGTAGAGATTCTTGCTTTTCCCCTAATCTTGTTGCTAAAATTTCTAGCATTTCTCTATTACATATGATGTTGTTCCATTTATTATTTTCTAGCTTAAAAAAAAACTCATAAATGTAGCATTTATTTTGAGAAAAATTTGTTTGCTATATTTTCAATTTTGTCAGATTTTTGTTATTTTCCTATTAATATGAACTATTATGCTCATAATAAAAAAAAAATACTGAACCAATCCTGCAATTTTGGTAAAAATTAAATGTGGATTATAATAAATCCAATCCATTAACAAATTCTCCTACTTGATATTTTATTTGATATGTTAGCACTGTTATTAGAGAAATTAAGGTATGTTTTTCTTTTTTGCTTCTTCTTTCCCAGAGGTAGCTATAAGAAACATCTTTGTCTTATAGAAGCTGCTTAGTAGGATGTTATCTTTCTCATTTTACCTTTAAATAATGTTGATTGGAGTGTATTGTTCATATACATTTTTATTTGAATATTTTGTGGAATTTACTTGTAAATCCATCTTATTTGAAAGTGTATTTATAAATTGTTCACTTATTTTTTTCAGATTATATTATTTAAATTCTATTTTTTGTTCTGATAATCTAAACAAAATATGAATATTTATATTTATCTAAGTATTCATATATTACATTTAAGTTTTCACACTTGCAAGCAGTAAAAAATATTTTATTCAGCAAAATAGTTTCTAATAATTTCTTTCGTCTTCATTTATTATGCATTTTTCTATTTTTCATTTTTAATAATGGTGATTTAGTTTTCCTCTCTTATTGATTAGATTAGCTGGTATTTTATTTTTGATTAATTTTTTTAAAATTATGCTCCAAGTTTTATTTTTTATTCCATTTTTAAATGTCCACATTTTCTTTGATTTTCAGAATTCCTGCTGTCTTTTTTTTCTTTCTTCTTCCCTTCCTTCCTTCCTTTCCTTCCTGCCTCCTTCTTTCCTTCCTTCTCTCTCCCTTCCTTGCTTCCTTCTCTCTCCCTTTCATCCTTCTTTCCTTTCTTTCCTTCCTTCCCTCTCCCTCCTTCCTTTCCTCCCTCCTTTTCTTCCTTCCTCCCTCCCTCTCTCTCTTCTTTCCTCCCTCTCTCCCTCTCTTCCTTCCTTCCTTCCTTCTTTCCTTCCTTCCTCCCTCCCTCCCTCCTTCCTTCCTTCCCTCCCTCCTTCTCTGTCTCTGTCTCTGTCTCTGTCTCTGTCTCTGTCTCTCTCTCTCTCTCTCTCTCTCTCTCTCTCTCTCTCTCTCTCTGTCTCTCTCTGTCTTTGTCTCTCTGTCTCTGTCTCTCTCTTATATATACATACATATATATACATATATATATATATACATATATATATATATATACATATATATATATATATATATATATATATATATATATATATATATATATATGTATATGTAACTGGGGAGGGAGGAAAGATATGAGTTCAGTTTTAGACCTTGAGTTTAAGAGGGCTTTGAGACATCTGAGATGTTGTCAGCAGTTGGATATACAAGACTAGCAGTTAGGAGAAAAGTTCGGACTGAATAAAAAATTCTAGGAATAATTACCTTAAAGATGATAATTGAATCCAAGGGAGCTAATGACATCAACAAGTGAAAAAGTAAAGTGGGAAAAAAGAGGGTTCCGGTGAGGATCTTGGGGAATACCTGTGATTAACTGGTGTCATTTAGATGAAGATCCAGGAAAGGAGACAGAGAAGGAGTGATCATTTAAAGATACGCATTTTGCATCATTCTGCTTGAACTGTATCATAAAAATTTTCTGTGAAATCTCAATGTTGTTATTTTCTTCAATGTAATTGCCAGTTTTTTTCTATGAATTTCTTTTTCACCCACCAGGGCTTTAGAATTATATCATTTAGATACAATTTAGGTTGAAATCCTTTATTTATTGATCACAATTTATACTGTATCATGGTTAAGAAAAAGAAATATTTTATAGTTTTATCTTTCTGCATTTATCACTAAGGTTTTTATGCACTAATGCATTGGCAGTTTTTGTAAATGTGCCAGAAACCAATGAGAATTATATATACTCCATTATATTTCTGTTGTCAGGGAATCTATTCTATCTAACTCTTCTAAAATTCTATTCAAGTTCATAAGCTCTTTCTTATTGTGGTTTCTGTAAAACTTATCCATATATGAGAATGGCATACTAAGGTTCTTAAATATTACAATTTTGCTGACTGTTTTGTTCTGTATTTGCTCTCTGTTTCCAATAGCTCTATGAAGTTTTATTTTATGTCTTCTTGAAATATGGTCCGTGAGTTTATTTGTTTGGTCACTATTATCTGCAAATCTGATGATTCTAAAATTATACTTTCTTGATCTGTCTTCTTGGTATGTTGTTTTTGATAATAGCTAGATACCTTGTATTTTGTTTGTTTGTTTTTTTCCCATTTGACTTTATTCTAATATTCTTGGTTGCCTCAGAGTCACTGAATTATTTTTGTTCCATTTAAGAAGTCCACTAATACTAAAGTTTTTTACTATCTACTCTAAACTCTACATTATCTTTCCATTTTTTTTTCCTCTCAAACTCTCATTTCATCTGTTTTTTGATTTATTTTTTTAGTCTCTCTTATAAACTTTAAGTCCAAACATTCCCCTGCCCTCCAAGATTCTCCTTGAATTTCTTCTGAGTTTTCTCCCTTTTTCCAAATGTTTTTCACTCTTTGGCTTCTCTGTTGTATAGGGCCACCGATAGTGGGGGTACTCTGGGTAAGGTCCTTCAGCCCAGAGGGAACCTGCTGACAATGTCTGGTTTGCCTCCCCACCTTCCTTTGGTACTCTCACCCTTCCTGAGAAGTCAAGGAGGGTGTGACCACCTTGTTCTACTTGAAGCAAAAGATACTTATAGTAAAGAGGAATTTACATATCAATAGCATGGTGCTTATAGTTAATACTTGGGCAATGTGCTGTGGTGATGTAATGCTACTATAGTTAGCACATGCTCAGTGTGCTGTAGGGATGGAATTATACTAAGGTATTTAACGGCTGAGAGGACTTGAAATAAATGGACTCCAACTTTGACCAGCCTTGTGGGTCTCCAGCCTTCTTTACTCCTCCACTAAGACCAAGGACTCGGGCTGGTCCTGAGATCCTCCAGAAAGCTAGTCTGGACAGTATATTTTGGCACCTCAGCATGGGGCTTCTAGAAAGCATAGTACATGTTGGTACCCCAATTTGGGGGCTCTAGAAAGCACACTACATCTGTAACATTCAGTTTACATTTAATTTTTACACACTCATATTCTCTTAGTTGAGATTCTGTGCTTAAGCCATTTCCCTTTTAGATTCTCAAATAGGCTGACTTGACATTGCTTAGTTTTGACCACTGTGTTCAGGTGGCCATTGTAGTATCAATAGAGCTGGTGATGTCTGATGCCATTTTCTGCCTCAAAACCAGGTAATATCTCAGTTGGCTTTATGGCCATTGTGGATTATAAACTCAGCTACATTTTTTCTCCTCTTCACAAAATTCTCATTAGAGAGTTGGTTCTGTCAGCTCTGCTGTGTTCTCATCAGTCTCCACGGGGATATGGGAGACCAAGTTGATGGAACGTTAATGAGTGGACTCTTCCTTTTGCTCTGGGAATTTGGAAGTCTCCATTGGCTCATAAAGGTCAGGGCGATAGGCTATGGCAACAAGTGTCCAATTATTGAAGGTAGTACTGGCTCATGATGCTTCTATTCAAGTGAATACTCTCTTCCCACCTTTCCTTATTTTTTATACTTGTTTTTTTGTTAGATTACCAGAGTAAAAGTTGCCCATTGACCAGGCCCATTCCATATTAGCATGTTTGAACTGGCTTCCTTAGTTAGCTTCCCTACCGGTCTCTTCCTTCTGAATCACTGCCTTGTTGGGACAGAGGGGCTTGGGGAACCTAATGAAACTATGATCTATGCCATATAGGGTTACCCAAGATAGATAAGTCATAGTGGAATGTTCTGACAAAAAGGTGATCTATCAGAAAAGGAAATGGCAAATCATTCCAGTATTTTCAAATTATAGTGCTAGAGAAAACTTTTGAGAGTTCTTTGGACAGGAAGGAAATCAACTCAGTCAATATTTAAAGAAACTAACATTAGAAGGTCAAATACTGAAGCTAAAGCTTAAATACTTTGACCACATAATGAGAAGACGGGACTCACTTGAAAAGGCACTGCTGTTGAGAAAAAGTGAGACAAAAGGAGAAGGGGATGGCAGTGGAGAAGATGGATAGATAATGTCATGGAAGCAAGGAGCATGAGCTTGGACAGACTTAGGTAGAAAGTGGAGGTCAGAAGCCTCTGGTATGTGTAATCTGTGGGGTCATGAAGAATCAGACATAATGGATTGAATGAATTGTAACAACAAACAAACTTCTATCTTCTTCTTTGCTATCTTTTTGTGCTATTTTTGAATTGGACAAAAAAGCCTGCTTCCACCTCTTTTCATTTCTTTATAATTGGTCTTTCTATAGCTCTTTTCAGATATTCGCTGAAGTGGTTGTGGGAGAGCTGGGCTTCTCTCCGACCTTTCGGTTGGCATTCTTAATGTCTCTCCATATAGCCTTCAAGGGTTACCTGGGTAAGAGTAAAGTTAAATGACTTGCTCAGAGTCACAAAGCCAGCCTCTGCCAGAGGAAGAATTGGGGTTCAGGTTTTCTTGACTCCAAGGTAAATATTTCATGTATTCTTCCACTTCACCAAAGTTACAAGCTTGCAAACTCACCTATGCTCTGAGTTATCTTTGAATGGGGCCACATGATAGAAATGAATAGACTAGATCTAAATTGCCTTGTTTCGGAATTTCAAATAAATTAAGCATCAATTATGATGCTTGGATGGGAGGTTGAGGAGAAGACAGATAAAGGACTCTATAAATCTACATGCTGTCACTTATCGATGGACTCCATTGTGTAGAATTGCATTACTCACCTTGCAGGGAAGAAGATTTGGGTTTTGAGTCTTAGGGCCCTCACTATCTGACTCTTTTAATCTCCCTAAACCTCAATTTCTTATATATACAATGGAGATATTAATAGCTAAGGATTGTAATCATCAATGTTAATCATCAATGTAGTCAATAAAATATTTTGCAAATTTGAAGTCATCATATAAATGTCAATTATAGCAGTGTTTCAGTGGATGGAGCACTGAACCTTTGGCCTCTGATGCCTACAAGCTATGTGATCCTGGAGAAGACACTTAATTTCTGCCTTAATTTACTGAAGAAGGAAATGGCAAATCACTCCTGTATCTTTGCCAAGAAAGCACATGATAGTTTGTTTCATGGGTCACAAAGAGTAAGACATGAGCGATAACAAAAATAGTAATGATAGTAATGATGATGATGATAAACATTTGAATTAGAATCTGTTGACTGAAATCACTCTTTGTTTTCTTTTTAGTGTTTAGTTTATGTGTATTTTTTGTTTGTTCATATTTTCAACATTATTTCTTGGTTTTAAATTTTCATTTCATTACCACCACCACCCCTGCAGTCAAAAGTAGCTGTAATTCTCACAGGTACTCTCTCAGCTTCAGTTAAACTGTTTAGTTTTTGGTAGTAGGAAAAAGAGAATAGTTTTAAACAATCAACACTTGGAATGGTGCTTCTACAATGCAGCTACGCATATTTGCTTTATTTCTTAAGACTTTTTTTTTTCTTTTTGATTTTGAGTTTGAAAAGAAGTTAATTATATTTATATATGCAAAAATTAATCCTAAACATAAGTTTGTGGTTAGGTTTTGAATAATGATTTGGGACCAAGCATATTTGTTTAATTAAAAGTCACAATTTAATTAAAAACTTCCTTAAATAACTAGATTATGACTATTTGCGGCCTTCTATTTTCATATTTAGGCATTCTAAGCATAGTGGAAAGGTTACTGAATTAATTAAAAAACTGGAGTAGCAGTCTTAGCTGTGATACATAATGGTTGTATGATAGAGCCTATTACTGACCCCTCATGAGCCTCAGTTTCCTCATTTGTAAAATTAGAATACCAGCATTTTTTTTCCCATCCCTCTCACAGGACTATATTGAAAAAATTATTTTATAAACTATAAAGCCTAAAGTAAATATGAGTTGCTTTGATGAATGTACATTGTTATGAAGGAAAATTCCCAAATGATTTTTTACTTGGAAGATGTTAAGAGAATTAGGGTAATATAATGATAGAATAAAATTGGGAATCTGAACCACAGGGGCATCTCGACATTTTGTGAGCTAGATTCTTAAGCTTTCCTCATCCAATCACTCCCCCACTGATAAAACTGTCAGGGGCCAATTAAAAGATTTTCTAAAGCTAGTAGAGTGAAAAGAAGATGTGCATATCCTTTTATACTTTTCTATTTAATATTGTTAAATTATTTTAAGATTTTCAAATGAAACTGGAGGTTATAGCAGATTTATTTTCTCTCTTATCTTGTGGTCACTTTGGGTATCTTTCCCAAGTTCTTATCACAGAAAAATAATCAAGAACCATTATCAAGATAAAATCTATTCCTGATGTAACTATGAAGGGGTTTAAATTTATAAGATAGTGGGGATCAAATTCTATTATCTTTAACATTGTAGAAACATAGAATATCTATACACAGAACATAAGATGTATTGGATTGCCCAAGATTGTCTACCTACACTAAAGGGCAGAAGGAAAAAGAAGGAAAAAAAAATTCCAACTTGTTTTGTCTTGTATAACCCAGCTCTCCTGAAATGAAAATCTATATATTGAGGACTTCCCATTTGTAAAACACGCTCTTCTCAATATTGAAGAATAGGGTTTTGTCATTGTTGTTTTAAGGAAGAAAAAAAAAAAAGTCTCCCATTAAAAGACCCAAATAAGATGGCTCTTCACCCAGATTCATGCTAGGAGGTCTCACTAGAAGGCTTCTGCTATTCTCTCTCACTCTCCTAGACTTTCTTGTTCTGTAAAACTTTGCCTGACTTCTGTTTTGAATTTGTTTACTTTGAGATGGGACATAAACTCAGAAATATCTAATAAGAAGTTGCTAATGCAAGACTGGAGCTGTTCTGAGAATCATCTATCTACACAGTGGAAAGATCAACATAAATTTAGGGAGATTGTAATACAGTTAAGAGAAGTGTTTTGTGTATGTGTCAATGCAGATTAGCACACCTTTGCTTTACTATTTAAGCAGTTTGGTTTAAATTAGGTTTATACCAGCATCTTATACCAACAACTCCAAAAGTGTACTTGGATGTACTCATCATAAAAAATAAAATAGAAATGGAAAGATATATCTGAGCAATTATTTTTGGAAATGGGGGAGGATTTGAGAAAAGAGCCCAGGACAGGATGGTGTAGCACAGTTCTAATGATGCAGGAAACCCAGGGGTACAATGAGAAGAAGAGAACTAGATCTGGAGACAAAGGATTCAAGTTCAAATCTCATCTCTGACATTTATCATCTATATGACATCGAGTCCCCCCAGGCAGGTCTTGAAGCCTCAGTTTCCTCATCCATTTTAGATGACTTCTCAGTTCCTCTTTAAGTTCCAAATAATTGATCTTATAACCTTGCTGCCTAGCAGGAAACATTCATTCACTCAAAAACCCTAAAAAATCTTCTCCTCAAGTTAGAAATGCTCAAGCCTCACCTAAAGGGAGAAATTTTCCTTGCTCAAGGTCCCTGAAATGACTTTCATCACTCCCTAATTAGCTAGGTCAACCACTTTGAAGGGATTATTCAAACTACTTAGGGCAGTCAACAAAATTTGGTCAAAGAACAAAACCTTTTTAAATTTATTCATGCCCTCAGAGCAACTTTCAGCTATGTGTTGATAGAGGTTTTCGCTGGAAAAAAAAGGAGTATTGGACAGAATTCCTAAATTTATTATTATTGTATTAACATTTTCTTCATTAGTATCTTAAATCTACATAAACCAACCAAACAGTAATTGTCTAATTTCTTAGGTGTAAATGCTTACTCTGAAAAATTAACGACCTCTAGCAAAACTAATTATCTTCTAAATTTTAGTTGCATTTTCTTCATGCAAATGCTTTTCAAATATATATCATTGGAATTATTGATGTTTTATTTTATGATCCATCTATCTTTTGTTTAGTTGCTCTCTATCCTTATCTCCAGTAATATTGGCTCAGGTACTTCCTTGCATTTTTATTTTAATTGTTATGATTTGTAGAACCAATTATATATTTGGAAGTTCTTGTAGCTTTTAGTGTAAAATGTTGTCTAAACCTAATTTAGGCTGAACTGCTTTTCAGTTTCCCAATATATTTTGTCAGATAAGGAATTAATTCTTACTTGAAGGGGGGTGGAGCAGTTATCAAATAGTAACCCAATTTAATTGAAGTGCTTTTGTTTCTGCTTATCCAGGCTTTCACACTGATCAGTTTTTGTTTGTTTAAACTAAGACCAAATACTTTTGATGATTATTATTTTCTAGTAATTTGCAATATCTGGTAATGCTGGTCTCCATTACTACTTTAAAAAAACAAAACAAAAAAAAAAAAAAAAAAAAAAAAAACACAGAGGCAGCTAAGTGGCACAGTAGATAGAGCACCAGCCCTGAAGTCAGGAGGACCTGAGTTCAAATTTGTCTTCAGACACTTAATAGCAATTGCCTCATCAAAAAAAAAAAAAAAAAAAAAAGCCCAACCTATTTTTCTTGAGATTCTTGATCTTTTGTTCCCCAGATGAGATTTGTTATTATTTTATTATCTATTTTAGTATTGTTTGGTTGTTTCAGTGCTTAAACACTTAATTTAGGTACAAGGATCGTTTTTATTATTAAAACATGATCAAAGGTGATAATATCAATTACTTGTTTTATTTATGCTTGAAGTTTTTTTCTTTTTTTTTTTACTGTTATAATCATATAAACCTTGAATATATTTTGGAAAGTTGATTTTTAGGTATTTTATTTAGTTCAGCCATACACATAAGAAAAAACAAGTGGAAGAAGAATGTCTTTAAGATACACAGTTGAATGGAAAATTCATCAAAGAAAAAGTATGAAAAAATTGAGTATGACACTGGGTTAGGCCCCAAATTAAATAAGAAAAATAAGATAAATCAGACTCTACTTATTCAGAATTTCTCATAGTGCCAAGTTATTTCCTGAAAGAAAGATTCATCTTTTTTGTTTGTTTTGTTTTTTTAATTATCTCTATTGAACCAGTGTTGGTGCAGGACTCTTTAAGTCATGGATTTCTAAAAGTAATGGAGAGTTATAGAAGTGGCACATACAGGTTACAACATATTACTGATGCAGAATCACTCAGGTATAAAGGTATCATCATAGAGATTTATGTGCAGTAGGTAAGGATACCTCCTTACTGTTCCTGTAGCAAGAGCAAGGAATAACAGTCTATAGTGTGTGATTACTGGTTGTATCCTACTATTGTGTGAATACTAGGTATTCAAAAGAACTCAAGAAAAAAAAAATATTGGAAGGTCTCTTGATTCTGGTTGGAGTATTTATCCAAATTTTATGGGGAAATTAAACCTGCCTAGAATGAGAAAGCATGAATGAGTCACTGACTAGAAGGAATATCCTTATCAGGGAGTCTATCAGTGATTACTTGAGACCATTGAGGTATTTAGTTAATCAGTTCATTTTATTAATTTTCTATTAAAGACAAGGTCCTTTATGCAACCAAAGAAGACCCAAATGTATCTTCTTGGAGATTACTGTCTAAGTCAGGGGTTCTGAAACTATGGCTGGTGGACCAGATGTGGGGCGCTGAGGATGTTTATGCAGCACCCCCCCCAATCTTCCCCTCCCTGCTCCTCCCTTATGGCAAATGGGCTGAGGGGTGGAGACAAGTGTGAGCTTTTGTTTTTACTATAGTCCAGCCCTCCCACAGTCTGAGGGACAGTGAACTGGCCCCCTATTTAAAAAGTTTGAGGACCACTGGAAGAAATAGGAACTTAAATAAATGTGATAAAAGTTGGATGAAAATATAGCAAGGAAGTTTAACCTGTTATGGCTATTTTGATTAAAGAATGGAGAGAAGAAAATATGGAGGTGCTGTATGATATTCATTCTATGCATTGAAATCCAAGTGTCTTTATTGTGATACCTCTCCAATATAATTTTTAATGCTTTTTAAAGTTATTGACCATTATAAATACCCATGGTAGATATCTTGTGGCTTTTGTCACTTCTAAACTAAAGAAATCTATCTTCTGGCACTTATGTTCTTTGGTGAATACAATAACAACTGCTAGGTTATCATATTGAGTTTATTTGAGTATTTTTCTTGCATTCTGATATTTTAAAGTAAGTTCCTAGAAGCCTTTGGTTGATAGGTGCATAATCACCTGCATAAATGAGATGGTGATGCTGTATCCCTTTTTCTTTGGCACCCCAAGCTCTAATTTCTGAAAAGATATCAGCCCATTTTGTAAGACATATTTAATTACTGATCAAACATGAATAAGAAAGGATATGGAAAATGAATACTTCATTGCCATTCATCCCAGTTTTTAAAACCAGCTGTCTGAAAATGTAAGTGGGTTGGATTGTCCTTGCCACTGCAAACCCTCTGATTTTATAGAGTGTTTCCTTTTCATTGATTTCCTCATTTTAGACCAGGCTTTTTGCCAGGAGAATAGTCTATTGATGGCCAAAGAGTAGTCTCAAGTAAAGTCTTCCATCATCTTTCATCAGTTTCCATGTGATTTTGAGGTTGAAAAGATCTGATAGCCTGCAACAGTAGTGAGATAGTGTTTAACTCTGGAATTGACTGCTCTCACAGTAGGACATTGCCATAGGTGTTATGGGAACCTTCCGATGATTAAAATCAAAAGCATGTCCCTCAGCCACTATTTTAGCTTTCACAGATGCTTTGGTCTTTAAAGGAGAGGGAGGGAACATAGTTTCTGTCTTCCATTAAAAAGTAATTATAAACACTTAGCTTGGGGGTTAATTCTGAATAGGTTGCATTCTTATTGAAATATTCATACTAAATAGAAAAGATTATAGGACAATTATGTTTAATACAATGCATAAAGGGGGTATTCTGCACAAATCTGAATGAATGAAAATTTTATTAAATACCTCTAACTTTTCATCTAGTGGCACATGACTAATTTTATAATTGTGCTGTTAATTCCAAGGGAAATATTAAGGAACAATTTGGATGAGTTAATACAATTTTGAAAAACAAGGGTCAAATTTCTAGATTCAGATCTCATATCTAGGAAGTATTCAAATTTTCCATGAAATATCAAACAGTTTTGTGATTTTTACCTGTCACACTGAGTCAGTGTAACCACTGGATGCTTATATTCTCTCAGGTAAACTTGATGGCTATATTTAGAATAATGAGTTTTGGCATTGATACCTATTGTGTGCCTTAAATGCAATCATTTCAACTCTTGTGCCCTCAACTTCATCATGTGTAAAGTAATTTGAATTAGAATATCTCTGTGGTACTTTCCAACCCTCAAATTTATAATCCTCTAATACTTATAATCATTAGTAATCCTTATAACAACACTAGCTTATGGTAACCTTAGCTTATGAAACTACTATATAAAAATAATTAAAGACAAATCCACTTGAAATGAACAACATGACCTGAAGCATGAATGAAATAATAATCACTTATTATATTATATATATACATTGTGCTAGCTACTAAAATATGAATAATAATGTTGTTCCCATCCTATCCACAAAGGAATATTCATTGTGAAATGTAGTGTTCCATTCAGTTTACAACTTGTACCGTGAATTTGATGTTGATTAGAAATATTTATAGTGTCACTGAGCTCTAGCTTCAATATGGCCTAGTTGATATGTAAAGAATCCTGAGAAATCCTCCTTGAAATGTCAGTATTTTAATTGCTATGTCAGATTAGTTTCCTTGAATAATCCATTAGCAAAAAGATTATATTATTTTTAGTATAACAGAATGAAAGTTTTGAAATATCTAGCTATTTGTCATCGCCTGCTTAGATAACCAACCAAATGAGAACTAAAGTTAAGGCAGCTAAGTGGCTCAATGGATAGTCCCAGCTTTGGAGTTAGGAAGGTATGATTTCAAATTCTGTCCCAGGAACTTATTTAGCACTGAGACCTTATCTGAATCAAATAATTTCTCTCCATCTCAGTTTCCTCATTTGTAATTGAAGGTAATAATACCTACCTCAAGGGTTGTGGTGAAAATTAAATAAGGTAACCTATGTTAAGTGCTTCATAAACTTTAAAGTACTATATAAATGATAGGCTTTATTGTTAGAAAACATTAAAAATTACTTTCAATGCTAAAGTCATGTTTAAGTGACCGCCAATTATTTCTCTTCCTTCTCTTAACTTGATGGATTTTGAAAAAAAGATGAAGGTATTGCTACTTTTACCATCACTCTTAGGAAAGATTTCATTTGGTTCGGCCAAGCTGCATTTGCGAGACTGCATCTGTTTGCTGATTCTAGACAGCTTTTTTCTTTGTAACCTCTACCTCATTGCCTGGCACATAGTGTTTAATAAAAGCTTGTTGATTGATTGATTGAACCTTGGCAGTTGATATCATGAACTGTAGTACTGAAATATTGTGCAGCTCCAGCTACTTCCAAGACATCTGGAAATGATTGACATGCAATGTCAAGGTTTGGAGGCAATGAGGTGAAATGTTGAATGATTAATATTGGAAGCTAGATGATAATATGGTGTTTACAGTGATAAAAAGGAAAAAGAACCACCCATTCAGCCTTGCTACCTGAACAACAAACAAAGTATTTTTTTTTTTGAGCTAAGAAATTACTCTTTTGACAATCTACCAGAAGCATTTCCATTCTGAATCCTTACTCAAGGAATATTTTTGCCCATAATTTGTCATTCTAAAGTTCTATACTGGATTGGTATTTCCTCCTTCAGTAATTTTCTTTTTTCCAAGGTTGATTCTGTTGCTTTAATTTTCCTCTAAAAAAGTATCTATCACAGCATTCTTTAGTAACCATATAATTAAGAATAATCTATTTGATTTTTACATACACAAGATCATCATTGGAAATATTTTTCATTGTAAACATAAAGAACTTTTCAATTACATATCAATGTCAATTTTAAGTCATCATGAAAAAAAAAATCACTGGAAAAATGGGTCCAAAGATATTAGAACACAGTTCTGCATCATTATAGGCATTTGATAATCTCTTAAAATTTCAAAGATCTCAGTAATTTGTTTGGGCATGCCACATTTATTACATATAGGTGTTGTTTAAAAGAATAACAGTTATAGCTATCTATGGAATTATTATTCCATATGTTAATTCCAAAAGTCAGAATTATTTAAATGTTTAGAAACTGAAATTATTGTTTCAAATTAAAAACTTCATGGATTTCAGGGCAGAATAGGAACAAACTACATTTATATTGAGGCAGAGTTTTGCTAAGGAAATCCTTCCTTTTTTGATTTAAAAAAAAAAACAGGCTAATATCAGATTTGATTATCTGAAAACATCTGAAATATATTCAGACAACTCTTTCAAGAGAAAGTAATTTGTGGAATTCCTTCTAGCTCTGTGTTTTGATGATTATTGGATCAGGGACTGGACTTGTGCTTAGAGAACTTATGGATGAAAAAATTCAATGCAGTTTGTCACTTTATTTGCAGTTTATTTATGAAAGACATATATAGATCACTAAGAAAGTCATGTAGACAAGCTATGATAATAAGTATGTAATCATGCCTTACTTAAATGAGCAAATATTTATGAAAACATATTCTTGACACTATCCTAGGCACTATGCATGTGAAATGCAAAATGACATAGTCCCTTATGTCAAAGAGATTAAATTCTTCTAAAGATAATGAAGATTATTACTGCAGTGCAGAATTATGCTCTTGTTTTCTTGACCACATTAGCCTATATTGATTTCTCCTACTCTAAACTAATAACAATTATCGTTCATATATTTGATTTATCACGTCATATACTTCCTTGTCATATTTAAGTTTTCCTATACCATTGTTTTGTAGCCTTATTAATTTTATATTCTCATACAGTCTGTATTCTCCAATAGCATTTTCTTTCCCCAGGGCTTAGAAATCTGCTGGCCTGAGAGGCAACATGGTATGGTTGAGGAAGGCACTAGAAAGCATGGATGAAAATCAGAGACAAGTTCCTATTCTAGCATTTAAGCTTCTCCAGGTCTTGTTTTACTCTTTTGGTAAATGAGCATAATAATTGCAGTACTTAGTTCATTGTTTTGTTGAGAGTTCAGTTTGCAAACAAATATTTTGTAAATGTCTATTGTTATTTCTCCTCCTCCCCTTCTCCTCTTCCTCCTCCTTTTTGTTTTCTTATTGAATACCTGAAGAAGCAATTGATAGAATGTTATACTGTGTTAAAACTGATTAATTTACAAATAAATATTTGATAAACACATCTGAGTGGTTATAAATTGAAAGTTGTTTTGGGTAAAACATTTAATAATATATTATATATGGGAATATACAGATACAAATAATATACAGGTCCAGTTCCTATTCTATAAAAGAAAAAACTCTTTATATGTCTTCTTTACCTGACTACTCATTTTCAGAGAAATCAATAAGGAGAAAGAGAAATAAAATCTAACCCCCTAGGAATACTTTCCTTGATGGTATTCAATAGTAAAACTGCTCAACTTCACTGGAAAAAAAAAAAATCTCTAGAAACAATAATCTGCCTCCAGTATGTGTCAAGGTCAGAATACTAGAAAACCTTCCAAAGGTCAGACAATATTGAAGATTTTACTTTGGGAATAAATTCTTTAAAAAAAAAAAAAAAAAAAACCTTTGAAAAGAAGGGAAAGGTTAAATTTGATAGATTAATTTATAAACTTATCTCTTCTTAAAAGGTGGTATAATTAAAGTTACTAAAAATATATATCTATAATCATCCTATTTGATTGCCATGTGATGGCACTTGGACAAGCCCTACTTTGTGTGTATATGTATGTGTGTGTGTGTCTACAAGTTTTGCAGGTTGTCCATATAATACAATCTGATAAAAAGGAACCTTTTAACACATAATTTTATAAATATAAGTGGTCATTCTAATATTTTGAGAGCTTATAGATCTCATACATGAGAACCTGCAATGTTTCAGAGTGGCAATAGGGTTTGTAAGTATGAGGAAGAGATGACTAGAGGGTTGAGAATGAAGGGAAGCATGGTGACAGGATAGTTAGAGGAGAGCAGGATGCTACGTTAGAATTTTCTCCATAGTGTTAAGTCAATTGAGATTATGGAGTAAATGGTAAACATTGGGTTGGTAATTTGTTTTCTCTTGGTGCCATTTGGGGGGCAAATTAATAGCATAAATATGTACTACTTGAAGCCAGAAAACTTTCATTTTTGTTTTTTTCTTTCTAGTGCTTAGCATAGAATAGATGCAAAGAAATGATTATTGATTATTTTTGTTGAACTTATAACTTTAATGGTGTGGGTTCCGATTTTTAATAGAGTAACTGCAGTTTCATGCAACATTCAGAAATTTGGAGGCATCATGGTATAGTGAGCAAAGAGATGATAATGGAATTATGAAAACAGAGATTCCAGTCCAGCCTCTGACACATATTGTATGTGACTCTGGAAGTCTTACTTTTATTTTTCACTCACTGACTATCAACTGTGGCCAGTATCCATTAGCATTGGTTCCCTTAGGGACTGCTCCCAAAATTAAGGAATTACTACTCATATTTATCCTCATATTCAAAGGATTCCATAATTTGGATGTAGATATCCCCATCAATGAAATAGATTAAAACCCATCTAGTTCTGCAGAACTAGAGTAGTTCTTCTGCTTCTTCTAACTCATTTTACCCACTCTCTATCTGTCATTCTCTGGGTGACATTCATTTTTCACATTTTTGGATGCTGTGAAGTTGATGAGCAACAGTCATAGACCAAAAAATTTTGAAAGCACAAACCTTATAAACCTAATAAAATTTGCTACCTCCTATTTGAGCCCTTTCCTGACCTATGACCCCAAGTGCTAGTTCTCCTCCCCAACTTATTTTGGAATTATTTATTTATATTGTTACCTATATGTATAGAATGCATATCTTTAGTTAAAATGTATATCTTCATTTAATTATTTAGATAAATATAGGTACCTATATAGGTAAATAATTATATAAATATATATTGGCAATCTGGTAGATATATGCAAATTCATTAGTGTGATTCTTTCCCCAGCCAGTACAGATTCCTCAATTCCTTTCCATTGACAGACATTTTTCACTGTGTTTTTCTGTTATCCCCTGCCCTTTTTTTGCAAGAAAATTGGGTTAAGTGACTTGTCCAATCACATAGCTAGTAAGTGTCAAATGTCTTAAGGTCAGATTTGAATCCAGGTCCTCTTGACTTCAGGGTTGGTGCTGTATCTACTTCACTATTTTGTTGCCCCTCAATGTGCTCTTCTTGCCCAACTCACTTATTCCTTTTACTCCTTTTGTAATTCATCTTAAACAATAAACATTTTGTATTGCCCCTCTTTCTCTCCAGTCCTGCTTTCCTTCCTCATTGTGATTTGGCATAGTCCTAGGTTCTCCAATGGCCAGTAAGTAGATGAAAACTGGCAAAATCCAGTAGGCAAATTACAAAAGCTTTGGCCAAACAAAAAAAAGTTTTAACTTCCATACTTGCAAGCATAGTAAAACTCTCTTTCAGAAGACTAGTCTGGTTAAATTTAGAAAGGTTAATTACTACAAGGCAGACCATGATGTGATTAATTTGAGGGGAAAGGATGGGCACAGTACCCTATGCAATACACACATAGTACATGTGGAATTAAAATGCAAACATTTCTTTCCACCTCATGATATTTCACAGATCTTTTCATTTGAGATGATTCTCAAAGGACTCTTGTTTTTTGCACTTCCAAAATTCCATAACCCTCTAATTTCTGAATTACTTGATTTAATCCACTTCTACTGCTTTATGAGACATTAGCTTATGCAAATAACATTTTACCTTTAAAAAAATGAATCATACTTAAAAGTAATTATAAAAAAGAGAGATATGAGATTTTAGAGAATTTGATCCTTTAATTAATACTGATTAATGATAATAAATGTATTTATAGTTTCTGTAGAGTTTTAAAAGTTCTCTCATTAGTTTGATACAGACTCTCCTTAAATTCTATGGATGTGGTTTCTTCTGACTTTTAACTCCATTTTTTTTTTTTTTTTTTTTTGGTAAAGTGAAATCAGATGTCAGTCCCCATGTAGTACTGCACTCATTATCCAAAAGATAAATGCTTAATTTTTCTTAATCAAGTGTTTAAAAAGATATTGAGCTAGAAAAAAAAAAAAAAGATCCAGTAAAAGGAGCAAATATAAAAAGGTATTTACTACTCTAGCTGACAGAAGGAAAATTATTGTCTTTTTTTTTTTTTTTTTTCAAATAAATTTGAAAAACAAATATGCTTTGGGACATAATGGGAGGACAAGGGAGGTCAATACAAATTAAAGCTTCTTGAAGCAATCTGATGGGTTAGTTCTGAATGGAATGGTTTTATCATTAGATATAAGAAGTAAAAATCCATTCTTTCAAGAGTTCTACTTCCTCACTCAGTAATACAGCTTAGCATTACTTTGGAAACATTCAAATAACATTGGAAATCATACTGCTCTTATCAAATTTAGATCCTCTCTCCTGGATGAATTTCAGAGATACATTCTTTTCAAGGCAACCATAATAAAAATTAAAAGAAATCCCTTTCAAAATCTTGTTGGTTTCTTTTTGATCATTTAAATATCTGCATATAATTATTGGTTGGCTTATTTTTTAAAAAATCTATATTTTTAAAATTTGCATAGTATAATTCTGGGCCACAAGATCTTGCTTTTCACTGATGAAATGTTTTAGTCATTGCTGAGTCATTTATGCTTTCAAACAATGATGCTCATTACCTGTTTATTCAACAGAGTTCTTCAGGTGATTTGATGATTCGGAATATTCAGCTAAAACATAGTGGGAAATATGTTTGTATGGTGCAAACAGAAGTCGACAGTGTTTCATCTGCAGCAGAACTAATAGTAAGAGGTAAATTTTAGTAGTTGTCTTTTCTATGCCTTTAATTGATCATCTCTAAGTGAATAGAAAACAGTAATGGTACAAATATATTTACCTCTTATTTATTTTGACCATATTTCATGTGTATTTACTCTCATCCATTAGAATAGGAGTTCTTGAGGGCAAAATCTGTGTATCTACATAGTTACATTCACTATCTGGCATATAGTAAATTTTAATATATAGCTAGGTAGTTATAGTGGGCAGAAGACCGGGCCTGGTGTCAGTGAGATGTGAGTTCAAAATTGTTCGCAGACACTGTGTGAATCTGCACAAGTCTCTTTACTGCTGTCAGAAATAATTTTATGAATTATAAAATGAGCTTCCTATGAGAATCACATGAGAGAATATTTGTAAAGTACTTAGCACATTGCCTGGCACATTGTTAGGCATGTAATGTATGCTTATTCCCTTCCTCTCTTCTCTTCCATTTCATTAAAAATGCTAATTAACTACTTAACTGAGTAAATGAATTTATTCTTAAATCTACTGCCATTCTATTATAATCTTGTTTGGGAGGACAGATATTAATTTAAAGAAATAAAAATCTTTATGTATGTTTTCATACTAGAATGGGTATTTCACTGTCACAACCTAGGGTATATTTTTTAAGTTTATATTTTAAGTATATTTTTACGGTTTTTTTCTAAATATGCCCAAAAGAGTCAGGATTTTCTAAAATGTGCTATAGAAAATAGCCCTTACTACTCTCTAGTGCTGATTTGCTGCTGTGTTGAAAAATTGCCCCAGTATATCCTAGGGTAAAACAGCTTTAGATAACAAATTGGTGGACTACAGAGATGCATTAGTAGATTACTGGAGGATGCTGGGCCAGAAATAAAAGACATCAAATTTGGAAAGGTACAAAGATCCTGCTGTACAAAGGTCTCTCAAAGCATGTGGTATCTGTAATCGCATAATGTTATAGTCTCAGAATGACTGTCTCCCAACTGGATTTCATACTTTTCAAACAACAGACAGAATTTCAGTCCATTTTAAAAGAAATAGTGGTGTTTTTTATTCCCAGTTAAAAGGCCTTATCCCTAAGAGCTGGAGAAATTGGAATCTGTTGGAGATATTCAAGGGGTATTCTTATACATTGTTTTCTTTTGTACTGGGTCTTAACTCTTCTCACAAAGTAAGCACTCTTGTGCAGAAAGGAGTCTGGAGAGATTAGCAGTCTATTTCATTCCTTGGCCAAAAAGATGAAAATCTTGTTTGTTGGCCTCTAAGAGTGAGTGCCTTTACATATAATACAAAGTTCCTTATTTTGTTTTGGCTAGGTTCTCCTGGGCCACCAGAAAGTGTGAAGGTAGATGAAATAACAGACACTACAGCCCAGCTGTCCTGGAAAGAAGGCACAGACAACCATAGCCCAGTCACATCCTATGTCATTCAAGCTCGGACACCTTTCTCAGTGGGCTGGCAAATAGTGACAACAGGTGACATGGAAAAAGAAATTGATTCATCTGCATTTCAAACTCTCATATTAAAGAGCAAGGATTCTTAGTTCTCAAAACATTATTTTATAGTGCCTGATGTCATCGATGGAAAAACATTCACAGCCACAGTAGTAGACCTAAATCCTTGGGTGGAATATGAATTCCGTGTTGTAGCCAATAACAAAATTGGAGGAGGGGAACCAAGTTTGCCCTCAGAAAAAGTAAGAACTGAAGAGGCAGGTTAGTGGTTTTTGGTTTTTGGGGGGGAGGGCAGGATTGCTTTGTAAGAAGTGAATAGCTTTTGAGTTCTGAGTCTACTGACTCAGACTGAGTCTACTTATGTGTTCATTTTTAGGAGCATAGAATATAGCACACCTTCCCCCACACTTGTATCTGAAGACCTTCTTCCATACCTCATCCCCTGCCCCAAAAAAGGGCTCTTTCTCCAAGAGCTCCCTTTTTTCTGCCCAGTCACAGACATCACTAAGAAATAGAATCCGACCACCTTCTCTTCCATGGATTTGTGGTTCTTCAATTTGAGAAAACCAACCCTTTGAATTCATGTTATTGCTGTCTCCTGCAGGAGAATGCCCCTGCTACCATCACTACAATCTTACTCTCAACTTCATTTCTCAGTCACCTGTTTCAGTGTTGCCTACAAATGAACCAATGTCTTCCCCATCCTTAAAAAATGGGAAAAAATTATCTTGATCCAACCATGCTCATTCTCTATTGTCACAGATTTGTCTCCTTCCCTCATCTTCTTCTTGAAGTACCTGTCTACATTAGGTAGTTTTTCACTTATATATTTCCTCTACTCTTTCTTTTTTTAATTAAAGTTTTTGTTTTAATTTTCAAAACATATGCATGGATAATTTTTCAACAATGACTCTGGCAAAACAATGTGTTCCAAATATTCCTCCCCGAGATGGTATGTTAAACATGTTAAAAATTTCTATTAAATCCAATATATACATACATATTTATACAATTTTCTTGTTGTACAAGAAAGATCAGATCAAAAAGGAAAAAAAATGAGAAAGAAAATAAAATGCAAGCTAATAACAACAAAAAGCTCTACTCTTACTTTCTTTAAAAAGCCCTCTATAATCTGATGTCACCAGTTAATTGAAAAGGTCTCTCCCAAGTTACCAGTCTATAGACCTTTAAAAAAAAAAAAAACAAACCTTCCCTTTTAAAATAATGCTTATTTTCCTTGACCATTTGACACATTTGTCCATCTTCTCCTGGATATACTCTCCTTTTTAGATTTTCATAAGTTTGTTTTTCCTGTTCCTCCTCCTGTCTGTCTGCTTTGCTCATAGTATTCTCTGTTTAACCTTCATACTTACTAACTATATATGTTCCCCAAGAATTTGAACTGGGCTTTTTAATAACTTTCCTTTCTGCTCTCAAATGCTATAATCTCCCATGGGTTATCATCTTTATGTATGTCCTGCTTAAAACTTTATTTTCAACTCCGTCCTGAGTTATATAGTTAAATATCATCAGCTGCTTTTTGGACTTCCTAAATTAGATGTCCCAAGATTTGTCAAATACAATATGTCCATCATTAAATTCATTATCTTTCTTCCTAAATTCTCTCCAACTTCCAGACTTCCTAACAATACTCCCCCTCATCCATGTTCATAACTACAATATCACCCTCAACTCTGCATTCGCAGATCTTATTTAATCTGTTGATAAATTATATCAGTTCTACATTCTCAATATTGATCATATATGTAGCTTAACATATAAACAGCTAGATGACAATAGCTGTGTGATCTTGGGAACTTAACTTCTCTTTGCCTCAGTTTCCTCATGTGTAAAAAAAGGATGAATTATTGGGATACTAAAATGAGATATTTATAAACTTTTTTGTAAACATTAAAATGCTGTATACATGCTAGCTATTATTGTTATGTGGCAGAAGGAAAAAAAGATCACATGAAATAATAATTGTAAATCATTTAGCACAGGGTCTGGTAAACTGTAAGTACTATGTGAATGTCAGCTATTATATCTATTATATTAGGACCACCTTCTCACCATTCACATAGCCACCACTCCAGTTCAGAATATCATGAGGTCATACCTAGATTATTATGCTATCCTTCTAATATTTCTTTCTGTATCAAATCTCTCCCTACTCGAATCTATTCTCCACTAAGTTGAAAAAATATTCCTAAAGTATAGCTCTGTGTCACTATGCTCCCCCAAACTCCCATGGTTCCTTATTTCTTCCAAGATCAAATATAAAGTCATCATTTATCATTTAAAGCTCTCACAACCTTTCCCATCTTTCTAGTTTTCTTTCACTTTATTCCCCTCAGCACACTTAGTGATTCAGTCTCCCTGGCTTACATGTTGTTTCTTGTTTAAAATACTCTTATCTTCTGTCTCCATGGCTTTCTACTTATTGTGCCCTTACTTAGGATGCTTTCACTCTTAAACCTCACCTCTTGCCTTCTCTGGCTTCTCTAAAATATGAGCTGAATTATCATTTTCTTCAGGATATTTTCTCCTGTTCTCTCAATTACTAGTATCTTACCCTTCTTGGATGACTATCCATCTAATATACATATCTTGCATCATTTCCCCAATCAAAATGAGCTCTTTGAGAGCAGGTACTGTTTTGTACCTTTTATTTTATTCCCAGCACTTAACAGAGTAGTGGTCACATATTACTTTTTTTTTTAATTAAAGCTTTTTATTTTCAAAATATATACATGAATAATTTTCAACATTCATCCTTACAAAATCTTGTGTTCTAAATTTTTTCCTTCCTTTCCCCTCCCCGCTTCCCCTAGATGACAAGTAATCCAATATATGTTAAACCACACATGCTCCTATCATATTTTTTTTTTGATGGAAATGCTTTTTGACTGAAAGGATCATCAGGGATTTGGCCTTATCCCAGAATTTTTGAATTGCTTCTCAGATGCAATCATTCCCAATACCTGAACTAATTTATTCATTTAAGTAGATAATCTTTCTAATGGATAGAGTTATCCAATTCATTTTTACAAGGAAAAAAAAAATTCATATAAAGATATTAACATTTCAGTCCATCAGGAATGATCTTTAATATTGAATGAATGTGTTTTTGCTGCTATTGTAGTGTAAATTTTGATTTATATTATTGCCCTAGTAGAGAAAATGCTGTCTTAATGGATAGTCGGCATTTAGACTTGACAGCATCTGAGAAGACTTGTGATAAAACTTTATTTGGTCCCATTTTCTTCTATTTTGATATCATTGAGCTATCTCAATTGAAGTTATGCTTGTCCTGTTTTAAGATTTTGAAAAATTCTATTATCCTTAAGAAAATTAATTAATAGAAGCAAATATAAAAACCCTTCATTTCAATTCCTCAAAATTCTTGATTCTAACCTTCAATTTTAGAAAGCTCTTTACAAAAATCTGATAATGGAATAATGAACTTACAGACTCAATATTTTCAGGTTATATAATATTATTCTTTTTTTTTTTTTTTTCTTTCTGAGGCTGGGGTTAAGTGACTTGCCCAGGGTCACACAACTAGTAAGTGTTAAGTGTCTGAGACCAGATTTGAACTCGGGTCCTCCTGAATTCAGGGCTGGTACTCTATCCATTGCGCCACTTAGCTGCCCCCCAGGTTATATAATATTAAGTCAGATAAAGATGATACTTGATTTACATCCCAGTATTATTTTTTTCAATATCAATCACTGTTTGTTTGTTTGTTTTTCCCGGATTTGTGACTTCATAGTTATGAAGGATTCCCAGTATAGAGACTCCCTGAACTAATAGAGATTGACAACTCATCTGTCACTTATAGTCTTAAAGAGTTTTCTAGACCACTGACTCATTAAGTGGGTCACCCAACATCACAAAGCCAATATGTGTCAGACACAAGATTTAAACCCAGATCTTCCCATATTATCAGCCTTGTTCTCTATCTTCTTTGCAATTTTGTCTTTCATCTCACTGAATATGTTTAAATTATGTTGACTGTTTAATGTAAACTAGCTTTATGTACCTTGAAGAAGGTACCAAGATGAATGTCTTCAATAGCGTATTTAGAAGTGGAATATGTAGGGTCACAAAGAATAACGTCACCCCCAAAATTAATATGAAATTAAGGAACTTCATATTGCTTATGCTGAATGTGGTCTTTTGTACATCATTCATTCCTATAACAATAACATTTTAGAAATAATTATCACAGTGATTGTCTGCATGTGAAATTGTCATTATCATAGAGCAAAAAGGTTGACTTTTCCCCTCAATTTCTGATTTTAATTTTTCATGCTCTTCTTTTCATTTTAACCATTCTGCTATTGAAAACAACATGTATATCTGTTGAGGATATAAGGAGATGTAACTTTATGGTGTCAGTTATGTGATTTTTTTTTTTTCCCCTAACACATCTAAGATTTTCAATCCCTTACTTGCTTTTATACAAAGATTTCAATTACTTCAGAGAGACCCAGAAAAGAAATATTCCACACTTGTATTTCAATGATCATTGTCCTTCAAAAATAAATATTGAATGTAAAAGGATTTTCTTTCAAATTGGTGTTAATAAATTTAAATATTCGCTTCTTTATATTTCTCTTCTTCACAGTTCCAGAAGTACCCCCTTCAGAAGTAAGCGGGGGAGGTGGCAGTCGGTCAGAACTGGTTATAACTTGGGATGTAAGTTACTTTGACAGTGCCTCTCTATCTCAGCTTTGTGCGTAGGAATATAATAGGAACCTGTCTCTAGTTTACAACTACAACCTATCCAGGCAATGTGTGTGTTACTTGTTTCTTCCATTTGATTTATGTTTTGTTGCATTCTTGGCCTTCCTTTCAGCATTATATTTTTGTGTGTAATTCATAAGAATTTCAGCTATACATCTGGGAGGCCTGGGAATTGCTGGCATTCTTTTAAGGTTTCAAGGTAATAATAAATAAGCATAAGCAAAAGATTGTTGTAGCAAGGTGAAGCAAATAATTACACTTGTCAACAGGAATTTCCAACTTTGCCAGGTTTCAGCTTTGAAGGCAATGAATTCTCCTGAATACATAGCAATTATTTTAATATTAGTGTTGTGGTTCCTTTCTGCCAGCTCAATGACAATGATTAGGCCATTTATATAATTTTGTTTTATTTTTGAAAACTTGGCTTATGAATTGAATTTTAGTCAACCAAAATACTCCGTCTTTCCTTAATCAGATTTGGAAATGTCTACCAAAACATCTAATGAATGGAAAAATATAAGAAGTCAGTTATTTTTTATTTAACATTTCATTTTTTGTCTACAAAATACTAAGCAACCAGATATTTTCAAACATCTGCATCAAAGTTATTTTCACTTGTCATCCATGTGTGCTTGATGTTCAGCTTGATTATTGAAAGGGAAAAAAAAAATTAGAAACTAAGTTGTTTTTCTTCAAGCTTCTATTTACTGAATTATACAAAATTTGGTGTGCCTCCCTTCTCCCTATTTAAAAAAATATAAAATATTTTTAAGTTAAAATTTCACCAATCATAACATAGACTTGAAAAGATATTGGATGGGGCTGAGTTTTTCACTTTTTCCTTGTCCAGCCAGTCCCTGAGGAACTACAGAATGGTGAAGGTTTTGGCTATGTGGTCGCCTTCAGACCTCTTGGGGTTACCACGTGGATCCAGACGGTGGTTACATCTCCTGATACACCGAGATATGTCTTTAGGAATGAAAGTATTCTCTCTTTTTCACCCTATGAAGTAAAAGTTGGTGTGTATAATAACAAAGGCGAAGGGCCATTCAGCCCAGTAACAACTGTTTTCTCTGCAGAGGAAGGTAGGTAATTATATTTTCCTTGGACTTGAAAATCAGGGCTTATAATTTTAGTAGTATATTTTACCTTACATATAGTAGAAACTTAACAAGTAGTTGTTGGATTGAATTGTGTTTCTATATTTCTGCAAAAATCTTAAAAAATTGTTGATACAACAGTGGATTTTTTTCATAGAATTACCAAAATCAGATCTCTTGTGTCTCTGTCTCTCACATACATATGATACATGTATGTATATATTTTAGTTTGTATTTGTATATTTTTTATTATGTATATATTTTAATTCCAATTTTCCCAATGCAGAACCTACAGTAGCTCCATCTCATGTTTTGGCCAATAGTCTCTCATCATCAATAATTGAAGTTTCCTGGGATGCCATTCCTTGGAAAATGAGCAGTGGACGATTACTGGGTTATGAGGTAATCCTTTTTTTTTTTTTTTTTTTTTTTTTTAATACACAACAACCAATGAATCATGTATATATGTATTTTATAATGCTAATAATATATGTTTGATGACTCTAAGTAACTACACATTTTATGCCAACATTTCCTTACCTAACTAGAGTACTGTTTCATATAAGCCACACCTAGGAATCATTGGGGCACTTCAGTTAACGTGTGTGTGTGTGTGTGTGTGTGTGTGTGTGTGTGTGTGTGTGTGTGTAAATAGGAAGAGAAAGAGAGAGCGCACTTATTATGTACTTGGCATTGGCCTAGGTACAGCTATAAGCAAAGAATAAATCAAGCTCCTTGCCTCCAGTGATTCTACAGTTTAATTGAGGTGAGATGAAGAACATATACTTGAAACAAAGGATAATACAAATTAGAATTAAATTAATTCTAGTAAGCTCCTACTATGTTCCAGGCAGTATATTAAGCAATTGGAATTCATTGAAATGCAAAAAAGTAGTTCATGTTCTCAAGGAGTTCACAGTCTAATGAGGGGGACAACATGAAAACAACTACATATAAACAAGATATATAGGGAAATTTGGAGAAAATCAACAGAGAAAAAAGACTTAGAATTAAAGGAGAAAATGTGCTTTTAGCTAAGCCAGGGAATCCAGAAAGCAGAGATGAGGAGGGAGAGAATTTAGGCATGAGAAATAGCTAATGAAAATGCCAGGAATTAGAAAATGGAGTATCTTCTGCAAGGAGTAGCAAGGAAGAAAAAAAACAACAAAAAAACCAAAAACAAACAAAAAAAAAAACTCTCATTAGGTCACAGAACACAAGGGGGCAAAGTTTTAAGATCAAAGTACTTGATCCTGGAGCTGATAGGGAGTCACTAGAGTTTATGAAGAGAAGGGTATTGAAATAGTTATAAGAGCTAAAAGTCAATAATATGGATGAGCATTTTGAGAAAGGCTCATGGAACTTGAACTAGATTTTAGAAGACAAGAAAGAATGAGTGAAAGGAACAGAGAGAAATAGAAGGGCATGACAAGCTGGTGAAATGGAAAGCAATGAGCATAGTGCCAGCTGAACTCAAATGATAGGAAACTCAGAGACAAAAATCAATAAAACTTGGGAGTAAATTGGAAATAGGTGATGAAGGACAAGGAGCAGTCAAAGATGACTCCAAAGTTTCCAAATTGAGTGACTAGGTGCAGAGTACAGTGAGTGCTGCTGCTTCTGCTGCTGCTACTGGGTAGTGGTGGTTAACTTATATGTATTGCAGAACTGGTAAACTGGATCCTTGGATAACAAATCTCATCTTAGAATCCAGGAATACAGACATGAAGCTCAGTTCTAGTGATAAGGATTTAGAGGCTGAAGAAGGTAGAAGTAGAAGAAGAAAGAAGAGAGTAGTAGAAGGTAGAAGAAGGAAGAAGGAGAAGAAGAAAAAAGAGAAGGATGAGGAGGAGAAGGGGAAGGAAGAGGAGAAGGAAGAAGAGGAGGAAGAGGAGAAGGAATGAAGAAGGAAGAAGGGAGGAAGGGAGGAGAGGGAAAATAAAGGGAAATTAGGGAAGAGAGAGAAAGAAAATATATCAAGTTAGGAGGCAAAGGAAACAAGAGAAATGCATGGGGGAAATAGAATGCGTGGTGTCTATTTTATAAAGCTAATGGACTGAGAGGTTTCATAGAAAAAGATGTATTGAAATAAATTCCCAATGGCAAATAGGCATTACTACGAGTTTATGGAAGAGATAATCCTGAAAATATATATGATAGGAACTTTGCAAAAATTAGGAGTAAGGAAAAAACTCCCAGAGATTTATTTACAAAAGGAAAAGATATTTTAACTCACTATTCTATTTAATGAAATTACAATACCACTCAATTTTAATATCATTTAGAAATTAAACTGCAAAAAATCACAAAGCAATTGATACAATTGCCAATAAACATAGTTACATTTCTGATACTGTTTTTCTGTAGTTCTCTACATAGTTTGAAAATTTTTAATATCTTTTCTATCTCTCATCTCAGTAAGGGCTGGTGGTTTGCCATGTGGCGTGCTGAGTAACACATCATCATTAGTATGCAGTCTAATTTTCTTTCCTATTTGACAAAGCAAGAGTTGATGAGCTCATTTCTCGAGGCAGCAATTTGTGTTATCTGGAAAGTCTGACAGGACTCTGACACAAATCTTCTCTTGCCCCCCTTTTACATGGTGAGAAGGAAATAGAGGTGGAAGGACTTCTGTTCCTGGCCATTAACATCTATTTGCTATTTAGACAATCTGAATCTGTCATGACAATTTCACATTCATTCCTGTTAATGTCTTTAGTTATTTTAAGTTTCAGTTTTAAAAACAAATAGGAAAATGGAAAAATGCTGTTGATTGTGGTAAAAGGTTGAAGGTTAATATATTGCATGAAATGTTAATGCATTTAGGCAATGCTTAGAAAAATTCAGGTTTAAAATATGTGTGGCTGGAAGAGTACATAAGTGGCTCCCTAGGCCAAACACTTGGACAAGGATGTTTGTTTCCTTTTATATTAATGGTCACTTAAAAAAAATAAACTACACCAAACATTTAAATAAAATGGAACAAAGGGAGATCTCAATGGAAAGGCTTATGCATAAAGCTAATTCCCTATCAGTATTGATAAAGTTTCCCATGCCTAATCATTTTAGATAAAAATAAACTACAGTTGCACATCTAGACAGTCATACAAATAATTCACGTAAATAAACCTGAAATTGAATAATATTCAGCTTATTGGGTGATCTGAACTAGATTGTCTACTTTAATGGAATTTTTTTCATAATTGCCCAACAAGCTACTTTCCTTCTTCCTCACAGATTACATCAGAAGAGGATTAGCAAATTGCTAAAACATTTTTGGAGGTGGTGTTCAAATTATATTGTAGCTGAAATGGAAAACAAATTTTAAAAGCTCTTACTAAGAATTTCCTAAGATCAACATTTTTCATAATTCATGTTTTGATCAAAATACAATGCAGCCAGTGGATGATCTATTTTCCCATAGAACATGTGATAAAAATAGGTAATTTTGCAGCAAGCTCCATATTAAGGATCATCAAAACACATTTCTGCTTTTCAGTTTGCAGAGGCCTTTTGGCTGTTGTGATAATCCTCCGCTTCTTTAGTATAAATAGGCCATTTTGCAAGTAAGGATTTGAAGCCTCAAAGAGTTAACTGATATAATAAAGATGACAGCTTATAAGAAAGTGAGCCTGGACAGGTACAGCAGAGCTGGTATTTTAGATTCCTTGATCCAGTTTTTGAAAAGTATGAGAAATGGAATTTCAAATATCTTATTTTTAGCTGAGCATTGTCCCATCTAAGGAACAATAGGATCCTTTTTAACTGAGACTTGTGGAAAGAGGGCAAAGTAGGTTTTAAACGAGGTGCACGTTGGTTATCTATTAGATTTGTTAAGAAATGATAGGTTGTCTAACTGACTGAGGAACAGCAAATACTTAAAATTATCTAAAGTTTTAAGTAAATTGATATTAGCTTAATAAGGTAATTTTAGAAATTAAGTTCTGGAAAGAGTCTCCTATTAAAGTAATAAAATAATTAGTTTATATACTGTTTCATTTCAGAAGAAATAAGAAACTAATTCATTGCTTATTGCTTTTTCAAATACTTTTTTTTCTTTGTGATATCTGATAAAACATGTATAAAGAGGTATTTAGATTCCCTGGAAATCTGTCAATATAGATTTCTTTCAATAGACTTTTGGCACAATTTGGACAAAGTTTCGCTTGTACTTCAGAGAAAAGAAGAGTAAAAGAATAGCTAACAATATTGTTTCTCAAAGAAATTTCCCTGAAGTTCACTAGAAATACTACTAGACATGGAATCAAAGGAACTGGTCTACTATTGGTTTATTAGTGACTGCATGTGCAATTTCAGGCAAATTATTTGATTCATCTAGGCCTAAATTTTCTCATTTGGAAAACTAGGGAGCAAGATTAGATCATGGTAAAAATTCCTTCTAACTCTAAAACTACAGTTCTAGGAATGATAATTCAGTCTGGTTTGTGGTTGATTCAAAGCAATATTAATGATATTTTTTCCCATAAGAGGAATAATAACAGTTATAAAAGTAGCCAAATTGCTAGACATAAAGGACCAAAGCACTTGATGTATAATAGGTGCTTATGTTATTTTACTTAAATTGACAAAAGCAATATTAGTTTGTGAGATAAAGATACTAAATGATTTGAATTATATATAAAATGATGGAAAATTATAATAAGTATTGCCTCCTAATATTGTAAAAATTCATGGTAGATACATCAAGCCTCCAGAAAGCATGAGATCCAAATTAAGTGACTCATTTCTAAAGAATCTGGAGTTAAAACTGGAAAAAGCACAATAGGGGACAAAATAAAAATGACCTGTCAACATTTCCATCACAAACAATATGTGAAGAAACACTGGTCACTAGTAAGCATACATAGCATCTATCAACTAATTGATGAGCACTGATTAATTATGCGCCAGGAAGTGTGTAAGGTGTTAAAAGGAAAACACAATTATGAAACAGTACATATTGTCAAGGAAGACAGCATGTATTCTACATACATATATGTTTATATATTTATATATGTATGTGAGTGTGGTGTATGTATGTGTGTGTGTGTTTGTGTGTATGTGTATAACCACCATAGTGGTGGTTACACAGTTTTGATGGCATTGAGGTATGCTTTTCAATAATAAAAAAAATGATATATATACATAAAATAACAATGATAATAACTTTATTTTATAGCATTGACTCTTTTCTAAATCTCCTATTGGATGGGCACTACAGATGCCTATCCCTATTACTATCTCTATTTTACAATGAGGAATCTGACATTCAGAAAAGTCAATTATACAGCTACTTGGTTTTAGAAATAATATCTGGAACCTGGCTTTTCTGATTCCGTCTCTAGTTCTCTAAATATATTTTAAATGATTGGGGAAAAGAAACGAAACAAAACATTGTAGACTTCCAAGAAGATACAAGCAACTTCTTTTTCTTCTCTATAAAATCTTTATGACATAGAGAGTATCTTTTTTATTAAAATTTGAGAAGGAAATACATTTTATAAAAGATGTTCTATAGCATATCTCATCTTCACACTCATAATTGCAGAGAGAGTTAGGTCACAGGAATGTGGTCATTTAATATTTATCTAAAAGCTTTGTCCTTGCAGTTTTATCATTATAAAATAAAACAGTGTCAAAGGTTGCTCAAAGAAAAATCATACTTTTGTGTTAGATGGTCTTTCATGAACAGCACCAACATCAGTGCATTTTTTTTTGTCCCCCTTTTTAGATTCGATACTGGAATAATGGAGGCAAAGAAGATTCATCCAACAGAGTCAAGGTCATGGGGAATGAGACATCGGCCAGACTTCAGGGCCTGCAGAGCAACTTAGTATATTATACTGCTGTCCGGGCATACAACAGTGCTGGGACTGGGCCTTTCAGTGCAACAGTGAATGCGACCACAAAGAAAATGCGTAAGTATTTTCAGATTCTCTGAATGGAAAGGAAGGAGCCCCATATGGTACATAATTTGCATTTGCATTTAAAATTAAGACCATATGTGTCACTGGGGATGACCAAATCAATTACTGTTTCCATTATTTTGTGAAATCCAAAAATGCAGCTCCTCACTACAAAAGTGCCAAGATATTTAGTATGCAAAAGGCCCAAAGCCCTAAGACCTTTTTCATAGAAAATATCTTGGCACTTTAAGGTAGAGTCTATACATGGAAATGGGCTTGAAATCCCTGAAGCTCCAGTGCCTTTTAAGCTACACAAATCCATTGTACTCACTTATGAAAGAATCTAAAAATATAATTTGCTTTGGAGGCAGAGGAACTGGGTTCAAATCCTTGGAGAAGTTACATAACTTTTCAGGGCCTCAGTTTTCATTTATTTATCTTTACCTATACATACACCTATCTTATCTATTTATTTGTCATCTATATATCGGTTATCTAGACCTATATAGATATCTAGATATCTATGTTCTATCTGAATATACATATACACATGCATTTATAATCACAGACATATATGTATATGCATATGCATTTATAGACACACCTACAAATACACAGAATTAGGTGATTGGACTAGATGATTTATAACACTATATGGTCATTTTATGACCAATATAATTGATATTAATTGTTTTGTTATAATTTGTTTTAAATCCTCCAGGCTTGATTTTTTATGAGAAGTCCAGAAAAGCTCATCCCAAAGTATCAGGTGTTCCAAACTTTCTTGTGCCTGAGTGTGATGCTAATTGGTCAAATAAATGAATCTTCAAATAATATAGGTCAGCATTAATACCTTCTCCCCTCTCAAAAATAAAAATAAAAACATCAGCTAGAAAAAGCAATGTTTCCTTCCAAATTGAGTAATCTTTAAATGATCATATATCAAAATTTTAATACAACTCAAAATCACCAGTGTGAAGGTTACTTTCTAATCAACATAAATCTACAAGCAAATCGATACTATTTGATTTTTGAGTCTTACTTGGATGTTCCAGATAAACTACCATTATATAGGAATGGTGGATTACATTTCATATCTTATTACATTCTCACAGTTTGACCATTTGGCAGGTGAAAAATTATTTCTCCTAAGAAAATATCAGCCTGAGTACTAAAGTTTTTACTATTGCAGCACTGCATCCATGAAAACATTGTATATGTTTGAATCATTTTTTATTTATTATTAATTCACATTTTAAAAAATATACAGATTATAAGAGCCTTGATGTGAGGTTACTACTATAGTCTTTAGTTAATTAATGGAATATCATGTTACATTTCTCTGTATTTAAAAACACAACACTTTGTTGCCTTAAATTTTAAGAAATCATTAATGTGCATTTTTTCTTTATATGTACATAAAGGAATGAATACCATTTTTCTGCATAGTTGGTTTGTAATTTATAACATGAAAACTTTAGTCCACCACATTGGAATTTCAAACTGTAAATCATGATAGTATTTGGCTATAACATTCATAATCTTTGGCTTTAATAAACTATGCTCATTGAAGAAGAGAGGTGGTTGAAACTGATTTCATTAGTATGGAGAACTTCCTTATGTGAAATTTCCAATTATTGATATAGTTTAACAACCCTGTCAATATTTATAATCTCAGAGAGTTGCCTGGAGCAGGGAGAAGTGATGATCACAGCACACACCTGTATGTCAGGGGCCTAGACAGAGCCAAAGCCTCCTGACCCCTGCTTCCTATATTTGTAGAAAATTGATTTGACTACCAAATTCAGAGAGTAAACCAAATTACAGGGGTAATGTTTAACCTGCTTAAGGCTAACTCTTTTTAATTACTTTATCACATCAATTTGCAGATGACTAATGTAATCCTTATAAATTAGTCTTGTGTAATTGCTTAAAAAGACCAGTGAGACTCCTACTTGTCAGGCTTGTTTAGTATTACATCAAGTATCATCTGTTACAAATTAAGAAAAAACAACTTTCTTTTAAAATATCAGAGAATTCAGATTTCTGAGAAAATGTTTGATTTCAATGGGTTTAAATGTTTGTGATTACATTTATGCTGTAATAATAGCTAAAATTTATAAAGAGATTTAAGTTTTGAAAAGCACTTTCCACATATTTTCTCATTTGATGCTTACAACAATTCTTAGGGTTGTTAGTTGTTCCCATTTTACATTTGAAGAAATCGAAGCTAGAAGATTTCTCTGAGTATAACTGGGTAGCCCCTGAAGTGGGATTCAGACATGTCTTTCTGATGACAGGTAGGATTCTCATGGCAAAGAAAGACCATACACATAATAACTTCTGACTTTCTGATAAAATCAGACAATTAGAATTTACTACTACAACTAGATGGCATACTACAGAGAGGACTTGACTAACCTTGATTCAGGAAAACCTAAGATCAATTCATGTCTCAGATACATCCTAGCTGACCCTGGACCCTTCAGCCTTATAACAACACCTACCTTATAGGCCTGTTGTGAGTGTCAAATGAGATTCTGTTGGCAGTTCTCTCAACTTTAAAATGCTTATACACACACACACACACACACACACACACACATAAATATAAAGAAATAGTAGTATTAGTAGTAGTAGTGGCAGCAGCAGTAAAAGAAATAATCGTAATTGTAGTAGTAGTAGTAGTAGTAGTAATAGAACTAGCAGTAGTAGTAGTGGTAGTAGTAATAGTAGAGTAGTAGTAGCAGTAGTGGCGGTGATGGTAATAGGAATATAGAGTAAAAAGAGCAGGAGGAAAAAGAGAAGAAAAAAGGAAGAGAAGAAAGAGGAGGAGGAGAAATTGTAGTAGTGGTAATAGTAATAGTAACAATAGTAGTAGAAATTGCAGTAATGAGGGTAGTAGTGATGTAATATCAGAAATGAATATATCAGTGAAAGAAGAAAACAAGAGGAAGGAGACAATAACTATGTTCTAAGATTAAGTTTTTAAAATGTTCATTTATAAGTTATACTTAAGAAGACTTCTGTTCAGTGAAACAGAAACTTTCTCACAATTAACAGAGCTAAAAGAAGGTCATGTAATTTGCTAATTGCAAATTAGGGAACTGACCTTTTAGCTTTCAAGGCCTAGCTGCCTAACCATGGATTTGAAATATTTGTTAAGTAGTAAGTTGCATGTTATTGGATATGTTCAAGAAGAGAGGTCAAATAATTTATCAAGAATGTAAAAGGAGTTATCCTGTGAAAATTCTATGTGAAAAGAATAAAAAAAAGTCTCTCATTAATTCCCAAATTCTCAAGTTCAAAGAATGATCTTTTATTTCAATCACTGAAATATAATTGAATGTATTTTTTGGATGTTATTATTTTTAACATCTATTTTAAATCTTGATGAACAATATAACACTTAGCATGTTTTCATCTTACACCTTTTACGAATGTGTCATTAACAAAAGGAAGGAAATTACCTCTAGAGAAACATTTGTAATCTCTAAGGAGAACAATGAGTTATATTGGCATATTCCAGGATATTAAAAGCCCCATGATTCTTTAGGTCTCTGAAAGGAGAGACCATTCACAGAAATCACAACCTCTCCATGGTTTAGTGGTAGTTTTTTTGTGGGATACAAGGGCCTTCCAATTTCAATAACTTCTGGGCAACACTGTTCTGATGAGCTTTTCCACATAGCTGTCTTGTTCATTGTACTTTTTATTTCAATTCAATTTGTACTAAACTATTATTAAGTATCTTCTATGTGGAAGGTACTATGTTAAGTGCTGGGAATACAGAAAAAGGCAAATGACTGTAAATAGTCATCCCATACTCAGAGTCCTCCATCTTGTCAAGGCTGTAGTGAAATTGCCCTTTTTTTTTTTCTTTTTTCTTTTTTTTTTTTTTGCTAAGGCAATTGGGGTTAAGTGTCTTACCCCCAGGGTCACACAGCTAGGAAGTGTTAAGTGTCTGAGGTCAGATTTGAACTCAGGTCCTCCTGCCTTCAGAACTTGCCCTTTTTTAATATAACTCATGGCATAATATAAACTTAGAATGTAGTGGAGATTTCTGAGATTAGATTGTATAAGAGAAATACTAATATAAAAAGTGGGGTTATAAACAATATACTTCTTCTTAATTTCAAATTGTGTACCTTAAAAAAAATGATTATCTTTTACCATCTTCTTGAAAAGAGAAGTGATGAATGTCTATTGGAAGTGACTCAACAAAATGGGATAGAGAAGCAAGAATTGGATCTCAGAGATCTCAATTCAATTCAAGAATGTTCCACTTAGTACTTAGGTCACCTTGAATAATTATTTGTTCTCTCTCATTCCTCTCACTATTCTCATTTGCAAAATAATGGGCTAGATGAGTCCTGGCATCCTTTCTGTTTTAAATTTATGGTCCTGTCTTATAACTGGAGCTCTTTTTCCTCATTGGTAAAATCAGAGGCTTGGATTATGGGCTACTTAAAGTTTCTTCCAGGACAAAATCTGTGATTTTATATTGTTTTCCACTTATGACAATCTTGATTTAATTGAAGACTTATTTGGAGAAGACTGCACTTAGTCTTATAAAGACTTGAGTTTGAATTCTGCCTCATACACTATATCTGTGAGCTTGAACAAGTTATATAATCTCATTCTGCCTGTTCTCCTATGTGTAAAATAAGGCAGTTAGACTAATTCAATAATTTTCCTGTAATTAAAACCACAAAACTTTTTAGAGTTTTTAAATGGATTTTTGTTAATTAGTTTCCCCCTCCCAAATATGTCATCATCTTCCATTCGGTGTCTCTCTTCTTTAAGGTTTTTTAATGTAATCAGTAAATGGCATCATTAATCAGGCTTCCATAGTCAGATCCCTGTTTGAAAAACCTCAACTTGCTCAATACTTCTACCAGTTACCTTCCTGATTTGAAAGGAAAGTGATTACAAAGATCTTAGAGAAGAACCAGTTACATTTGAAATTTCATCATCTCTTTGAATATTAATAGACTGAGATTTCCACCACATTTGGACTAGTCCCTTTGCAGAGAAGGTTACCTCCTCTGGAATTTAAAAAAAGAGAAATTTAGAATATTTCCCAATTGGGATGTCAGTAGGTTTGTTCATCTAAAAAAAGAAAAAAAAAAAAAAACAAAACAAAACACTTGATAATCTTACTTGAGTTGATAAAAGTATAGTTTCTTTATAGTGTTTACACTTTCTCATCTTCTTGCTGAAAATATAGTAGCTATTTTTGAACAATTAATCATATCAAGGATTTGTTTTTAATAAAAAAAAAAAATTACTCTTTCAACATGTGTTAGTTCACTGAAGGTGAGAGTGAAGCACTGAGGCTTGTAATCAGCTTTACATTTTATATACCTCAGTCCCTACCAGCACAAATATCTAAGTAAGCCAAATCAAGATAAGCATAACACATGAAGGGAAATCAATCATCAAAAGAATACTGCTGGGGCTATTGCAGATTTGTCTGCGGGCTGTAGAAGCCTTTTATCTACAATTGAATGCAGCCCAAGAATAACATTTGTACTCTTGGGATATCAGGAGAAATTGAGGAAGACTAGCTTGTCCTTGGGGAGGGGTGTTACTCTGTGACAACTTGCCTCATCTGCAAAATGGGAATAACTCCCAGGGTTTCCATGAGAATAAAATGAAATAGTATTTGTAAAAAACCTCTCCAAACCTAAAGGAATGACATAATTGACAGTAGCACTTGAAATATGAGGGATGATGATGGTGGTAGGTGGTAGGTAGTGTTAGTGGTATAAACATGAGATTTGGATAAGAGTTGACTAGGGCAGTAGGTAAACATGACAGTTTGATCATGAATAATTAGAGGGAACCAAATTAACCAGTTAACTGAAATAGTTGAGTCTTTTGAATAAATGTGCATCTACTATGTAATCCTTCAATCTGGGATTTTCAGCACCATGGGCATTTCACATCTGAATGGAACCTCAGTGTCCACTGAGTTCAATTGAGATCTAAAAATGGATCTAAAAATTTCTACTATCTGTCAGACAGGTGGTCAACTGTATCAAAGGAGAGGAAGTAATGACCTGCTGGGGCAGTGAACTTCATTTTTTGGATAATGCTACTTCTTAAGAAGAGACAGTTCAGTGGATAGATTCTAGGTCTGGAGTCAGGAAGACCTGAGTTCAAAATAAGTCTTAGACACTTACTAGGTGTGTGATGCTGGGCAAGTCACTTAACTCTGTTTGCCTCAATTTCCTCATCTGTAAAGTGAGCTGGAGAAGGAAAGGGCAAAACATTATGATATCTCTAGCAAGAAAACCTCCTGAACAGCATTGGGTGATGAAGAATCGGACATGACCAAATGAATGAATAACCATTGTCAGCTAGTTTTTTCTTACCGCAATTGTGTACTTGCCTCTTTGTAACAAAGAGCAAATTCTTTCTTAGTGCCTTAGTCATGATCTGTGGCTCAGGATATTTTTTAACCTCCTTTCAAATGGAGTTCTTGTTTCTGAATGAATCCTGACATTTCCCATGTTATATAAGTACAAAATGTGCTACATGTGGGACTTTCTCAGGCCACAAATTGGGAAGTCAACTGAAATTGAATCTTGTAATTTATCCTGTTCAAGGCATGACTCATGTGGAGTGAACGTTGTTGCGAGTCTTGTGAACTCATGTCTGGATGACTGAGAATGTAGGCAGGTGATTCATTTCTGTAAGAGTTCAATCCATTTTTGGCCTTCCAGTTTGTGTCGTTAGCTTGAATGATGGGGGGCCCCGTGACACTTGCAGACAGAAGGAGGTAACCTAAAGTTTCCTCTCTTTTTAGATTATGGTATGGCTGCTGTCCTTCATTCTTAAAGAGAATCAGAATGTTAGGATGTGGGTATGGTGTGACTAACCAGGACAGGCTAAGAATGCCCTACCACTAGTTGGGCACAAAAGGTCCACATTAACATTTGTAGTGGAGATGACTCAATCCCTGCATCTCATGTGTTTTTTGAGTTCCTGCAGTTCTGCTTTGCCCAGAGAATATAGGGACTAACTACATAGGCACATGCTGGGTAATCCTGTACCAGAGTCTCTCATAGTTCCCAATCTGTCCGAGTTCTTTAGAGAGACCTTGAAAGTATTCTTGAGTAGCTTCATCTGATTTCCATGTGAGCTCTTTTTTTTTGCATGAGTCAACATGGCCAGACCAAAGGAAATGTGCTCTCTGCAGTAGAATGAGTTCTAGAAAGGATCTTCAGATTCTTCTTAAGATAATTCAAATCAAGCAATTCAGTTTCCTGGAATAGCACTGGTGGTATACTGTCTGGTTTTTCACAAACATCCAACAATGAGGTCAGCACAATGGCTCTGTAGACTTTCAGTATGTTAGGTAAGGCTTTATGATATGAGAATTGGAGAGAAAGCATCAAAAACCTCTTACTGACTTGTTCTGGATAAGCTGATGACGCAAGTTTCCCAGATGTCTGCAAATGAAATTTATTGCCGGGTCCTTCAGTGCAATTCATGACTGAGGAAAAAGCACATGAGAGAGCTGGCCTCAGAGCCAGAAAGACCTGGATTCAAATTCTACCTTTGATGTGTGGTGACCATGTGACCTTGAACTAGTGTTTCAGCCTCTCATTCTTGAGGCAAGATGGGTCAGATTCATTATTTTTGAGATGAAAAACTCCTGAAGATGGCCCAAGTCAGCTTCAAATACCTGAAATGTTTAATAAAATAAATAGAAACATAATCTAATAACACACACAATGCTAAGTTGTGGTTTTCTAAGTCAATATGTTCCCTCAGGGATCTGCTTTTATTTATTTAATTTGACATCACTGATCTAAGTGACTCTCTAAGACTGTGTTTAATCTGTCTGACTCCTCCTGACCTCATTTGGGGTTTTCTTAGCAAAGGTACTTGCATGGTTTGCCTTTTTCCTTCTCCTATTCATTTTACAGATGAGGAATGTGAGGTAAATAGAAATAAGTGACTTGGCCAGGTTCATACAGCTAGATACTTCAACCACATTTGAAGTGGTTTTATATCTGAAGCCAGGTTTGAACTCAACTTCCTGACTCCAGGTCCAGGACTCCATCCACTCCTAGCTTCCATACAGCAGTTAGACTCTCGGCTACAGACATGGTATTTACTATGAATTAGAGGAGGGAATTTCCTCTTGCAGGTGTCTTCTATCTCTGTGCTTTAGATTCAGTGCTTATCCCTGTCTTTCTTAGGAGAGGAAAATGAGTTTACCCACAAAGATGCTGATACTTCTAAAATGAAGCAATGACAATAATGAATAATCATAGTAATCATAAGCATTTGTTGTTGTTGAGTAGTTTGCAGTCATGTTCAACTCTTTATGACCCTATTCAGGATTTTTATGATAAGATATTAAAATGGTTGGCCATTTCCTTCTTGAGCTCATTTTATAAATGAGGAAACTGAGGCAAACAGGAGTACATGACTTGGCCAGGTTAACACAGCTAGATACTTCATCCATACTTGAAGTGGTTTCAAATCTGAAGCCAAATTTGAGTTCATCTTCCTGATTCTGGACCCAGCACTCCATCCACTGTGTTACCTCCCTTCCATACAGCAACTAGAGCAGTGGATACAGACATGTTATTTACTATGACCCAGGGGGTAGGCTGTTCCCTCTTCCAGGTGTCTCATATGTCAGTGCTATCATAGATCCAATGCTTAGCTCTATCTTTCTTAGGAGAGGAAAATGAGCTTACTTACAAAGGTACTAATACTTTTAAAATAAAGCGATGATAATAGAGAATAATCATAAGCATTTGTTATCACTGAGTGGTTTGCAATCATATCCAACTTTTTGTGACTCCATTCAGGATTTTCATGGCAAGATATTAAATGGTTTGCCTTTTCCTTCTGTAGCTCATTTTACAGATGAGGAAACTGAGACAAATAGAGTCAAGTGACTTGTCCAGAATCATACAGCTAATATGTGATTGAGGCCAGATTTAAACCCAAATTTTCCACTTTCAAGTCTGGCATTCTTTCTATTGTACCATCTAGTTGTCCCTCATCATAATCATAGCTAGCATTAACATAGTGCTCTAAGTTTATCAGTAAGTTTGACAGATGTCATCTCATTTGATCCTCACAACTCTGAGAGGTAAAGGCTATTATTATCATTAACTCCATTTTATGGATGAAAAAGTTGAGACAAACAGATGTTATATTTAATCAGAGTCACACAGTAAGTGTCGGAGCTCAGATTTCAATTCAATTATTCTTGACTTCAGGTCCAGCAGTGTATCCACTGAGCCATACTTATCTGGACATTAATATGGATCACTAGTTTAATTGCTTATAATTATTTATATCAACCATCTCTTTTCTCAGTATTCTTTGGGGATGGAGTAGTTTTCATTTCTATTTCTTCTGGCAAATCCTACTCACTTCCCCAGATTCTGTACAATTGCTCCATTTTTCACGATAGAAGAGTCATATCTATCATCTTTAAAAGTGACCTTTTAGACAGTTGTGTCAAAACCACTATTGGCTCCTCATTCCACTTAATATGATCAGACACCAGAGAGTTCAATAACAGATCATGTGTTACTCATTAATTCACCAGAGCAACTAATATATTTCAGTTCCATAATTTGAAAGGTAAATTAATTTCCCCTTCAGTCAATGCAGGATCATCACTGAGGAATAATCATTAGGAAAAGGGTACCTGGCCAATTAAATTGATTTCTAGTGTTCTCAATTTCAGTAGTGGAAATAATAATTCATCTTTTATAGAGTCTTTACAGTTCATAAAGTAATTTCTTCACACTCCGGTCAGGAGTTCTAGCCTGTCAGTAGCACCCCATTTTCCAGGTGAGGGAAACTAAAGCTCAAAGGGGTCTACCTGGCGTCCCCTAAATCAAATGACTAGCAAGTATCAAATGAGGGCTCTCACCCTGGTATCAGATTCCATCTCCATTGCCCTTTCTAATAGATCCTGTTGCTTTTTGATAACTGCAATTCTTGTCATAAGCCTTATATCATGGTGCTCTAAGGCAATTAAGAGGCTAAATAATGTAGAAAAAAGCAATAGGAGTAAGAAAAGCTGATTGCAAGTTCTGTGGTTAATATTGGAGATTTTAACATTTAAGCAAAAAGTAGAAATCATTATATTGTTACATTTTCCTACTTTGACTGAGTTAGGGACTTACAACATGGGTACTTCTCCAGCAGTGAAGGTCACAAACCATCACTAGCATCTCATTCTGCAAGACTATTACTGCTTATGTCTTTCAAGAGCCTCTACAGACATCAAAGGTTCAAGTCACTAGACAGCTCTTGTGGGATGTGTGGAAAAGAATGATGACAAGTATTATTATTAAGAAGAGGAAACAGATGATTTTTAAGCAAATATTGCCCCATTTAAGCATTACAACTCTCCTGCAAATTAGATATTATTGTTCCCATTTGACAATGGAAGAAACTGAAGCTCAGAGAAGTTAGATGAGTTTATTCAAGATCAAACAGCTAGAAAGTATCTTCTTAGAAATAATACTTGTCATCATTCTTTTCCACACATCCCACAAGAGCTGTCTAGTGACTTGAACCTTTGATGTCTGTATTTTGTAGATACCTGAGAAGAGCTTTCTTAACTAGCTATGTACTTAGCCCAAGTAGCCACTCTTTCTAGTAGTATATTTTTATTTGCCATTTTCATTTCCTTTTTTCACATGCTAGGTGTTGAGTTGTTAGAGACAGATGTAGTGAATCCATAGATCACTGATTATAAAACCAGATTTTTATCAATAGGCTGATGTGTTTGTTCCACTTTCTATAATGCATTGCTCTATTTCTTTCTCTACCCCACAGTTGTCAAAGAGTGGTCAATACAAGTTAGGTTCTTACTGAGTGCTAAGTTGGTACTTAATAATTCTCTAGCTCAGAGTTCACACCTTTAGTTCAAACAAGCAAATTCATTGGCTGTAAGTAGTTCCCACAAGCCCCTGCAGTACCCACAAGCCCATTCTCTGGGAGGATAAAAAGAGGCAGCATTGAGTCTGAACAACAGTCTACATTGGGCAGTCTAGATTGGAATAAGAACAAGACTTCCTTGGGGAACTTCAGGGAAGCTCGAGGAGATTCAGAGCCAGGATTCAGGAAGAAGAAGATTCGAGATTCTACCTTTGCTCTGGCTGGAGGCTCCAGAAGCCTCCCAAGAAACCTGCTGACAGAGAAAAGGATTTACAGAAAAGAAACCTCTTCCCAGAGAAGGATTACAATTGAGAGACAATCAGAACATTACATTTTGGTGCCCAACGTGGGCCAAGGACTGATTCTGAGCCCTTCAGAGAAGCTAGCCCGGACCTTTACAAATACAGTTTGAACATTTTTTGTTATTTAGCAATTTAGAAATAGAGATCGTCAAAAAGCATTTATTGAGCAACCTACACTACATCCAGGCACTGTCCTAAGGACACAAAGAAATGCCCCAAAAGTCTCTGCTCTCAAGATTTGCATTATAATGAGATGGGACTGGATTGGTGATCTTAGAGGTAGAGGGAATTCCCAGATAAAGAAAATCTCTCTACCAAAATAGGTTGGCATACTCTCTGCAGCTGATAGTTTTAGAGAATTGCCTGGAGCACAAAGGGTCTAAATTTGCTGAGAGCCACACAATAAATATGAATCAGAAGCAGGTTTTAAACCTGTCTTCCTGGTTCCAAAGGCTGGCTATCTACATACCATGCCATATTGTATTTTTTTTTTTAATTAGATTATATAAATCAAATCTAGTACATGAATTATAGAGCATTATAATAAAGTGATTTGATAAGTTATTTAACATCAACAATAATTATTGTGAATACCTTCATGTAAGAACAATGATAATAATAATAGATGTTATATAGTACTTTGTTTTGGAATTTTTTTCATTTTTCTCTTCTCAAAAACTCTGTGATGTAAGTGGCTATTAATATCATTTTACAAAAAAGAAAACTGAGGCAAAGAAAGCTTAAGGATCTTATCCATGATACTCTGCTAATAAGTTGCTGAGCCTTGCTGATTTTTATATGAAATACTTTTCTAATTTCCTTTGAATTAATGCTTTTTTTTTGTGTGTGTGTGTAACCATTGTCAACTAGTAAACAAATGCTTAAACATTCCCAAAAAATGTACTCTTAAGAATTTAGAAATTGTAAAAGTTGTTAGTTCTGGAATCAGAGGCTCTATGTTCAGAGCCCACCTCTGATGAATACTACCTGTGTGACCTTAAACAAGTCACCTCCATAGATCTCAGGTTCCTCATCTGCAAGAGAGATAATTGGACTCTGTGGCCTCTGAGATCCTTTCCAATTTTAGTTGTACAATCCTATCCTTTCTAAGCCGCATATGGCTTTTCTAGATCCCTAGAAAGGTGGAGAAAAACCAACATTTTATTATTTGAAGAAATATCTTTCAAGATTAGCGATAGCTGAGTTTAGATTTTATTTTTATACACTTTCTTTTTTTTGTGCTGAACTTAATCATCAAATCTATACATATATCCAAATATACAAAAAAGAATAAGTGACCCAGAAACTGAGCAATTCCTTTACCCATTGTGCCCAATTTAATATCTGCTTCTTTAAAAACTGTATATAAAACAGTCATTTGTTGGGAGATACCATACCCAGGCAACAACTTTCAAAACTTAGGCATTTACCAAGTAAATGTTGAAATGCTGTCCAGAAAGTTATTATTGCCTTAGACCTGCATCATGGAACATTAATAAAAAGATAGAGAACTGGCAAAGTCTACAGTTCTGGGATTGCATTGTCCTGACTGAGCTATGGACACATACATAGTCCTTAGATAATATCCAGCTATTGTCATTATGATTTATTTGGATTATGAAGCACATCCTTCTCTAATCTAATCTCAGTAGTGATGCCTCCCTCACAAATCTTGAAGGTAATAAAGAGTTTTTCTAAAAAGTAGACAGCTAATTATAGTGGTGTGAAAATTGAACTTTATTGCTACCATTAATTACATAATGCATTTTATATTTTTAATGTATCTACAGCCCTTGCCATCATTCCTCCACAATGGAAGGAGATGTTCTTGCATTCTTCTGGGAAGCAGGACATAAATCTTGTCTAAATCAAATCTATGAATCAAATCTAATATCTTGATGAAGGTCACAAGCAACATACAAATCATGGTATCATTTTTATCACTAATGCTGCCCCTTTCATCAAGTGTATATTCAAGAATGAAAGCCACTGGAAATGATACAGTGTAAAAATATGGGTCCTTAATATGTCCTGTTGATCTTAGAAGCAGAGCTTAGAGTTCTTGATTTGAATTCTTCCTCCTGCACATACTAGCTATTGTTCTCTGGGCTAGTCATGTAACCTCTCTTGGTAGCCTCTAGATAATGGAAGTTGCCAAATGGCTGTAGATCCCCATTAATAAGAGTTTCCTTATAGGGAGTTTCTTACATCAGTGAGAAAAATAGGTCTGAGAAGAATCCATAAAAATAACAACAAAATTTAATCAACAGTTTTTTTTTTTTAAGTATGGGACACCGACGTCAAAAGTTGCTCCATGAATTTATTTCCCAGGACTAGGGGAAATTGCAGTGCACCTATGGTTTCTCATCATGTGCGTTCTTTGTCTAATGATAAGACTTATCATTGAGTAAATCTTCTAAAAGCATATTTCCCCATGTTGTTTATTTTGTTTAACATATCCTGAATGCCAGTGTAATCCTCAGGCTATTCATCACTTGCTTTCATGATATAATCATCCCATGTCTTGTTTCTGTTATAAATGTCTTTGAGATGTAATACCACTGGATCATAGATTTAGCACTTAGTGTAATGTGGGAGAAACTGAGCAAGATAGAGATTAAAGAGTATTCAATACAGAATTTATTAAATGGAGAGATTTACTGGGACGGAATGGATCCATGGTTGGTCCCAGGGCTGAACAAGACTATTGTCTCAAAGAATCCAGGCCCGAAGGTCAGATACAAGATTCTTTTATAAGGTAACAAGAACAATGACATAATGGAGTAGGTACCTGGATGAGTATGATCTAATGGGGGGAAGCACCTATGATGACATAATGGGAGGTACAGAAAAGGCTCCTGAAATTCTAATGATGTCTAAAATGGATAAAGACCTTTATCCCATCAAACATTAAGAGGGAATAAGTATAGCCTAAGGTCTAAGATATAAAACCTTTATCCTAACATTAAAAGGGAATGGTTATAACCTGAGGCAGAGTAACTCAATAGGACAATTAGGGAAACTGGGTCAGAACATTAAAAGAGAACTATGGCACTTTAGAAGGGATATGAAAAGCCATCAGTGAAAGGTCCTTCAGTCTTCTCCTACTATACCCCATACTGTTCTTAAAATGAAAGTGTCTAAGGCTGGGGCTGCCTTCCAATCCCAATTATCCCCAGGTCTTGTTATTTGTTGTTTCCTCAGAATTGGCCTGGATTTATATTTATTAAATTAATAAATTATAATAATTACAAGCCACATGTCTTCTTGGCTGAAAAGCAAGCTCTACTAAAGTATCCTGCCTCTCCTCAATATGTAAAGATTTTCACTTTTGAGTGTCAACAGTTAAATGAATATTTGGATTATTCTTAAAGGGAGAGTTCTTAGTATTCTTCTGATTTTCTCCAACAGCTACAGTGGTAAAAAGAAGCCATTCTGTCCAGAGGGGCGTTTTATACTTTGGTTTGTTTCTTCTATCTCCTTAGTCAAAAAATACACACCTATTTCTTTTGTGGTGATAATTCTTCTCATACTTTGCTAGCTTAGTCTTTGGAGATCTTATATTGCGTGTTATGTGTCTCCAGGAACACAACTGAAGCCTGATAGGTAGAAAATTACTTTACCTCTCTGGACTTACTCATTTTCCCCCATTTGTAAAAGAAAGATGTTGGACTCAGTGGTTTTTGTATTTTTATTTATTTTCTTAAATAGTTTCCATTTTTATTTTCAGAGGTTAGTGGCTCTGACCCCTAGATACATGATCTCAATGAGACTTCTAACCTCTTAAGTGCTAATTCACTATTGTCTCTTTTGCATTTGGCCTTGCTAGCCCTGATTAAATGAGGTTATAAATAATTCTTCACCTCTTCACAGGCCATTCATTCTCTAATAGGGGTACTATACTGTTCAAAATTATGTCTCCTTGTTCTAGTGCCTTTTAAAAATGTTTTCTCAAAAACAGCATATAAAATTAGAAAGTGACAGCTATTAAAATATAATGTTTCCTTGGCTTTAATTATTATGTCAAATACAATACAAGCAGTTCCCTTGCCTTTCTACTTGACATCTTGCTCTTCAATTTACTCAGGTCCCTAAAAATCACACATCCCTCATTTACAGCTTCCTTTAATAGCAGTTTCTACAGTACCAGAACTTGTCCCAAATACTTGAATATGCTATTCAGCACCATAGCTAATATAAAGGAAATATCTAGCAAATGGGATAACCATTGTGTGGTACAGAAATGGTGAGGGGTCACTATTTAATAAAAAAAAGCTGGAGAGAGCTCTAGAGAAAAGCAAAGTTTATTGTACATTCTCAGGAGAAGGGTGTCCCCACTTTTCCAGCAGACAATGGAAGGGAGGAAGCATCTCCTGTGGGCAGGACAGCACCTTTAATCCCTAACGGGCAAAACACCCCCTCCCACCACTGACCCTCATCCTCATTGGCTGAGAGTCTTACATTCTAAAACTCGAGATCTACCCATGAAATTGAACTTGACCAATAAGTACATAGTTGCCCATATTTGGCTGAAATAGGGAGGAGATATGAGAGGGGAACGCAATTATGCCCTTGACTCGATCTTCAGAGTCCTTCAGGCCTACTCAAACACTGAAGCAGATGAAGCCTTACTGGATTTTCACAACTGTCTTGAAAGATCTCACTTCATCTCATTCACCATGGACTGATCAATAAGTTGCTTTTTTTTTTTTTTTTCCTTTATTTTTTGTTCTTTTAGGGAGTGCTATTTGTTCTTTTTTTTTTTTTTTTTTTTTTTTTTGCCATTTATCTTTATTCATTGATGGAGCTACATATACTTAGACACATTATAAAAATAGTAAAATATACTGTCTGTTTTTGTCTTTGTGCAAATCTTAGGCAGAAAGCCAATATTGTAGAGTAGCCAGAGAGAGGCCTTATCTTTGAGTTGATGGGTTCAACCTTTGCCTATGGTCCATATTTACTCTACGATTATGAACATATTATATTCTTTTCATTGACTCATTGACTTCTAACATTGAGTGAGGACAGTTGGGAATTTGAATTGATAGAGGAAATTTCCACACTGGGAGAAACCCATACTGATGAAATCGCATACTCAAAAGAAAAAAATAATCTCAGTAAGCCATGAAAGTTTGTCAAAAAAGCAATATTCATCATTTTTCCCCTCATAGTTTAAACTAACAAACTGTACAGCAGACATATCCAAGATCTAACAATAATAAAACAAATAAAATAATAGTATATTATCCATGCCAACAAATTTTTAAATAAGTTTTCATTTTGTATTTCCAGCACCTAGTCAACCACCAGGGAACATTGTCTGGAATGCCACAGAGTCCAAGGTATTAATTAATTGGGAACAAGTCAAAGCAATGGACAATGAATCTGAAGTAACTGGATATAAGGTAAAGACAATTCCAAGAATTTCATTTAAAAATATGTTGAATTATGTATTGGACTACATGCCAGCTAGGGGAGGAAGGATGGGAAAATTTGGAACAAAAGATTTTGCAAGAGTCAATGTTGGAAAAATTACCCATGCATATTATGTTTTATAAATAAAAAGCTTTAATAAAATAAAATAAAATGGGCAGAAAAAATATTTTTAATTTAAAGTCATTTTCTGCATGATTTAGACAATAAGCAGGCATTCATTTTGTCCCCATGTACCAAAGTACTCTACTAGGCAAAGAATATATTAAGAGAATTTTTTTTTTTTTTTTTTTTTTTTTTTTGTGGTTGCAATTAAATGCTGCCAGTATATTTTCCTCATTTGCTGATGCCATTTTGAGATTTCTTAAATTGGGCTGCAAATTTGTAGAGGGTGTAAAAAGTTAATTTCACTATGCAATAAATTTTAATATTTTATCACTTCTAGTGTTTACTACCAAAAAAGTAGATTAAGCTGTTGTTCAAAAAAACTGAATAACTATTAGAAAATTTATTCATTAAAATCTCATTTGGAAAATATATTCATATTTTGTCTTTGGATGATATACTTTCCTGAAAATTTATTCCATAAAAAATATTTGTTGAGGATGGTTTGCAGTTGGGGAATGGAAGCTTTTTTCTGCCTTATCATCCTTGCAAAATTCAAGCATAATTCAGTTGTGAAAGGTGTCTGTGGTCTCACTGATTTGGGTGTGTTTTCCAGTACTATATATTGAAATTCATGCCTAATTGCCCTTTGGATCAAGCCCAACTCCATTTCTTTCCATTACTGAGTGAAATTGGTGATGAGGGTTGGAGTAGTATCTACACAACTTTTTCCATTAATTTAAGACTGTCTAGTTAACAGGTTGTGCTTAAATCATGCTTTGTACTTAGTAAGCCATTTTTTCTGATCATATTTTTCCAATACCCTTTATATCTTACATTTCTCATTTAATTTGTTCTGTGATCTGTTGACACCCACTAGGTTCCTCTCCATTGATCTTTGGGTGATTGTCAATTAAAATTCTTCATATACTTTAGTATCCCATAACTCACATATGTGTAGTGTTCAAATAAATCATTGATCATTGATAGACTACAATAAATGAGGCATTTTTAGTGAATGTGATTTTAGTTGGGGAGTTTAGATGAACAAATCCTTGATTAATTCATTTCTTTGTAATTGTTCTCTATTTGTTTTTCTGGTCCATAGTTCATGGATATCATATGTTTAAGTTCAATCAGACACAACACTTTACGTCTTTTTGTTTTCCCCTACATTTTTGGCTACTGAAATGTGGCAGGATAAACAAACAGATGGCTTTTCCTGCCATTTTTCAAGCAGCACTTGGGTTCTAGCCCTGAGTCTTACATTTCTATGTCTTGAGGATGAATAGTTCAACCTAGCAATCAGTTATCTGTTTTAAAAGGGCTTACATGAAATGGAAATAAAATATTTTATAGTCTTTGGAGTGGATCTCAGCTTGGAATATGAAGAAAAATGTCCTGAAACTAATATACATTTATGAGGGATTCATAGACCTTATATAAAGGAATACCACAATGCAGTATAGCTTGCCCCAAAGCCCCCTACTCCAGTGGGTAAATCACTAGCTGCCCCAAACAAAACAAAAGAACAACTACAAAAAATCTATTTCATTTCTGTACTTGGCATATTTTCTCAATTGAGCATGACTTAACTTTCCTATCCTGTGAGATCCAAACTTAAATTTGTTTTATTGCTAATATGATTGTTTTAATGGATCTATGATCTATTTGATATAGTGATTAACTTCATTGCTGTAGATCTCAGCTTCTAAGTTGCCAGATTCTCTTATTTTTTCCCATAACCATCCACAGAGATCCTGTCCAATATGCTGGAGTAGTATAAGTAAGATATACTTTGCAAAAAGTAGTCATACTAAGTAATTAAGTACAGAGAAGCTCATCACCAGAAGATTATGTATAAAACAATGATTTGGAGGGGGGAGCACATGATAATCTAAGAAATAGATAAACCTCAAAATTAGCCATCAATACTGTGTAGAAAGAAAAGAGGGCATTTAGAAACATGCAGTTCTTTTAACATATATTGATTTTAGTGAACAATCTATGTCCAATATCCAAAGGGTTGATACTGTATTTTTAAAAAGCCAAAAAATTGTTATTTAACTTAGTAGTTTTTTTTTTTTTTCTATGCCAAAATAAGAACTGAGCTAATGGATATATACTTTACTAAACATGTAACTTAACATGTTTGAGATTCCCAGTAAAACTGCATTTAAGAAATACAATCTGATGAGAAACTTATTTTAAAAAAGAAACTGGGTATGGCACCAATGGATTGCTATAGGAATTTTCCCAAAGGAAATAAAATTCTTAGTAGCTCTCTCCTGAGGAAGAATAGTTGGAGAGACCAGTGTCTCCTCCCATTCGTTACGTCCCAGTATAAGGCTGATGATTGTTCATATGAGAGACAGAGCCATCAGTCATGTCCAGATGAATCTCTTATATAGATTCTAGAACTGGAAAATGCTACTGATAAAAGGCTTTCTTCTTCCTTAGTACAATTGTAATATATGGTTACTCACTTAAAAAAATATATATTTCTCTGCAACTCATATATTGATTCCATTCCCTGATTTGGGTAACTATAATGAGCCATATTCAGTCCATATCTTTTATGGAAACATCTTCAGAAGCAAAGTCTACTGTTCCATCCCCTCACAACCCCCAATAGTGTTTGGGATAGAATGTAAGATGGCCACCTTTTGCTTGGCCTTTTTCTTTTATGTTTGTTATTTGGTTTTTTTGAACTCATGACTTAAAAGGTGAAAACCATCAGGAGAAGGAGGGATTTATGCTTGTTTTAGAAACTATGATTTCTTAACACTGAGAGGATTTCAATTGAATGTTATCATTTTACTGTGCATTGTGTTATTTTACATTAATGCTAAGGGAAAAAATGATTTCATTAATAAAGAAAGTTAAATGATTCCCCTAAATATATATATGTATGTATATAACACACCCACCCCTTCACCACATCCCGCTGTGAACACATTCAGTCAGATCAGACTTACATTAATGAAAAAAACCTGATTGTTCAAAAAGTATCTCTTTATGTGCTGCAGGTATTTTACAGGACAAGCAGCCAAAATAATATGAACATACTGAACACCAACAAAACATGGGCTGAACTTTTGCTGCCTATTAATGAGGACTATATCATTGAGGTAAAAGCATCAACGGATGGTGGCGATGGAACCAGTAGTGAGCAGATCCGAATCCCAAGGATAACAAGTATGTTATGAGATATTTGCTGGTTGTGGATGAGATTTGAGTGCATTATCATGTGTTCAGTCTCACAATGAGAAGAGCACAATTAACCCCATACATCATCTTTTTTTCTTCCATTCTTAAAATTGCAACTAGTGAGTCATTATGAAGTGTGGAGCTTTGGGGATCACGGAGTAAGGATGAGAATGGAAAATGGTATAAATTGATAAGAAAGAAGGAAAAAAAGTCATGTGACATAAAACCCTGACATACAGTCAGGTTCACCCGAGTTTGTATCTTACCTTAAGAAGCTAGCTGTGTTGGGACAACTACATGGCACAGTGAATAGAGCACACGTTCTGGAGCAGGACCACTTGACTTCAAATCCTGATTCAGGCACTTAACACTTTCTAACTATGTGACACTGGTCAAGTCACTTTCAGCATACTTTTCCTTATCTATAATAATAGCATTTTAATAATAAGTTGTTAAGAGAAGCAGAAGAGATAATACATGTGAAGCACCTTGTACATCTTAAAATAGTTATAAATGTTATTATTAATTTAAATAAAACCAAAAACATGTCAACAAAACCCTTTTAAGTGACTATTCAACTTAGGCTAAAGCTGCCTCTGCACTGTGTAAGAAGAAATGTTTTGCTAATTAAATTAATTGTGCCAGGGAGTATTTAACCTATGGACAGTCTTTTTAAAGGTCATTAGCATTCTAATTGCTTGTATACTACTAATTACAGATAGAACTGATCTCCTCATTAAAGACGGTCCAGTGGATATTCTCCTTGGTTGTTAGCAAATAATTCAATTTATACAAGTCTTTGAAAGGGAAAAAAAAAAAAAAAAAAAGACAATTGTATTTTTTTTGTAAAGAATATTCTCTAATTTAGATTTTTCATTATTATTTACACAAGTCCATATTAATAAAATTTTATTACTTTAAGAAATTAATTTAAAAAAATAGTTATGAAATCATCATAAAGCTTTAATTGCTTTAATTTCCTCACTTAACCAGTTTTCTAGTCTTTTGGCTTCCTAGAACCATTTTTAGAGGTAGAGATTGCCATTAAATTCTTTATTCCCAAAACACAGGTCTGATCATGTTACTTTTAGCTCAACAAACATTAGTGTCTCCTTGTAACCTCTAGAATCAAATGTAAATTCATCTGTTTGGCATTAAAAGTCCTTCATAATTTTACTGCAATCTGTATTTTGTTCCTCATTACATATTATTCCCCTTCATACACTTTATTTTTCAGCCAAATTAGCATTCTTAACAATTTCTCACATGCAGTATTGCATCTCCCATTCCCAAACTTTAATATAAGCTGTCTCCCAAGTATAGAATGTTCTATTCCCTGACGTTCACCTGTTAGAAGCAATATTTTGCTTTAAAACTCAGCTCAAATTTCATCTCATACATGGACCTTTTCTAATCCTTTTAGTTGTTAATGCCTCACCAATATCCAAAATATCTTCATGTATTTTGCACAGAAATACATATATATGTATATATTAATATATATTCTCTCTATTCAGAGAATATCCTTAAACTATAAATTTACTGGGGCAGCTAGGTAGCATAGTGGATAGAGCACCAGCCCTGAAATCAGGAGTCCCAGACTTCAAATTTGACTTCAGACACTTTCTAGCTGTGTGACCCTGGGCAAGTCACTTAATCTCAATTGCCCCAGCAAAATACATGTGTGTGTGTGTGTCACACACACACGTTTATATAGATATCTATCTAGAAATGACATACATATATGCATATGTGTATATACATGTATATGTATGTATATGCATGTATTGCTTCTCTCATTAAAACATAATATCTTTGAAAGGGATATTATTTAATATTAGAAAAGCAAGATGATGTCTTTACCTGGGCAGAGAAAATGATTGCTATCATTATCCAAAAGAAAAAGGTCAAAAGGAAGTTGGATGGATTTAATGAAATTCAGTAAAACATACATTTCTGATTAAGAGAAAGACAAGGAGACTGACTGCAGGTATGGGATATGTACTGTGAGGGTTGTATAGTTTTTCTCTTTGAAACTTGTGTTCCAATGGGATGTGAGGAGACAAGCCCCATAGCAGGAATCTCAGATATTTAATCAGTGCTACAATTAATTAAGTAGATTTTAAATTTAAAAGTACTTCTAACTTTTACGTAGAAAAACTTTAGGAATTGCGTTCACAGTGATGCAGTGCATTTTGCTAAACACAAAGGCTCTCTGGGAAAGGTGAGTCACCCTTATTTTATGAGGCAGGACCTATTTTTTCCTTTCAGGTTGCTGAATCATAGCTGGTCTTTCCTCCCTAAAAGCTTGAGAATTGCTGAATTTGCACAGAACAGTGACTGCAGGAGGCTATCATTATGAAAATGGAGTTTGTATTGATTTTTTTAGCCTAGTGCTTTTGCATTATATGATAATTAGTTGGCTAGAAGTATATGAAAACAAATAAATGAACATTTTCTGTACCTTTACCCAAAGGACTTTTCATCCAGAGACTAATCAAAAATCATATAAGTTAGGTAACATATTTTCAGTCAGACAAAAATTTAAGGGAATCTTCTCATGTTAATTAAAATCTAATATTGCTGTATGAATAAAACCCAAGTATTGTATTTTAATTTATTTTTTCTCATCTAATCTTATTTGATTTGATTTGACTAGAATCAAGATTTCTTTAGTTTGGGGAGTTCCCAGTGAGGAACTTCCTCTTGTAAAGGTGATCAGCACATTTTCTGCCACTTAGAGCCTTAGTTTATCTGCAGCTGAAAGATTGAATAAATGACTTAACATAGTCATACACCATGTATCAGAGGCAGGGCTGACAGGCTCCATAATGCTAATTTTATTGTTTTTCTTCAGTTATTTGTCAGTCTTATCTGACTTTTTGTGATCATATTTGGGGTTTTCTTCGCACTTTGGGGTTTTCCTTCCTCAGGTCATTTAATAAATGAAGGAACTAGCAAATGGGATTGCTCAGAATCATACAGTAAGTGCCTGAGGCTGGATTTGAACTCAGGTCTTCCTGATATGAGATTTGGCACTCTATCCACTGTGTCACCTAGCTGCCCCTACTGTGCCAGACTGCTTCTCAAAAAATGTTTTATAAAAATGTAAATATTTAATCTTTTCTGGAAATATTTAAGAAAGAAGCAGTTTGAGGTTTAAATAAGAAGAGGAAAAATGATAAATCTGTCACAACTCAGAATTCATGTTGAATTTTCTACCTGGTATGCATTTGTCACAATAGTGGTGCTGCCGTCATAATTTAGTATTTTTTTTTTCCCCTTCTGTTACAGATATGGATGCAAGAGGTTCTAGTTCAACAGCCAGGAATGCCTACCCCTTCTTGTCAAGCTGCATAAGCACATTACCCATATTTCTTGTGAAGACTCTTTGGTGATACTGATTTTCATTCTCTAGGAAATTGATTAGTTACTCCTTTTTCCCCTTTAAAAAAAAAAAAAAGTGCTTTCTTGATATACAATGATTATGCATGGTTTTCTCCAACTCTCTGTTTTTAAATATTTTCTATTTCACTGTAGATTAAAAATATAAATATAATTTTTTTTTAAAAAATCAGTAAATCCTTTTAGAGGAATCTGAAATGCCTTAATACTTACTTGATGAACCAAAGGAATTTACATATTGCACCCTTCAGATTTTTTCAACAAACAAGATTACGTGAAGAATCCAAGCTTTGCCTAAGAACAGAGGCTCATAAAAACTCAAATCTTCTTGAATTTAAATGAAGCTCTATTTTTCCAATAATCATATTGTGATTTGATAATTTCTTCAGGTGCTATGCTGATTTAGAACTGTAATCCACAAAGAGAATGCTATTTTATGTATTTCCTAGAATAGCCAGAGATTAATTTAATCTATCAAGAATATGTTTGCAAATTATAAATTATAAAGCTCCCATGCTTTGAGCTTCATTATATTTTGGTCAATTTGAGATCACATCTAAGGGGATCCCCTACTCATGTTGGCGATCTCGGTACATCTATGTCGGCTTATTCTGGGTGACTCTTGTCCATGGAGAAGTGGGTAAAACATATTATGCAATGTGTTATTTATTCACTTGGTGATTTTATAAAGTGGAAATTTCTATAATATACAATCTCTCCTCAAGAGGAATTTTTCATTCTTTTTCCATGAACAGTGTTTCAAAACAAAAGATCTAGAGAATGGAGAATATCTTATTTCTAATCTAAAATATTAAACACAACTCAGTTCCGCATTCTTAACATCTGTATTTACTGAAACTCATCATTCTATCAGAGCACATTTTGCAATTGCTATACTTTTCACTTAATGTTTTAATGAGATTGTAGCAATGCTAGAGATTTTATTATGTGTAACTGACAAGATCTTTCAGCATTCATTAAAAAAAAAAAAGTTCTACTCATTTTCCTAGCAATATGTAAAGAATATGTAAAAACAAGCACATTCTGTTATAACCATTTCAAAAACAAACTTTTCCACCAATATTTCATTTCATAAAAGCTTTTTTCTTATTTTTACTTTCAGAGATATCAGAACTTGAAAATATGAAAAAATTTTCAAGAATAAGGCTTAGTGAAATTCTGATATCACTGTGAAACATTTCTGTATGCATTTAGAGATTAAATTTAAGAGAAAGTTATTATAGAAAACAACAAAAAAAAATTCACAACTTTCTTGCAAGGTTTGTATATACTGTATATACCTAGAAAAATATAAATGACTAGTAGCTTTTCATATGGTCATGGTTGTTTCCTACAGGTCACAAATTGGGAAAATAACATTTCCCAACCAATCTGTATTTCCTGCCACATGTAAGAAGGTTGTAACTTTTAAAAAACTTATTTTAATAATTACTTCAAAACATTCATGTATTTCCATTCCTAAGATGGCTATCCTATTGTTTCATTTGACTTCTAGCTATATATCTCTGTGAGATATGTACCAATTATCTTGTTTCACATTGAAAAGTATGAATTTTCTCCTTAAACTGCTGTGTGTGTATCCTATGGTTATCTGTATTTATTATTTTCTATTATTCTAATAAAATTTATAACATTGGAAAATGCTGAGATTTTTAAAAGTATGTTAAAGTACAGACCCTAATAATGAAAAGCAGAAAATGTAAAAAGGTCAAAAGTGGAATTAGTATATGTCCTAATGACTTTGCCTGCTTAATAGTTATCATTCCTTGTATTTTCCTGAAATTTTGATTTTTTTTCTTTATTTTAAAAAATATTTTAATACACTTTAAACCATGTTTCAATACTTGCTTGATTGACCTTCCTAATAAACATGTAAGTTTTTTAGTCAGTGATTTTTGTACTTTCAGCCTTTTTATATTTTGGAGCAAAACTATGACATTCACTTTATTTCCTAAAAGTGACATTATATCAATTCTTTTCTTGGTCTTATCAGAAATACATTAATATTTCAATTAATTATAAAAGCCCTGAAGACAATCAGATTGCACAATGAATGGAATGCTGAACTTAGAATAAGTAATACTTGCTAATTGACCTTGATCATTAAGCTTTGTAAGCTCAGTTTCCTCTTTTGTAAAACAGCCAATAATATCACGTAAAATAATAATAATGGTGAAGAAGCAATAGCTAGGACTTAAGTAGTACTTTGAAGTTTGCAAAATGCTTTTCAAATATCTCTTTTCATCTTAACAATAATCCTGGAAGTTAGGTGCTATTATTAGGTGTTGTAAAGACCAAATGAAATAATTTAAAAGCAAAGTGTCTGCAGACCATTGTGCTATATAAATGTTAGCTAAAACTCTCACCAAGGGGTTCATTGTCTACCTTTAAAGTTACGTGTGCTTTCCATTGAAGATTGCAATACTATGCTTTTTAAAAATCAATATTGGAAATGTCAGAAAATAACAGGTACTCACATTGTGACATTGATGTATCTGTGATCTTACTAAAGTGAGAACTTTCTTCAACAAAACTGATCTCCATCCATCTGTCCATCTGTCCATCCATCCATGCCTTCTTATTCTGTATGACTCTTGTCCTTCTTTTCTGAACATATATTATATATGTATATAGAAAATCAGCCTCCCTTGTTTTGTTTTGTGTTGATGATTTTCTGCATCTGCTGTATAATTCTTCATTTTTAAAGTTTCATTTTAAAATTTTATTTAAATTTCATTTGGAAATTCCTCATTCTTAAAGCTTCACTTTTTGTTATTTAAGCTAGTTTATGCTTTCTTCCACTGTCTTTTTAGTGATCCTGAATTTGTTTTTTTGTTTTTTGTTTTGGCAATGATAGTGTTCTATAATTCATGTCCACACAATATGATTGTATTGATATTAGTAATATATTGGCCCCTGCTCCAGAAATAAGTGGGAAGTCCTTAAGGGAATCTTGGAATTTTCAAAGGAATATTCAGTCTTCTTTCTCTTCAATTCTAGATTGCCTAGCAACAAACATTTATTAAGAATACTCACTGTCTGCTGGGCACTGTGTATACAAGTAAATATACACAAATGGATAAACAGTTCCTGTCCTCAAGGAGCTTACATATGAACATAAAGATAATACATAAAAGGAAGGAAAAGAAGTGAAAGAGATAGAAGTAGGTACCCAAACAGAGGTGTATTATAGAGAAATCCAAAAAGCCAAAAGTGGAGCTGGAAGTGGAATAAAATATGGCCCTGGCCTGTGCCTATCTTCAGTGTCTGCCAAAGAAACATGGAATACCAGAACCTTGGCTTGTTCATGTAAGTATAAGCCATGAGCTGAGTAATTGGAATTCTTCATCTTTTGGGGATTTTGTTTTTATTTTTCTTAGTAAGTGACATACATATATTTACATACACACATATACTCACACACACATTTTTAAACGAGCTTTAAAGAACAGATGATTCTTTAACTTAAAACAATTCAGTCTGGTGGCTCAACAAGCATTCACACCCACTGGATGATGGTATGGATGGAGTATTTTGTGACTCTGATGACAGGGAAGATAGCAATTATACCTTGTAATGCCAGAGAAACTGAGCAAGATAGAGATTAGAGAGTATTTAATAATTTATTAAATAGGAGAGATTTACTGGGACCAAATGGATCCATGGTTTTGTCCCAGGGCTGAACGAGACTATTGTCTCAAAGAATGCAGCACCGAATGTCAGGATACAAGATTCTTTTATAGGGTAGCAAGAACAATGACATAACGGGGGAGGTACCTGGATAGGGATGACCTAATGAGGTGAGGCACCTAGGATGAGGATGACATAATGGAGGGAGATACTGGAGAGGCTCCTGATATTCTAATGATGTCTAAAATGGATAAAGACCTTTATCCCATCAAGCATTAAGAGGGAATAAGTATAGCCTAAGGTCTAAGAAATAAGACCTTTATCCCATTAAGAGACAATGGTTATAACCTGAGGCAGAGTAACTAAATAGGACAATTAGGGGAACTGGGTCAGGACTTTAAAAGAGAACTGTGACACAATAATCTAACATTTATATAGCATAGCCAGTGACTGTACTAAGTGCTTTATACTTATTATCTAATTTGATCTTTACAACAATTCAGGAAATGCAGATATTATTTTCACCATTTTAGAAACTGTATAAATTGAGGTAGATGGGTTAAGTGATTTGCCTAGAGTCACAGCTAGGAAGTATCTGAAGCTGGATTAGAATTCAGGATATTAAGGCTTGAGCTCTATCCATTGTACCAAATAGCTGCCTAATGTCAGTTGATTAAGAAAGGGAATATATATACACATATACACCTTGAAATAAAAGATAAGTTATTATTAAATATAGATTGTATACATGTATCTGTATTAAATATGCATATATATTGATCTCTACATGTGTCTGATGTGCACATATACATACATGCCTGTGTATGTATATATATATATATATATATATATATATATATATATATATATATATATATATATATATATATATGTATTTGTATTTGCATTTATACATACACAGAGAGAGAGATAATCTGGACTTATTTAAGTGAATGATCCACTGGAAGAGTCTTTTAAACCTTCCTATAAAATAGAAAATTTTGGCAGTAGTTCTATAAAGCATTGGTTTCAGAGTTAAGAAACATGTATTTAGTCCTGGCCCTGAAAGTATGACTCTATAGAAATGGGCAAATACATTAGCTAGAGGGTACCATAGTGCACTGTCCTTGGAGGCAGGAATATAATATTTCCTGAGTTCAAATCCAGCCTCAGGAACTTACTATCTGTATGATCCTTGGCAAGTCACTTAACCCTGTTTGCTTCATTTTTCTCATCTATAAAAAGAGCTAGAGAAGAAGAATGGCAAACTACTCCATTATTTTTGCCAAGAAAACCCCAAATGGGGCCACCAAGAGTCATATGTGATTGAACAATTGAACAACAACAACAGTGGGCAAATGCCTCTCCTTCTCTGGGCCTCACTTTCCTAATCTGTAAAATAGAAAAGTTAGATTGAATGATTTCTGAGGACCCCTCTATAGGGGTCATTTTTAACTAGACAAAATTGGAAGGAAAGTTGATATTCTGAAATATCTCAAAATATATATATATATATATTTTTTTTTTTTTCCCCACTCATTTGATCTGTAAATAGAGAAGGAAATGATAGAACTCCTCAATTTTTAAAATTACTCTTCTTCAGTTTTGAGGCCTGGATCTCTGATTACATTGGTAGAGAGAACTCACTGTAAACAAATTTTCTTTACCAGCCAAGATCAACACCTGCTCTGCAACTTATTGTCATACAGAATTTTCTGAGCTATCCAGAAGTTAATGAATTGCCCAGAGAGTCCCACCATCAGTATGTGAGAGAGTTGGCGCTTTCTGACCCCAAGACTGGATCTCTAACTATGGCAAATTGCCTCTCAATTTCTTCTTGGGTTTTTTTTTTTTTTTAATTCCTGTAGAAATATGAATTTGACCCTTAATCCTTAGAATTCCTCTATGAGAATGCCAGGGAAAAGATGTGAAGGGTCTGCTGGAACCAGCTCATACCAGCTTAGGAAATTTTCAGTGGGAATATTTATATCTCAGAAATCTTTAATAAACAAATCAGGGCTTAGTGTATTGTTGTTTTCTTGATTGCTAGACTTAAGAAAATGTTAATGATGCAGATTAAATTTCAAAGTGTGTATGTGTGTGCTAATGTGTATGTGTGTCTGTTTATTTTCCCCTCAGAGAACTAGTTGTTAAATATTTACCAGCACATCCCTGGATGTTATTCAATTAGGTTGTGTTTCAAGAGTTCATAATGAATTCATTTTTTTTTTTTTTAAGAGCAACCATGGATTCCACTAGTATTCATTTCTTGTTTTGATTTGTTGTTGTTGTATTATTTTTCTGTAAAGGAACTATGATTATCTAGGTGAATATTCCCTCCATTCATTCTCTCTTTACCTTAGTAAATTGTCTTCCTGAATTGTGGCTAGGGTAGGGCATTCTGGAAAGATGGTCAAATAGGTTAGAAATTTCCAGACTCTCAAAATTTTCTCCAGAAACAGAACATCACTACAAAATGAATGCATAGCAACAAAAATAAAGGAGTAAAGAGTTGTTCTCCGAAGGACAATTTGAGAGGACTTCGGTATGGACAATCATCAACTTCCAAAGTTGAGAATTTTAGCTGGGTTATTCCTTAAGCAACACAAGATCTTTTGTCAGCACCATAATCAAAGTCAAGTCAAGATAACAAGCTAACACTGAGATAAGAACAAAGAATTGCAAAAAGATCATTCTAGCCCTCTAAGAGCCCACTAATCAACTGAGGGAGACAAAACAGTGAACAACTACATAAAAATAAGATGTAGACAGCACAAGTTAGAGGTGAACAGAGAGAAGGCATTAATTAACATCAAGTGGGAAGGAGAAAAGCATCTTGTAGAAGGTGTGATTTGAGTGTCTTTGAAGGAAGTCAGGAAAGTCAGGAGGAGACAGAAATGAAGAAAGTAAGAAATGCCAGATTTTATACCCCTCTGGCATATTTTTTTTAAGATTAAAGATTATATATCCACCTTATGATGAGAAATTAAAATAGAAATTTCTGTTTAGATTATTGAAAATATCCATAGCCTTATAGATTGTTAGGACCGAAAGGCATTTTACAAATCATTTGGGTCAAATCCACTATTTTATTAAAAACTGGGAATGAAGCCCAGATGCCCTTATTACCAGCCAATTGTTTAGAGAATAAAGAGAATAAATATTTTGCTTATATCTCATATGTAGAAAACCATCTAAACCAAGAATGGCCTAATGTCAAGATTATTAACATGAAAGCAGTATTATGTTATATAATCACAAGCTTCATTTTTCAATTTTATCAACTTAGATAAGTAAAAGTATAAAATGCAATCACATCTGCATGCAAGTAATCTTTTAACCCTCTGAACCTATGAGCTTATGATCCTATAATGATTTAAAAATCAAATGAACTTAGGATTCAGAAAAATAAAGATTTGAAACAATTAGCGTACTGATTTATTTATTCAAATGAAAAACTTTCCTGAAGTTTAATTTTCTAATACTAAAGATATGTTTTCTTCATTCTAAAATTAGCCTTAGTTACTTTCAAATATTAGAATGATATATGTTATAATTTGTGTTAACCCTTCTACAAATTTTGAGAGTGAAATCATGCCAAAGTAGTTATTACAGAAATTGGCAATTAGTGAGATGGAGTTGTCTAAAAAAAAAACACAAAACAACAAAAACCAACTTATAATTAGTTTCATAATAATTATATACATAAATATATACATTTAACTATTTCAATGTAGTACTATTTTCCCTATAATTCTCTGATTTACATATAGATAATAATCACTTTTTTTGCTTCTTCAGTAGACATCCCCTATTACAGCTTGCAATCTTAGAGAAATTTATCGGTTTGGGTTGGATTTATTTGGTCAATTTCTCATTCTTATTCATTACAAGTGCGATTATTATTGAACTCTAAGGAGATTTCTGAGCATTTTACCTTAATGATTTCCAGCATTATGGAAAACTTAAAGACCTTGTCATAACATGCTAGGATCCTAAGTAACCAAAGAATGTTTATTGACTGATCTTAGAGAAAGGAAAAACAAGTGAAATTGACAGCAAATTAAGGGATTTCATTTGAGGCTACTAGAATTCAATAAATAATAAAAAATATATGGACAGGGTATTATGAGGAAATAAACAGTATCAAGTTGATAGAAATGTTTTGTTATAATTTTAAAAACATACAAGGCTAAATTAGAAATGTCAGGTAGAGCCCCAAGTATGAGTTCATCATCAGCTGTTTAAATATCACACCCTTCAAAAGGATCTGCCAGGGAACTGGCAGACTATCCACTCATCCTATCCTTGCCAATTTTCCAGTTTCATTTTTATCCTATCAAAAGCTCTCCAAACCCTTTCAAATAGATCATTCACCATCACGGGGGTAAAAATCAGACATAAATCCTATGAAAGGTGATCAGATGTACTCTGCAAATTTCAGATTGTAAAAATTGCCACTAAATGAGGATATGTATGGACAGGGATACTTTATTCCTTTGAAGACTCTAAGCTTCTGCAAAAGATACTGGCCTACTAGGAAGTCATCAGAATGATCTTGTCATGGCCCTCCACTCTTCCTAATTTTATTGGTAATCTTGCTGTTATCCAGATTGCATTTAAACAACTCCATTGTAGTAGAGCCCTAATGTTTGCCTTTAATGTAGAGTGAAGTCTAATTTAGGGACCAGCTGTTGCTCCTCTTGAAATGTAAGCAGGGAAGAAAATGAAGGACAGCTGAGTTGCTTGAGGGATAATGTGTTGACTACAGGACAGCTTTCTAATACTTGTCTGTAATCCATGAAAAGAGGCAAGCAACCTTTAAACCCTTCTTCAGATGTTTACTGTGTGACTTTGGCTTCCTTTAACTTCAATTTTTCATTCAAAAAAAAAGGAAGAATTTAAATCAGATGGCCTCTGAGATCCCTTACAGCTCCTATGGTAAGAGTTCTCAACTTGTGGTCCTTGAAGTTTTCATAATTTTAAATATATTATATACAAATATATATACATATATATATATATATGTGTGTGTGTGTATAAATATAAATGAAAATATTAGTATAAATACTTTCAGTATAAATGGTTTCCTTTGTAATCCAATGTATTTTTATGCTTTTAAATATATTAGTCTGAGAAAGCTTCCCTCTTAATTTGCCACCTATCTCTTAAGATTGCTGTGAATAAAAGTACCTTCTTTGGAGTCTTCAGGGCCTAGTGGAATGTCATCTCTATTATTATTTGTCATTATGGTTCTCTTCTTTAGGAAACCCTACTCTTTGTTCTGTGAGCCTCACAATCCTCCATTTTTAGGAGACCAAAAATATTCGTTATGCCAAAAGGTTAAGATGCATTTTGCTATAGTGACTCTGAGCCCCTGTACTGAAGTATATCCTAAGGGAAGGTTTATTCTGAGGGAACCTATGAAGAATTATTTTCTTCTCCTATCTGAAGAGACCAACAGAAGTCTGTTAACTAATCCTAGAACATGGCCTGACTTCTATTAAACTCAAAGTTCTCAAAGTATTTTCTGAAGACATCTGGGAGTCCTTTAGTCCCTTTCATAGGGGCCCATAAATTCAAAAGTCTTTTCATAATATTAGTAAAACATTTATTTTTTTTTCTTAAGTTCTTTCATTTGAGACAAATTTCCAGTTCTTCCTTTTCCACAATTCAAAAGGTCTGTTGATTGAAGTCTAGCTTCATGAAAAAAATTCTGGAAGAAGTATAAGAGCCTGGAGCTCAAATTTAATCTTGGTCTGTTTTTTATGGATTTGACTGGTATAAGGAAATTTTCCACTAATGGAGACTTAACAATTGTTCAGTATTTATTTTTGAAGCTTGTTGGAGTCATCAAGACAATACTTGATTGTCCAGTAGCACACATCTAGGAGGTGTTGGAAATAAGACTTGAATCCAATTCTTCCCTGTTTCTGAAGGCAGTTCTTTATCCTTTTCTGCCACACTGGCTCTCAAAATAGCTAACATTTGTGAAGTATTCTCACTGACTGTTGCTAGAGGTACTGAAACATTAATTGACTTGTCATAGGATGATCACACAGTCGTTATAAACTGTCAGAGGCAAGACTTCCTTTTTTCTAGGTCTGCCTTCTCTATGCTATATCATATTGCTTCTCGAAGGAGATCATGTAAGTGATATACTTTACAGTTATTCAAGTGCCATCTAAGTAATAGCTATTATGATGATGATTCAGGTCTCAGCTGTGTTACTTATTGTGTGACATTAGTCAAGTAACTTCTTAGAACCATAGATTTACAAATAAAACTGCATCAAAGTCATCTGACCCAATCCCCTTTTTAAAAATAGATGAAGTGAAGTGATAACTTGTCCATAGTTACCTAGTTAGCAAAGGTGCAGCAGTGTGGCTCAATGTATAGAGCACTGATTGGAATCTGGAAGACTCATCTTCATGAGTTCAAATTTAGCATCAGGTACTTATTAGCTGTATGATCTTGGGCAAGTTACTTCATCCTGTTTGCTTCAGTTTCCTCCTGTGTAAAATGACCTGGAGAAGGAATTGATAATCACTCCAAAATTCCTGCCAGAAATATCCAAAATGGGGCCACTAAGAGTCAGATATGACTGAAATGTTCCAACAATCACAAAAATACAATCACAGAACCACAATTTTAACTCAGATTTTTCAAGCTCTATCTCCTTCCATTGCACTCTTTATTTGGAGTTAAGTCTCCTATAAAATGGTGGTGGAAGCTTAGGTCACACTCTCTTCTGGTTCCATTAATTCCTAGCACTCAGGAGATTGAGATCAGAACCAGCCAAGGAATTATGAGACACAGACAAAAAGAGGTTGTGTTTCCTAAAGATGAAAAACATAATGACAAGTAATTAATAATAGAGATGACATTTCTATAAGTTCTGAAGCTCCAAGACACTTTAGTCACAGCAATCTAAAGAGGTAGATGACAAAATAAGAGAGAATCAACCTGGAGAGATTCTAATGAGAGACATAAGGGTCTGAAAGTGGGAATCAGATACAAGGGAGAGAAGAAAAGATAGGGGTTCGACTTTTTTTTTTCTTTTTTTCTTTTTTCTACTTCAGAGAATTTTTACAGGCAGCTCAATGGCCTTTGATGCCTGGCTGAAAGATCATTTTGCTTACAAGGATATGAACAACTAATCACACATAAAAGGCATTATAATCATTCAAAAACTGCTGAGAGTATTTCATTGATCAACAAGGGAAAAGAGATACCCACAGATTTTTTTTTTGATAGTAATAAATCACTGTTGGAAGGAAAGAGGAAGTTCCCTCCCCAACTTTGAAATTTCCTTTGTCATCCATAATTTGCTTTGAGAATGTCTAGTTGTTGTCTTTCATTTTCAAAGAGGACCAAAGTGAAATCCCTATGTTAGAGTTAAATTATAAAGTATTTGACTATGGCTGATCAGATGAATATGAGCTCAGAATGTTCTGCCAAAGGTTAGACACAAAGAGTCCATGTGAACATTTGGATTTTCTATTAGTTAAATCAATTTTTATTTGCTCATAGAATGCAGTACCTTCTCTGATAAAAATATGCTATAGTTTCCCATGTCATAAATTGTAATGTGCCCTCCTGGCAGTTACAATTACTAGTCTGCCCTAGGCCCAACAGAGTACCTTTGACCACTCTACCCGGCTCACCTCCTCTGAGGCTTTCAAAGGTCTCTGGCCACGATCTCTTGAATCTATAGCTTAATAATCGGTAGCACACTCAAGAACAGCCACGTGTAATCTTAAAAGCCTTTATTATACCTACTCACATAATGCCCTGACTTGATGCCCTGACTTGTTAGTTCCTGAGTGAACACCTGGTCAGAAGACCCATGTGTTCACTACCAAAATCCTTAATTTTTCGGCTATCCATCTCAGCTTTGCCACCCAGGCTAGGGAGGGTAAAGAGCGCCAGGTTAAAGAGAGCAACTGCTGCCTGCAGTGGGCTTATAAAGGGCCTGTGAGGTCTCACACACACAGCCAATCAGCGAGAGAGTCACCCATTATGAAGCTATCTCAATGTGGCCAAGATCCCACCTACAAGGCAGTCCTAATATCCACAGAAATTACTTCCGGGCCTCAATCTCCCATTGTACCATATCCGCCCATTTAAAGGGCCCTTACAATAAATCAATTCTTAAAAAGGCCAAGGTATCCCACTGAATCCAGGGCCATCTCCAATCATCCCATTCTATATCTAGTAACAGGACCTCGATAATTCTGGAGCAGAAAGTGAGGCAGGTGACTTTGCCCAGCCCTCCCTCACTTAAATCCAATTCACTTGCAGGTCATGGTATCCTCCTCCCTGATGTCACAGTTCTATTTGAAAAGGACAAACAACAGAAAACAATTCTCAAGTTCTTAAGATATATCTTGAGAATGTCCTTGTAAGACTGTTTCTGACTACCACAGATGACCACTTGCCCTATGTAAGTTTTCTCAAAATAATCTTTTGGCAAGTGTACATTTTTCATTTGAACAATGTGGCCAACCCAATGGAGTTGTGTTTTCGGCTCTAGAGTTGGGATGCTTGCCAGTTTAGTTCAAGAAAGGACCTCAGTGGGGATTGTATTGGAAAAAAGGGAAAGTGGAAGTAAAATGAGGGAAATTATATCTTATGAAGATGCAAAGAAAGTCTATTATAATTGAGGGAAAGAAGAAAGGGGGATGAATATTGTGTGAATCTGAATATCATAAGATTTGTGTCAAAGAGAAAATATCAGACATATTTGGTTTCACAAAGAAATTTCTCTCACCTTATAGGGAAGTTGGAGGGCAAAAGGAAAAGGAAAGGGGGAGGCTAATAGAAAGGAAAAGAGAAATAGGGGAAAGGTATAAGAAAGGGAAAAGGGCTATAAAGGGGGAGAGGTTCTTGAGTCAAGTGGAGCTCATAGGCAAAATACTGGGGAGGAGGGAAAGGGGGAAAGGAAAAAGCATAATTTGAGGTAAATAAGATGGCAGGAAATACAGAATTAGTCATTTTTACTGTGAATGTAAATGAGGTTTACTCTCCCATAAAACAGAAGCAGATAGCAGACCAGATTAAAAGCCAGAACTCTATAATTGTTTACAAGGAACACATTTTAAAAGGAGTGATACATACAGAATAAAGGTAAAAGCCTAGAGAGCAGAATCTATTATTCTTCAGGTGAAATTAAAAAAAAAAAAAAAAAAAAAAGCAGGGGTAGCCATCCTGATCTCATATCAAGCAAAAGCAAAAATAGATCTAACAAAAAGAGATAAGGAAGTAAACTATATCTTGCTAAAGGATACCATAGATAATGAAGCAATGTCAACACTAAACATATATGCACCAAGTGATATAGCATCTAAATTCCTAAAGGAAAAGTTAAGAGAACTGCAAGATGAAATAAATAGCAAAACTATAATAGTGAGAAATCTCAAACTTGCTCTTTCAGAACTAGATAAATTGAACCAAAATTAAATAAAAAGAAGTTAATGAGGTAAATAGAATACTACAAAAGTTAGGTATGATAGATCTTTGGAGAAAATTGAATGGAGACAAAAAGGAGTACACTTTTTTCTTGGCAGTTCATGGAACCTATACAAAAATTGACCATATGTTAGGGAATAAAGACCTCAAAATCAAATGCAGAAAGGCAGAAATAATAAATGCATTTTTTCAGTTAAAAAATGCAATAAAAACTATATTCAATAAAAGGCCAAGGGGAAATAGACCAAAATGTAATTGGAAACTAAATAATTTCATCATAAAGAATGAATGTGTAAAACAGACAATCATAGACACTTTAAAAGTTCAGTAATCTCCTCCAAAATTATAATCAATCCCTGGCTTTTCATAACCTTGATGACGCTCTTTAAACATTTTCCTTGAACAGAAGGCGTTTGCCCCATTTCACTATAAGAGATTGCTGGTTTAGCCCTTAACAAGTTAAGTTCCTTATTTGTCTATTAGAACACTCACTTAATCTTTAAAAAAGTTTCCTTGTTACTCATGGTTCTGGGTCAGAGAGACTGAGATCTGGATTGGAGTCTTTTCCCCTGGAATCAGGATCATGTCTGTCCCTGTTCAGGCGCCAAATTGCAATGGTCCAGTCTAGCTCCTCTGAAGGACTCAGAATAAGTCCTTGTCAGGATAAGCAAAAGTCCTTGCCCCACGTTGGGTGCCAATATGTAATGTGCTGTTGTCTCCAGAAATTGCCGATCGATCTCTGGTTTAGAGGAGAGACTTCTTCCTCCAGAGAGCCGCCTCAACTCTGGCCTAGAGCAGAGACTCTCTATCTCTCGAGTGGTGCCCTCTTTTATCCTCCCAGAGAATGGGCTTGGGATAATGCAAGGGCTTCTGGGAAAAATTACTTCAACCAATGAACTTGCTCCTCCTAAGCATGTAAGCTCTTCCCCAGGAGTTCACAAGTAAAACTCTCAGTAAAGGCCAGAATTAGAGAATTGTTAAGTACCGACTTAGCACTTAGTAAGAACCTAATATCTCATTATCACTTAGTAAGAACCTAACAAGACACAATCAATAATTTCATCCAAGAAGATGAATGACATTCCCTGTTTCTGAAGCCAGAGAATGACAATAATGAGACAATACACCAGAATTTGTGGGATGCATCCAATGTAGTAATTTTTAGATGCATACTTACATAAAAATAGAGAAAGAGAAGATAAACAAATTGGGGCTGCAACTAAAAAAGATAGGAAAAAAAAACAACCCCCCCAATTAAATACCAACTTAAAATTCTAAAAATAAAAGGGGATATTAATGAAATTGAAAGAAAAAAAAAAAGCTATTGAATTAACAAATAAACTCAGTTGATGTTATGAAAAAAATAACAAAATAGATAAACCTTTAGTGAATTTGATTAGAAAAAGGAAAGAGGAAAATTGTAAAGGGCTAGAACTGAGTAAATACACTTGATAATGGAGCACGTGAGACTAATTGCCAATTGGACAATTTTCTATTAACATGTTTGAAGGATGACCCTCCCCAACTATTCTGTGCTGGCTGGATCGGTGGGTGTGGACAAAGAAGGGGAAGTGACATGAGTGGGTGGAGTAGGAGGAGGAAATTGAGGGATTCTCCTGGTGGTGGAGAGAGAGGAAGAAGGTGTGGAGGTTGCTAGATCTAATCCCCTGACCAACACCCCAAAAGACCAAGAATAAAGACTTTTGATTATCCTGACTCAGGCTGATTCTGGGAAGACAGGGTCCCAACAGAAAATCAAATTATTAATCTCAAAAAGGAAAACTTTTCACCAATGAAGAGGAAATTAGAGCAATAATGAGGAGTTGTTTTGCCTAACTTTATGCCAATAAATTTGATAACCTAACTGAAATGAAAGAATACATACAAAAAAAAAAAAAAATAGATTGCCCAGATTAGCAGAAGAGGAAAAAAAAATACTTAAGTAGCCATATTTAGAAAAAGAAATAGAACAAGTTATTAATCAACTCCCTAAGATGGATTTACATGTGAATTCTACTATACATTTAAAGAACAATTAATTACAATACAAATTATTTGAAAAAATAGGGAAAGAAGGACTTCTATCTAACTCCTTTTGTGACAAAGACATGGTACTGATACCTAAATCAGGTAGGATGAAAACAGAGGAAGAAAATTATAGAGCAATTTCCCTAATGAATATAGATGCAAAAATCTTTAATAAAATATTAGCAAAAAGAATACAGAAAGTCATCCACAGAATAATATACTATGACCAAGTAGTATTTATACTAGAAATGCAGGGTTGGTTCAATATTAGGAAAACTACTAGCATAATTGACTATATCAATAATCAAACTAACAAAAACCATGTGATTATCTCAATAAATGCAGAAAAAGAATTTGATAAAATCCAACACTCATTCCTATTAAAAACACTAGAGAGTATAGTAATAAATGGACTTTTCCTTAAAATAACCAATAACAGCTATTTAAAACCATCAGCAAGCATCATATGTAATAGGGATAAATTAGAACCATTCCCAATAAGATCAGAGATGAAACAAGGTTGCCATTACTATCACCATTACTATTCAATATTGGATAAGAAAGGTTAGCTTTGGCAACAGGAGAAGAAAAAGAGATTAAACAAATTAGAGTAGGTAATGAGGAAAACAAATTATCATTCTTTGCAGATGATATGATGGTATACTAAGAGAACCCTAGAGAATAAACTAAAAACTATTAGAAATAACTTTAACAATAACTTTAGCAAAGTTGCAGGATACAAAATAAATCTACTTATTGTCATCATTTTTATATATCACTTACAAAGTCCAGCAGCAATAGATACAAAAAGAAATTTCATCCAAAATAACTGTTGATAGTATAAAATATTTGGCATTCTATCTCCCAAGGGAAAGTCAGGAACCATGTGATACAACTACAAAACACTTTCCACACAAATAAAATCAGATCTAAACAATTGGAAATGTATCAAGTGCTCTTGGATATGTCAAGCTAATATAATAAAAATGACAAAATTGCCTAAATTAGTCTATTTATTTAGTGCCATACCAATCAAACTCCCAAGAAATTATTTTACAGACCTAGAAAAAAATAACAAAATTCATCTGGAAGAATGGAAGGTCAAGAATTTCAATGGAATTAATGGGGAAAAAAAAGTAAATTAAGGTGGCTTAGCTGTACCAGGTCTAAAACTATTATAAAGACGTGGTCATTAAAACCATTTGGTACTGGCTAAGAAAAAAAAAGTAGTCAATCAATGGAATAGATTATGTTCACAGGAGAAAATAGTCAATGACTATTGTAATCTAGTAATCCCAAAGACCCTAGCTTTGGGGATAAGAACTCACTATTTGACAAAAACTGCTGGGTAAATTGGAAGCTAGTATGGAAGAAACTGGACATTGACCGACACTTAATACTGCAAGATAAAGTTGAAATGGGTTCGTAATGTAGACGTAAAGAATGATGATATCATAAACAAATTAGAAGAACATAGGATAATTTACTTTTCAGATATGTGGAGGAGGAAGACATTTGTTACCAAAAAAGAACTGGAGATCATTATTGATCACAAAATAGATAATTTTGATTATATTAAGTTAAAAAGGTTTTGTACAAACAAAACTAATACAGACAAGATTAGAAGGGAAGCAATAAGCTAGAACAAAACATTTTTTACATTCAAGGGTTCTGATAAAAGGCCTCATTTCTAAAATATATAGAGAATTGACCCAAATTTATGAGAATTTCAGCTATTCTTCAATTGATAAATGGTCAAAGGATAGGAACCAACAATTTTCAAATGAAGAAATTGAAACTATCTCTAGTCATATGAAAAGGTGCTCTAAGTCATTATTGATCAGAGAAATGCAAATTAAGACAAGTCTGAGATACCACTACATGCCTCTCAGATTGGCTAAGATGACAGGAAAAGATAATGAATATTGGAAGAGATATGGGAACACTGGGGCACAAATTCATTATTGGTGGAATTGTGAATGGATCCAACCATTCTGGAGAGCAATTTGGAACTATTCCCAAAGAGTCATCACAGTGTGTATACCCTTTAATCCAGCAGTGTTTGTCCTGGTCTTATATCCCAAAGAGATCTTAAAGTAGGGAAAGGAGCCCACATATGCAAAAATGTTTGTGGCAACCCTTTTTGTAGTAGCAAAGGCTGCCCATCATTTGGAAAATGGATGAATAAGTTATGGTATATGAATGTCATGGAATATTATTGTTCTATAAGAAATAATAAGCAGGATGATTTTAGAGATGTATGACTTATCTGATGCTAAGTGAAATAAGCAAAACCAGGAGATCATTGTACACGGCAATAGCAATATTATACAATTATCAATTGTGATGGATGTGTCTCTCTTCAACAATGAGATGACACAGAGTAGTTCCAATGTTATTATAATCTAAAGACCCACCTACACCCAGAGAGAAGACTGTGAAAACTGAATGTGGTTCACAACGTAGCATTCTCACTTTTTTTGTTAATTGTTTGCTTGCATTTTATTTTCTTCATCATTTTCTTTTCTTCTTTGATTTGATTTTTCTTGTACAGCAAGGTAATTGTATAAATATGTACACATATATTAATCTACCATATATTTCTACTATGTGTAACATATATTTGACTACTTGCCATCTTGGGGAGAGGAGTGGCAGAAAGGGGGAAAAACTGGAATACAAGTTTTTGTGAAAGCTAATGTTGGAGACCTATCCATGCATATATTTTGAAAAATAAAAAGCTTTAATTAATAATAATAATAATAAAAAAAAAAAAGGACCTCAATGTGTAGTACCTTATCCTGCCAAGTGATCTTCAAAATCTTCCTAAGATAATTCACATGGAAGTGATTCAGTTTTCTGGCTTGGTGCTGTTATACTATCCAGCTTTCACAGGCAGAAGTCAACACAATGGCTCTGTGGACCTTCAGTTTGGTAGTCAGTATAATACATCTCCTCTCCTACACTTTCCTTCGGAGCCTCCCAAACATTGAGTTAACTCTGGCCTTGTCTGTGTTGACCTTATTATTAATGTGCTCAACTCTGGAAAGTATACTGCCAATGTAAGTGAACTTATTCACAGCATTCAAAACTTCTCCATTTGCTATAATCAAAGGTTGCACGTGAATGATGTGACACTTATGGAGTACCTCTTTTCTTGGTGTTAATTGTTAGGCCAAAATTAGCACATCATGGAAAATTGATCCATACTTTTGTTGCATCTCAGGCTACATTGAGTGCACAATCATCTGCAAATAAAAAATCATACACCAGCATTCCCTTCACTTTGGTCTTGGCTTGTAGCCTTTTCAAGTTAAAGAATTTACTATCAGTGTAGCAGCTGATTTTGATGCCATGTTTATCCTCAATGAAGATGTTTGTAAACGTGGCTGAAAACATCATGAAAAGGCATGGGAACAAGCACACAGCCTTGTTTCACCCAGTTATTGACTAGGAAAGTGTCATATCATCATCCATTGTCTAGAACCAGGGCAAGAATACCATCATGAAATTGATGCACAATACTGATAATTTTTTTTCCAGGCAAGCAAATTTTGATATAATTTTCTATAAGCCCTTGCAATTGACAGCATCAAAGACCTTGGTCAGATCTACAAATGTTATATACAGACTTCCATTCTGCTCCTAACATTTCTCCTGGAGTTGTTGGGCAACAAAAACCATATAGACTGTCCTTTAGCTCCTTCTAAAGGCACACTCTCAGGCAAATGACTATCTTCCTAAGGAAGGATCAATATATTAAGGAGAATTGTGGCAAGAATCTTTCCATAAATAACTAAGAGAGAGACTCTACTGTGATTGTCACAAGACAATCAATTTCCTTTATCTATATAGAGATCGATAATATAGGCATCTTGAAATTTCAGGGGAATAACTTCCTCTTGTCATGTAACCCAGAAAATTACAGTCAGCTTTTGTATGAGCAATGGAACCCTCACCTTATAAATCTTAGCTGGAATAGAATCAGTAGCAGATACTATACCACGTAAAAGGAGTCTTATGGCATTCAAACTTCTTCAGTTGAAACTTCAGCTATAGGGAGGGATTGATTCCAACATGAGGGAAATGGCCAATGGCTCATACCTTGATTGATTTGTTAATAAATTATGGAAGTGTTCAATCTTCTGGGATCATAAACTTATCACTAATCAATGCGGTTCCATCAGCACTGAGTAGAAGCATCATAGGTCTCTGACTCATAAATAACTTTCAGGGCATCATAAAGTTGCTTTGGATTGCTACTATCAGCATAAAACAGAAATTCATTTGCCTTTTAGCTGAACCAAGAAGCTTGCATCTCTCTAAGCTTGTCTTGTACCTTACTTTTGATGGAATTAAATGCTGCCTTCTTAAAGATGGATGAACTGTTCTGCTGGCATACTCTGAGGAGTTCTTACTTTCATTTAGCAGTTTCTGAATTTCCCCAGCATTTTCATCAGTCTTGATATTTGTATTTTGACCCAAACTAGCTAGCAAATGCAGTGTTGTATACCAAATCTCTGAAAGCTGTTCACTCATTTTCTGCTCCACTGTTGCTCACCATGTATTAATTTAGTTTTCTTTTCAAGTCAAAAATGAAATGTTTCTGATCAGAGAAAGTGCACTAAAAAACTGATATTAAGATTTCTGATAGTCATCTGTACCTCAGAGCACATAATAAGCACAATATTGACATGCTTGTTGACTGATTGACACTGAAAGAAGGAATATTCATCATTACCTAGATTGAGCTGGAGTTTGGGAATACAATGGAACCATTAGGACACTGTGGCAAAAAAAAAGGTTGCTGCCCCAAAGAACTTTTGTTGAATGTGAATATTGGAAAGGCTAAGCTTATGATCAATTCAAGCACTCTGTGCCATATATCACCTTCCTTATTCTCACATTCTTTTTGCCTCTTCTCCTTATAATGACATAGCCATGCTTATATTTGCTGTGAAGTGTATCCATGGTTTTACTGCATATAGGTAAATAGAAGACAATATTGGTGATGAGAAAGTCATGAGAGGCATAAGTTTTCAGTAGTAAGTGACCATTGCTGTTGCTGTTTCCAGCTCCATTCCTCCAAAGGACTCCTGGTCATATCTCACAGTCTGAACCAACTCTAGCTTTAAAGTAGCCCAGAATTATAAGCTTGTACTCTTTTGCACATTGATGATGAGGTTCTCCAGGTCTACATAAAATTTTTCTTTGACTTCATCATATTTCATCATGGTGGCAGCATAGACATTAATAATGGTGACATTGCATTTTCCTGTAAGAGGTAATTGCATTGCCATGAACTATCATTCCCTCCTTTTTGATAAGCATGCAAGCTTGTTGCTAGATTAGTTGATGACACTCCCATTCTCTGTGCCTACTTCAGAAAACTATGTTTCTAGCTCCAATATCAGTAAGCTGGCTTTCATTTGTTAGTCTTATTTCACTCTGGATTACTATTTGGATGTGATACCTGCTGAGTTCTCACACAGCAAGAGCTGTTTATCTTTCAGTTCTCTTGAATATATATATATATATATGTATATGCCCATCTCATGTCCAGTAGAATAATATTCGCAGAAGTTTTTGGACATTTTTTGGGTATGTTTCAACCACAAGGTGAGATCCCTACCTGCCCCGATAATCAGGCCAGGGTTGAATGAACAGACAATTTTTAGGGCACCTTTTCTAGCCCCTTTGTCACACCAGCATATGAGCAATGTAATCTTTAAAAGGCTGCTCAGACACCCACTTGGCTGCTGAATCCTACTCCTGGGGGGATTGGCCTATGAGTCTGGAGAATCAAGAAGAAATTTCCTAGAAAATAAAATGATGAGGGAAAGGGATTTAGTTCTTTTTAAAAATTCATATTACCACTCACATCAAGGTCAATTAAACAAAGCAGTGGGGAAAAGAAGAGTTCAGAAACTTATCTGGATGAAGCAAGGAAAATATAAAAAAAAAGTGTATCAAAAGCAAAATATAATAAAATGAGTGATGGAAGAAAAAAATTGAGGAAAGTAAGAATTAAAGCTAATTATATATTAATGTATATGTAACTTCCTTCATCTATCTTCATCACTAATAGAGTGTATATATAGATATAGTCTCTCCCTCTCTCTATATAGATACATACGTACATACATACCTATATGTATGTATGTATTCCAATTACTGGCATCATAAAAGGAAGTGGGAGGTTGTCTGTGTAGAAAGAAGAATACAAGGATCATATTTTTTCAAGTAGGGTAAACTGCAGAAAACTCAAGCTAGTTACCATCAATTTCATTGTTATTAGAGACCCAATATATAATACATTGGTGAAGAAACATGGAAAGTTAATGTATTAATAGTATAATATTAAAATGAGGAGTCCAGAGAAGAATTTGTTGTCTCAACTAAACCAAGAAAGCAGAATTGGTAATAATGAAAATTAATAATGAGTGTCATTTTATGTTATTATAGAAAATTATAAAAATGTATATGCTACTGAGAAATTGAATTACATAATACTTTATGATAACACATATAATTATAGTTTAATTCTTTATGGTATCTATAGTATTTCTCTTATACACACCTATGTCAAAGAGAATAATGTCTAAATCTTTAAAGCAAAACCTAATGAACTGCAAAAAAAAAAGAAATAGCACAATAATCATATGTGATTTTAATGTGCCACTTTCAAACTGAGACAAATATAAGAAAGAAGAAGAATGCATTACACAGGACAATGGAATTTTGGGGAAAAATCAAATATAGTCAAAATGAAAAATATTGAATTGAATCATAAGCATACTTATTTTTGATCAATGAACAAATTAATCAAATGCTAAGAAAAATAAATCTACAAAAATAAATGCTGAAAAAGAAATATTAATCTCTTATTTTTGTTTTAGCTTTTAATTTTAATTTTAATAGTTTTCAGCATTCATCCTTACAAAGCCTTGTGCTCCAAATTTTTCCCCTCCCTTCCTGCCACTCTCTCCTTTAAGTAGCAAATAATCCAACAATATTTTATTTTCTAAATCAAATCTAAACTGTAATCAATGGGGACAAAAAAATTTAAAAAATGAAGTGAAAATCAATATTTATAAGATACAATTCTTGAAAGATAAATATCTTTGAACATTTATGAGAATAAGAGATAACAAGAAAAGTAAAAAATGAGCACTAACATATAATCCCATTAAAAATAAAACAAATATAAAAATATAAATGTTTTGAAAATCAAAGGAGAAATAAACAAAAATGAAAACATTTGAACACACAAACAAAAAATAAACAGAAAAAAAAGAATGACTATTTTGAAAATCAACAAATAATTGTTCATAAAATTTAACATATTTAACCCCTTGAACAACAGATTATTGGCAATCCATAAATATTAATATGTAGTTCTTTTCAACGCCTTCCAAGAAAGGTTATATAATTTCTATCTAACATTTTAGTTTTCCTGTTATAATAAAAATTCCAAAAGGTACTAGACAGCCTTTATCCTCATTGTATTCACATAGACATGCACACACACTGCCCTGAGTCAACAAAAAGAAAAGAAAAAGAATAAGAAAAAAATTCAGAGGACAAAACCTAGAAATCCTAATCTTGTCTTCTCCATATAGGAAGACCACATCTTAGATTTTGGTAATCTGACTCATGTCGTAATTGATGATAGATCTTTGTAATTCACAAAAAGTCTCCTAATGCATCACTTAGTGATGATGAACCAATAAGCATAGAGAATACCAGAATTATCAAAGCCATAGCATAGAAAATAAGAAAGCAAAATCAGAGATTCTTCTCCTGAAGTAAGACAGTGAAAATTAACAGGAACAACACCAGTTATATTAGGACATTTATGATGCAGTGAACAATTCATCATACACAGTGTCATCCTTAATAGAGTTGTTAAGCCTTTTGTGTTTAATCTGTACTGACATTTAGGTTTATACCAAGGTCCATGTATTTTGCCACTCATAATTTTTGATCCATCCATATTATGGAATAAAATGAAATTCTTGCCCCCTGAGAGAATGTAGAAAAAACATGACCCTATCTTCTGTAGCAGCTAAGTAAGGACTCTCTCTACTACAATACAACGATTCAAAATTACCACTGAATTAGCTAGGAGATGCCCTTCTCCTCCCTTATATCTCAAACTAAATTTTCATACAAAACTGTATGGTATTAGATAAATTATAGACAAATTGATCATAGGCATATATTAATAATGAGGAACTAGAAATAAGATGTAAAGAATATTCTAGTATTGAATAAACACAATAATACAAATTATTGAGAAAGAGATCGTTTATTAAAAAAGAAAAACTTAAAAAGAAAAATAATAGAATACAAAAAACTAAGGAAAATTGAAAATAGAAGATTGTCTCTTCACAATTGGAGAAAAACTGTAAACTGATGTGTACTATGGAGGATTATTTAAAAGTAAGTTATCTCTAGAATATAAAATTCAAAAATTTTAAACAAATAAAATTACTTCAACAGTACCTATACAATATACAGATTGGGGGAAATGAGTATATTAAACATCCTTATTAAATATCATTTTCAATATTTATAGGAAACCAAAGCAAAATAAACAAGCAACAAAAATAAACAAAACACAAGAGCCTTGCCCTAAAATTAATTAATTAATAAATCATCTTAATTAATTAATTATTAATAATTAAATTAATAAAGGATATGAGCAGTTTTCATAATAATTAATACACACCATCATAACTCTTCTGAAAATAATTATAAAATTACAAATAATGAGAAAAATTTTAAAATGAACCTAAGGTATGACTGCTGAAACAACATCAAAATAGTAGTTATTGGAGAAAAAGTGGTGGAATCTAGGGAAATTTGAGGGAGAGACAGTGGAAAGGTAGGCATACTAATTTGGTGCCTGTGGAATTATGAATTGGTTCAAATTCTGGAAAAGAATTTGGAATTATGCAAGAAAAATCCTTAAATTTTGTACTCAAAGTAGTAATCATGTTATCACAAGCTTTTGCTCAACTATTTTTGGAAGACTGTTATTTGGAAGCATCTATTATTTTAAGACAAAATATTTTATTTTTTAAGGAAAAGTTTAATGTATGTTAATTAAAACCTAACACTCATAAATTTTTGGCATTTCCCACTTGCCAGAGCTTTAGTCTTACTGTGTTTTTTAAAAACCCTGTAGGCAAAGAATTTATTGATTCTGCTGTCTTATTTATTTTAAAATGTAACCTTTTTAAGTTAAAAAATAAAATCAATAATGTTATACTGGAGCATCTCCCTAGCATATATGTTTAGGGAAGGGTGAAGGGGAGGAATATATTGTCCTGGTGTTTCAGAAGCAGGCAGCTCCAGAAATGCTTGCAAGTTAAAATATTAACAGCAAGTTGGGAAAACATAACATACCAGTCTTGTCACTTTCTACAAGAACATATGTCCATGGGATAAAGTGCCATGCCCAGAATCAGGAAGACATTTTTCTAACTTTAAATCTGATCTCAGATATTTATTAACTATGTGACCCTGAAGAAGTCAGTTAGGTCTAATTGCCTCAGTTTCCTCAACTGTAAAATGATCTAGAAGAGGAAAAGGGAAATCATTCCAATATCTTTGAGAAGAAAATCCCAAATGGGTTCATGAAGAAAAATACTGAACAAACAAGCAAAAAAATAGATCTATAACTTTTTCCATGTAGCTATGAGTAAATGTTGAAACAGGTAGCCACAATGCTGCTTACCCAGAAGCCTCTTAAGAAGCCTGTGGGTTCACTGGTTGGATTAATCATAAATAACAAAGCAATCTAATGTATTTGGGTCCATTCTGGTAATCCAGTGGCTCCATCTTGAGTGAAGAGACAACAGAGAAGAAAGCAAGGAGAATGAGCAAGGTCTTTTTTTTTTTTGGCAGTGTCCTAGACAGTACTGATTGAACTGAGAGGCACAATTAAGACTTTGGCAGATGTCTCGTAATTACTTCTTGATTCACCTGGGAGACAAAAGATTAGTAGCTGAACTGCCAGTGAAGGGTTTTTGAACTTCCTATAAACTGCAAATGCTAAACCCAACTGTTAGAGTCTGAGTTGAAGAGATAGCAGGCTGATGATGAGCCAGGTGAATAGTTCAGAGGAGTCCTAAATAGTTCCAAGTCAAGTCAATTAAACAAACTTTTGTTTAGCCCCTACTATGTTCTAAAGATACTCTTGGGGATGGAGAATACAAAGACAAAAATTTAAAAATGGTTACCTTCAAGGAATTCATATTTGGTTAGGGTGATTCATTTATCGAGAAAAATAAATTCCATTTTTAAAAGAAAATAAATACAAGGTAATTTAGGGGAATAGAAGAAACTTCAAAATTAAAAAAAAAAAGTGGCCTATAAATTTCTCTTCATTTTCTCAATATAAATGAATAATTAATAAATATTTATTGTGCCTGATATATGCTAGACACTGTTTCAAGTTCTGGAATCATGACAGTTTCATGTTTTTTGCTTTGAATAGGATTGAAAAACTTTCTCAGGGATGAGACTAACCTGAGTCTTTTCATTATCACCCACATCCTATGTCAAATTAGATGATAATCTATGTCTATAATATGTAGTTTCCTTTTTTCACACCTACAACCACCAATATAATTCAGGCTCCAATTATCTCTTACCTGGACTTGTGGGGATATCCTGTGCCACCATTCAGCACAGGTGGTAAGAGCAATGAAGACATGTAAATCACATCAATACTAAGAGTCTAAGAATCATGATTCCAAAGAGGACCATGCCTTTCTAGAAACATATCTTTTTCTTCTATCTCTGGGACTTTTATTCCTCCCAGAAATCTGGACTTCCCAAATGATTTAAATGTTCCAAATTAGCAGAGTAAGGAGGTGGAAAAAAAAAAAAAAAGGCCTTAGTTTATACATGTGGGATACTCACATTATTATTTTTTTAAATTACTAATAGGGAAGCTATGATTTCTTTTTGGTACAGCAAAATAATTGTTTCCCTATTTGTAACATTTTAGTTTGGTATCCAGAAATGGAATCTTTGAGGCAAAGATTATACAATCAATTCTATGGCCCTTATTAAAAATTGGTCTTCAAAACTTTGACACGAGACTGCATTCCCACCAACCACGCATGAACATTCCCCCCAAACTAGCCAACATTTGAAAAATACATAAAAAATCAGAACAGTTTTAAACAAACATATGTGTATGTATATATAGATATGTCTGTGTATGCATGTATGTATGCATACATTTGTTAGAAAGAAAATTCATGATATTTTTTCCTGATTTTCATGTTGGTTTTGTAGAGTTTTAATGACTTTAATGATTATCATTTTGTATCTCATTCACATATTATTTATTCATGTTCTTTGAATAATGTTACACTTGGACATGTCTTAAAGCTATTAATCCATTTTTAAGGGATCCTTGATGTCAGACCATTATTAAATATAATAACTTCAAATATTTCAAAAACTTCAAAATAATTAGTTACTTTTCTTTTTATTTTAAAGTGATTTTTGTTGTGCAAATGATTTTTTTATGTAAATTTTATAATCTGCATTAATTTTAATAAATTTTTATTGATATTTGTTTCCTTTCAAAGATTATGCCCACACCACTCCCAGAGAATCATTCATTAAAAATGAAGAAGCTTTTTATAAAACAAAAAAGAGGGAAAGAAAAAAAAAATCATCAAAATGAACAATTCATTGTAAAAATGTGCAAAGTTCTAAATCTCCAAATCTTCCCCCACAACCTCTTTAAAAGAGTTGAGGAAGATACCTTCTCTTAACCTGTTCTCTATTGGCAAAATTGTTCTTTTTTACTTTGCAACATTCATTTTTCATTGTTTTGTGGTGGGTTTTTTTTTTTTCTTTTTCTATTGTAACCATCAGCTATATTTATTCCAACTAATTCACTTAAGAGTAGGTAGGAAAAAATCCAGTACTCATAGAAAACAATATTAAAATAATAAATGTAAAGGGCTGAAACTATGAAAAGGTGTACTTGAATCAGACAACCGAGCACTTAAGGCTAATTACCTATTTGATATGAGACAATAACTCTATTAGCATATGTTGGGATAAATGGCTCTTCTCACAGTTGATGTTGGCTCAGTATTTGGTATTAAGATAATGAATGGTAGGCAAGGATTAGAGGGTGGGGTGAGATAGGCCAGAGTCACTTGGCAGCAGGAGGAGGAGGAGAAAAGTGGAGATTCTGGACTCCAGAACGGAGAAGAGATCTCTGGCAAATGCCTATTTCTCTCACTTCTCCCCCTAAAGACCAAGGACTTTTATTTATCCTGACTCTGTCTGATTCTGAGGCCTCCAGGGAGCTGGCTTAGACTTAACAAATAACAGTAATATTTCTAACAAAAATTATTTATAGTTTTTTTTTTCAGCATTATGGCACAGTAATAATCTATTATATTCAGTAACATCATATTTTCATTTGCTTCAAAAAATGCTGATAGATTTTTTTTGTAATGTAGAGCCTTTACTTTTGTTTTTGATCTTAGGATGATTAGGCTGAAGAAAAAAAACATAAGAAATCTAAAGACATAGTTTTAAATTGCTTTTCAGATTTGCTATATCTGTATTACACTAAAAACACTAGCAACAGAAATAAAAGATGAAAAAATGGATGATATTAGAATAGGTAATAAGGAAACAAAACTATCACTCTTTGCAGATAATATCATGGTATACTTGGATTCTTAGAGAATCAAATAAAAACTACTTGAAATAACTAACAACTTCAGCAAAATTCAGAATATAACTTCTACCTATGTAAAATTCAGGATATAAAGCAAACCCATATGAGTCATCAGCATTGCCATATATTACCAACAAAATCAAGTAGCAAGAGATAGAAATTCCATTTTAAATGACCATAAAGATATCTTCCAAGATAAACTCAGGGCCTATATCAATACAAGTGCAAAATGCTTTTTCCACAAATGAAGACATATTTAAAATATTGGGAAATATTATTGGTTTATGATTAAACAGACCCAATAATAATATAATGACAATTCTACCTAAATTAATTATTCAGTGTCCTACCAATCAAAATAATGAAAAATCATTTTGTAGAGCTGGGAAAAAATCATAATAAAATTCATCTGGAAGAACAAAGATCAAGAATCTCAAGTGAATTGAATTTTTAAAAATGTAGAAAGAGATGAATTACCAATATGAAGTCTCAAACTATATTACAAAGTGTCATTCATCAAAATAATTTGGTTCTGGTTATGAAATGGGTGGGTCAATCAGTGAAATAGATTAGGTAAATAGCACCAACTAGTAAATGATTATAGTGTTCTAGTGTTTGATAAACCCATAGATCTAAGCTTTTTGGACAAAACTCACTTTGACAAAAGCTGCTGGGAAAATTGGAAAACAGTATGGCAGGGTCTAGATATAACCCAACATTTCATACCATATGCCAAGATAAATTCAAAATAAAGCTTTGATTTAGACATTAAGGGTGACAGTATAAGCAATCTGAAGAGCATGGAATAGTTTACCTGACAATCCATGGAATAAGGGAAGAAATCATGATAAAAAGAGATAAAGAATAATATAGAATGTAAAGTGGATTATTTTGATTACATTAAATTTAAAAGGTTTTGCACAAATGAACTCAATGTAGCCAAGATGGGAAGGAAAGCAAAAATTGGGAACAAATTTTTACAGCAAGGTTATCTGATAGAGGCCTCGTTTTTCAAATACATAGAGAAGTTAAATTTATAAGAATAGAAGGCATTCTACAATCAATAAGTGATGTGAACAAGTAGTTTTCAATTGAAGAAATAAAAGTTATTTAGAACCATATGAAAAAATGTACTAAATCACTATTGGCTAAAAAATACAAATTAAAAAAAAAAAAAGACTGAAGTACCATTTCACATTTATCACATTGGCTAATATGACAGAAAAGGAAAATGACAAATGTTGGAAAGGATGTGGAAAAAATGGGATAGTAATGCATTGTGGGTATAGTTGTGAACTGATCCAACAATTCTGGAAAACATTTTGGAACTATGCTCAAAGGGTAATCAATACATTTTGTATCCTTTGATTCAGCAATGTATTTTTAAAAGTACCTATATGTACAAGGATATATATAGCAATTTTATTTGTAGTGGTTATTGACAGAATGCTCATCATCTGAAGAATGGATGAAGAAGTTGTGGTAGATAATTGTGATGGAGTATTATTGTGTTATAAGATGTATAAGTTTCAGAGAAACTTAAGAAGACTTACATGGACTTATGCAAAGTGAAGTGAGCAGAACCAAGAGAATATTGTACAAAGTAACAGCAATATTAAACAATGATCAACTGTGAAAAACAGTTATTACAAAAAGTGTTTTCTGCCTCCAGAAGGAAAAAAAAAACTGATGGAATATGAATGCATGATAGTTTACTTTTAAAAATTGGGGGGAGTTATCATTGTCATTGTTGTTATTAGTTTTGCTCTGTTTTCTTTCACAACATGTATGACTTGTAACAAATTGCTTACATTCATAAAAAAGGAAGGAAAGGGAAGGAAGGAGGGTAAAAGAGAATTTGAACCTCACAAATTTTAAAAATTAAATTTGAAAAATATAAAAAATATGAACATTAAAAATATTTTTAAAAAATCTGAATGACTAGACCATTTCACAGATTGACCAAGAGTCTGTTAGTATATGTATACTTGCAATCCCTTCCAAATGTTATTTTGTATAATAATTTATTTTAATATAATATGAGATAGAAATTCTGAATTTTTTTGATTTATATTTTTCTAAATTTTAGAGGTATGGAACATAACTTTCTATGGGTATAAATAAATGGCCTTTCTTTTATTTTTAGAATGATTTATTTATATCAGCTGGTCATTTATCTATTAAGGAATGATTCCTATTGTTATATATTTAAGTCAGCTTCTTACAGATTTTGGAAGATATGCATTCTTCATGGAAACACTCTCTCCAGCCCCAGTAGACTGTTTCCTTTCAATTTTACATGAATTAATTTTATTTGCAGTTTTTAATTTTATGAAATAACAATTTGCCATTTAGCCTTTTATAACCTTCCCTAACTCTTGTGTAGTGAAGAATTCTAAAGCTATCAATGATTTTGAAAAATATATTACCTTACATACACAGATCATAAATCCATTTGGAGTTTATTATAGTAAATGATGTGTTGAGACAAATTCATGACAGATTGCTTTCCAATTTTCCCAATAGTTCTTGAATAAGGAGACCTTAAGTGGTCTTAATTTATTTAGTGCTATGCTACTTTGGTTCTTTCTACATCTATTCCAGTGTGCAACTTTAGTATTTTAGAAATAATAAAAAATAGTATTGATAATTCTTGTTCTGCAGTTCAAATTCTGGCATTGCTAGGCAACTTTCTTTTCCTTATATAAAAAAAAAATTCCTTTGAGATTCCTGAACTTGTATTCCTACAGCTAAAATGTGCATTTTTTCTAGCACCATAAAGTAATTTTCTGAGAATTTAATGATAAAGACATTGGATAAGTTTTTTTTTTTTTTTTCCCCAGACAGTATTAGAATTAAATTTATGATATTGACACAAACTAGCCATGGACAATTAATATTATTCAAATATTTTAATCTACCTTTCTCTTTTGTGGTCATATTCTAGTTCTAATATGTCATAAAAGTTAGATTTCTAAGGATTTTATACAACCTGTTTACAGTAAGATTTCACTTTCTAACCTTTAGTTCTGGCTTTTGTTGACAATAGAATAACTGATGTTTTATGTGTTTTTATACATATATATATCTATATATTCATTATGATTGCTAACTGTTTTAATTAATTTTAGTTGAATCTTTTGTGTTCCCCAGGCAGCCCATCATATCATCTACCATAAGCAATAATTTGTTTGCTTGTTTGTTTTTCCTTTGCTTAATTACTCAATATCTTTTTGATTCTTTTCGCTATAGTTAGCATTTCTTGCACCATATTAATAAACAGGAATAATAAAAGACATCCTTGATTTTACAATTCATCTTATTAGAAAGGCAACATCTTAACTTCCTTAGTATATATAAAGTATGTTCTTGATCTTAAATGGATATTGCTTACTATACTATGGAAGCTATATTCATTCCTAAGTATTTTAATAGAAATAGCTATTTTACTATGTTAAAAACTTTTTCAACATCAGTAGATATGATTTGCTTCTTTTATTTTGTTATTAATGTTGTCTATTATGTTTATTTTCATAGTTTTCCTAATAATGAATCATTCCAAATTCATGGTTTATATCCAACCTAGTCTTTTTTTTTTTTTTTTTTAGACTCCCACATAATTTATTTATTTTTTTATATATATATATTTTATAATATTATCCCTTGTATTCATTTTTCCAAATTGCCCCCCCTCCCTCTATTCCCTCCCCCCGACGACAGGCAATACCATACATTTTACATGTGTTACAATATAGTCTAAGTACAATACATGTGTGTGAATATCATTTTCTTGTTGCACAATAAACATTAGAATCCGAAGGTACATGCAACCTGGGCAGACAGATATTAGTGCTAACAATTTACATTCACTTCCCAGTGTTCCTTCTCTGGGTATAGTTATTTCTGTCCATCATTGATCAACTGGAAGTGAGTTGGATCTTCTTTATGTTGAAGATTTCCACTTCCATCAGAATACATCCTCATACAGTATTGTTGTTGAAGTATACAGTGATCTTCTGGTTCTGCTCATTTCACTCAGCATCAGTTGATTTAAGTCTCTCCAACCCTCTCTGTATTCCTCCTGCTGGTCATTTCTTACAGAGCAATAATATTCCATAACCTTCATATACCACAATTTACCCAACCATTCTCCAACTGATGGACATCCATTCATCTTCCAGTTTCTAGCTACAACAAAAAGAGCTGCCACAAACATTTTGGCACATATATGTTTCTTTCCGCTCTTTAGTATTTCTTTGGGATATAATCCCAGTAGTAGCGCTGCTGGGTCAAAGGGTATGCACAGTTTGATAACTTTTTGGGCATAATTCCAGATTGCTCTCCAGAATGGCTGGATTCTTTCACAACTCCACCAGCAATGTATTAGTGTCCCAATTTCCCCACATCCCCTCCAACATTTATCATTATTTGTTCCTGTCATCTTAGCCAATCTGACAGGTGTGTAGTGGTATCTCAGAGTGGTCTTAATTTGCATTTCTCTGATCAGTAGTGATTTGGAACACTCTTTCATGTGAGTGGATATAGTTTCAATTTCTTCCTCTGAGAATTGTCTGTTCATATCCTTTGACCATTTATCAATTGGAGAATGGTTCGGTTTCTTATAAATTATGGTCAGTTCTCTATATATTTTGGAAATGAGACCTTTGTCAGAACCTTTGTTTTTAAAAATATTTTCCCAATTTGTTACTTCCCTTCTAATCTTGTTTGCATTAGTATTATTTGTACAGAAACTTTTTAGTTTGATGTAATCAAAATCTTCTATTTTGTGATCAATAATGATCTCTAGTTCTCCTCTGGTCATAAATTCCTTCCTCCTCCACAAGTCTGAGAGGTAGATTATCCTCTGTTCCTCTAATCTATTTATTATCTCCCTCTTTATGCCTAAATCATGGACCCATTTTGATCTTATCTTGGTATATGGTGTTAAGTGTGGATCCATATCTAATTTCTGCCATACTAATTTCCAGTTTTCCCAACAGTTTTTTCCGAATAATGAATTTTTATCCCTAATGTTGGAATCTTTGGGTTTGTCAAAGATTAGATTGCTATAGATGTACCCTTTTTTGTCCTTTGTATCTAATCTGTTCCACTGATCTACCGGTCTATTTCTTAGCCAATACCAAATGGTTTTGGTGACTGCTGCTATATAATATAGCTTTAGATCAGGTACACTTAGACCACCTTCCTCTGAGTTTTTTTTTCATTAGTTCCCTTGCAATTCTTGACCTTTTATTCTTCCATATGAATTTTGTTGTTATTTTTTCTAGGTCATTAAAATAGTTTCTTGGGAGTCTGATTGGTATAGCACTAAATAAATAGATTAGTTTGGGGAGTATTGTCATCTTTATTATATTCGCTTGGCCTATCCAAGAGCACTGAATGTCTTTCCAATTATTTAAATCTGATTTTATTTTTGTGGCAAGTGTTTTGTAATTTTTCTCATATAATTCCTGACTTTTCTTTGGTAGATGGATTCCCAAATATTTTATACTCTCAACATTTGTTTGGAATGGAATTTCTCTTTGTATCTCTTGCTGTTGCATTTTGTTAGTGATATATAAAAATGCCGAGGATTTATGTGGATTTATTTTGTATCCTGCCACTTTGCTGAAATTTTGAATTATTTCTAGTAGCTTTTTAGCAGAGTCTTTGGGGTTCTCTAAGTATACCATCATGTCATCTGCAAAAAGTGATAGTTTAATTTCCTCATTTCCTACTCTAATTCCTTGAATCTCTTTCTCGGCTCTTATTGCCGAGGCTAGCGTTTCTAGTACTATATTGAATAGTAATGGTGATAGTGGGCAACCTTGTTTCACTCCTGATCTTACTGGGAAAGGTTGCAGTTTATTTCTATTGCATATTATGCTTACTGACAGTCTTAAATATATACTCCTGATTATTCTAAGGAATAATCCATTTATTCCTATACTCTCAAGAGTTTTTAGTAGGAATGGATGTTGGATTTTGTCAAATGCTTTTTCTGCATCTATTGAGATGATCATATGGTTCTTATTAATTTGATTATTAATATGGTCAATTATATTAATAGTTTTCCTAATATTAAACCAGCCCTGCATTCCTGGAATAAATCCTACTTGATCATAGTGTATTATCTTGGAGATGATTTTCTGAAGTCTTTTTGCTAATATCTTATTTAAGATTTTAGCATCAATATTCATTAAGGAGATTGGTCTATAATTTTCTTTCTCAGTTTTCGATCTACCAGGTTTAGGTATCAGTACCATGTCTGTGTCATAAAAGGAATTTGGTAGGACTCCTTCATCCCCTATTTTTTCAAATAATTTATATAACATTGGGGCTAATTGTTCTTTAAATGTTTGGTAGAATTCACATGTGAATCCATCTGGCCCTGGGGATTTTTTCCTGGGGAGTTGATTAATAGCTTGTTCTATTTCTTTTTCTGAAATGGGACTATTTAAGCAATTTATCTCCTCCTCTGTTAATCTAGGGAGCCTATATTTTTGGAGGAAGTCATCCATTTCACTTAAGTTATCAAATTTATTGGCATAAAGTTGGGCAAAGTAACTCCTTATTATTTCTCTAATTTCCTCTTCATTGGTGGAAAGATCCCCCTTTTCATTTGTAAGACTATCAATTTGATTTTCCTCTTTCTTTTTTTTGATCAAATTTACCAAAGGTTTATCTATTTTATTGGCTTTTTCATAAAACCAACTCTTGGTTTTATTTATTAATTCAATAGTTTTTTTACTTTCAATTTTATTGATTTCTCCTTTTAATTTTTGTATTTCGAGTTTAATTTTTGGTTGGGGGTTTATAATTTGGTCTTTTTCTAGCCTTTTAAGTTGTAAGCCCAATTCGTTAATCTTCTCTTTCTCAATTTTCTTCAAATAAGCCTCTAAAGATATAAAATTTCCCCTTATTACTGCTTTAGCTGCATCCCAAAGATTTTGATATGATGTCTCATCATTATCATTATCTTGGGTGAAATTATTAATTGTTTCTATAATTTGCTCTTTCACCCAGTCATTCTTTAAGATGAGATTATTCAGTTTCCAATTACTTTTTGGTCTATTTACCCCTAACTTTTTACTGAATGTAGCTTTTATTGCATTGTGATCTGAGAAGAAGGCATTTATTATTTCTGCCTTCCTACATTTAATTTTGAGATCTTTATGTCCTAGTATATGGTCAATTTTTGTATAGGATCCATGAACTGCTGAGAAGAAAGTATATTCCTTCCTATTGCCATTCAGTTTTCTCCAAAGGTCTATCATACCTAGTTTTTCTAATGTTCTATTTACTTTTTTAATTTCTTTCTTGTTTGTTTTGTGGTTTGATTTGTCTAAATCTGAGAGTGCAAGGTTGAGATCTCCCACTATTATAGTTTTACTGTCTATTTCTTCTTGCAGTTCTCCTAACTTTTCCTTTAGAAAGTTAGATGCTATACCACTTGGTGCATATATGTTTAGTATTGATATGGCTTCATTATTTATGCTACCTTTCAGCAGGATATAGTTTCCTTCCTTATCTTTTTTAACAAGATCTACTTCTGCTTTTGCTTGATCTGAGATAAGGATAGCTACCCCTGCTTTTTTGGCTTTACCTGAAGCATAATAGGCTCTGTTCCAACCTTTTACCTTTACTCTGTATGTATCTCCCTGCTTTAAGTGTGTTTCCTGTAGGCAACATATTGTAGGGTTCTGCTTTTTGATCCAATCTACTATCCGTCTCCGTTTGATGGGATCGTTCATCCCATTTACATTTACAGTTAAAATTACTAATTCTGTATTTCCTGCCATCGTATTATCCCCAGCTTATGCTTTTTTCCCTTGACCCCCCTGATCCCCCTCCCCGATATTTAATTTACAGACCCCCCTTGTGCCGCACAACCCTCCCTCTTTTTTTTTGGATCCCTTCCCCCTCCCTCCAAGTCCCTTCACTTATTCTCCTTTTCCTTTTCCCTTTTCCTCTCCCCCCTTTTAATGAGGTGAGAGAAAATTCTCTGAAAAACAAATATGTTAATTATTTACTCTTTGAGCCTCTTCTGATGAGAGTAAGATTCACACAATGATTCTCCCCCTCACTAAGTTCCCTCAGATATGGTGTATTTTCTATGTCTCTTCCTGGGATGTAGTTTCCCTCTTTTTATCACTCCTTCCCCTTTTTCTGAACCGACCTCCTTCCCTTTACTACACCCCCCTTTTTTTCTTTTATATCAGTAAAATCAAATTATCCTTGAGTATTTTTTATATACCCACAACAGAGTTACAGTTCTCAGGGGTTCTGTGTACCTTTTTCTGTTTCTCTTCAGTCTTGTGGATGTAGATCAAATTTTTTGTTTAAGTCTGGTTTTTTTCTTAGAAACATATAGAATTCCTCTGTTTCATTGAATGACCATCTTCTTCCATGGAAAAAGATGCTAAACTTAGCTGGGTAGTTCATTCTTGGTTGCAGTCCTTGATCTTTTGCCTTTCGGAATATCAGGTTCCAGGCCCTTCTATCTTTTAATGTGGAGGCAGCCAGATCTTGGGTGACCCTTATTGTGGCACCTTGGTATTTAAATTGTTTTTTTCTAGCTGCTTGCAGGATTTTCTCCTTTGTGTGGTAATTCTGCAGCTTAGCCACAATATTCCGTGGTGTTCTTTTTTTAGGGTCTATTTCAGAAGGAGTTCGATGAATTCTTTCCACATCTACTTTCCCTTCTGTTTCTATTATCTCTGGACAGTTCTCTTTGATAATTTCCTGTAAAATAGAATCTAGGCTCTTTTTTTGGTCATAGTTTTCGGGAAGTCCAATAATCCGCAGATTATCTCTCCTAGATCTATTTTCCAGGTCTATAGATTTTCCCAGTAAGTATTTGACGTTGTTCTCCAGCTTCTCATTTTTTTTGTTTTGTTTGACTGATTCTTGGGTTCTCTGTGAATCATTCATTTCTATTTGTTCCATCCTGACTTTTAAGGAGTTATTTTCTTCTTTCACAGTTTTTAGTTCTTTTTGTAAATGCCCAATTTCGTTTTTAAATGAGTTATTTTGCTCTATTGAATTTTTTTCCATTTCCCTAATTTTTTTTTTGAGAATTATTTTCTTTTTCCAATTCAGAAATTCTATTTTCTTGAGACTTTTTTATCTTTTCCAATTCAGAAATCCTACTTTCCTGTGTTTTTTTAACCTTTTCTAATTCACTAATTTTGTTTCCCTGCATCTCCTGTGAATTCTTTATTTTTTCCAACTCCAATTTCAGGACATTGTTATTCTCTATCATAACTTCTCTTTCCTTTCCCCATTTTTCTTCGATCTCCCTCAATTTTTTAAGAGCTTCTTCTAGGAGAGAGTTATGTGATGGGGGGCAGGAATCATTCCCCTTTAGGTTGTTATCTTCTGAATCTTTGCTGTTAACTTCCTCGGGGTTGGATACCCGCTCTTTCTCTGTATAGAAGGAATCTATAGTTTTTCTAGCTTTTTTGCTCATACTTAAAAAAAATCTTTTGGGGTCTGTCCCTGGGGTAGGAAATTATTTACTTCTTTACCAGCTTCCTCCCAGACTGGATGGATGCAGCGGCTCCTGAGCCCGAGCTAAGAGAGAGCTCTGGGAGAGAGTTCCCCACCCCCTCCCTGGAAGTGCCTCAGAGGTGATTAGCACTACTGTGCTTCCAGGGCGTAGAATAGTGAAGACAGCAGGAAGCCCAGTCTATGTGTCCGGGTGGGGAGTGGATGTCTGCAGCAGGTGACGTGAGAAGCCCCTGCGCTCAAACTGGAAGTGTCTGCCAGAAACCGAGGTCCCTAGTTCAAAGGTTCCGCTTCTCTGGGACTTCCTGGAGCTGAGTTCCACTCCCTCCAGCTAAGCTAGGCAGTGTGTGTTGCCTTGGGCCGTATCCACCCACTTCTCAGTCTCTTAACTATTCTCAGGAGGGAGCTGAGGCCACACCCCCTGGTGCCGATTCTCTGCTGAGTCACCCCCAGGGTGGGGGGGGGGAAATCTAATCTGAGTTTTAAAATATTTTGGCTTTCTCTTCTGAACTGCTAAATAATTAGCAGAGAAGAGCTAACAGCCTGTGCCAGATTCCTTTACCTCAGTGGCTTCTCTGATCCCAGAGCCCCTCCCAGCGCAATGGGCGCAGTGTGCCCCTACCCCACCGTCTGTGCTGGTCTTTCTTATTCCTCCCCTGAGAACTGACCTTTCCTGTTGAAACTCCAGATTCTCTTCAGCTGGTAAGTCGTGCTTCCAGTCCTTGTGATATCTATCAGTCCTGAGCTAATTCTGAGACTTAATTTATCTAATTGGTTGTGAGGGAGTGAGGACGTTCACTGAGTCGTGTGTTTCTTCTCCGCCATCTTGGCTCCGCCCCCCCAACCTAGTCTTAATGTATGATATTTTTAATGTTGTTGCAACATCTTAATATTTTACCTCATTTATTGTAACAAAATTCATGAGGGATATTGATCTATGATTTTCTTAACCTTCTTTGACCAACTCTCATTTCTATATTAGACCATATTTATATCCTAGAAACTTTCATAAAATCCTTTCCCTCCAATTTTTACAATTTAATGCTCTTTAAATGTTTGACACATTTATTTAAAAATGTATCTGTTCAAGGAGGATTCTGGGAAGATGGCAGAATAGGTCAGAAAATTCTAAGCTTTTCAGATTTTTCCTACAAACAAAACAAAATTGCACCTCAGGGCAAACATAGACTGGTGAAACACACAGAAGACGGGGTCAGAATAGGGATTCTCCTAGGACAATCCAAGAAGCTCCAAAGGAAGACCACAAGTTGGGGATTAATTCATATGAAGTGCCAGGCTAGATCTGCTGAAACATCAACCAGAGACCACTGCGGTTAGTTGGCTTTGGCTGAAGCTTCAGCAGGAATCATAGGAATTTTTACTTTCTGGACAGTATGTAGAGTTGGCGGGCTGAATCCAAGAAGACTGACAGAAACTTGGTTGATCACATTGCATCCAAGCCTAGCTGTGTGGCGGAGAAGGGGCCCTGGGCAAGAAAAAGCCAGCATACAGGGAGTGCAGAGGCAGGAGGTCAGGGAAGCTGAGGCTGCCAGCTATTACAGGAGGAAGAAGCTCTTGGTTTGGTGGTCCAGATCAGAGAGGAGAGTTGATGTGATGTTAAAAGCCCTATTCCCTCACTCCACAATTAGAGGTGCTTACATTAATACTTGTCATTTAAAAAAAAAAAAAAAAGAACAGATAAGAAGAAAGAAACCAGCTATAAAAATTTACTATGGGAATAGGGAAGACTGGGGTTCATCTTCAGAGGAAAAGGAAGAAATTAAAAAAAAAAACACCTCTTCAACCACAAAGAGTAAAGATCAGAGAGAATTTACAAAAGAACTCAAAAAAATTTAAAAATCAAATGGAGATATTGAGGGAAAATGAAAACAAACAAAACCAATAAAAACCATTCAAGAAAAACAAGATTATGAAAAAAAATACCCAACCAATTAGGAAAGTAGACATGAAGTTTTAAAGAAGAAAATAATTCTTTGAAAATTAAAGTTGGGCAAGGGGAATCCAACGAAGGTATAAGAAATCAAGAAATAATAAAACAAAATATAAAAAATGAAAAAAAAAAAAGAAAGCTGAGACTAAAAAAAGAACTTTGACACAATGATGCAAGAAATAATCCAAGAAAATTATCCTGGAGGGGTAGAACATGAGGGAAAAGTAGAAATAGAAAAAAAAAAAAATCCACCGAACACCACATCAAAAAGATCCAAAGTAGAAAACACACCAGAATGTTATTGCTAAATTTCAAATCCCCCAAATCTGAGACAAGCCACTTTATATGATTTGGTTTTCTTCTCTGTAAAATGCAAATAATAATAATACCTAATTCCCAAGGATGTTGTGAGAATAAAATAAAATATTTATAAAGCGCATTGGAAACCTAAAAGCACTATGTGAATTTAGTAGCAATAATTGATTTTTTTTATAATGGAGAAATTAGAGATACATTTATAGGGAATAAGAAATTAGGAATAATAAATAGGATATTCTGATGGAGAAGCTAGAATAAAATGCAGTACTTGGGCAAGTAGAGTGGTTGATAAGGTCAAGGAAAAAATAGAGTTAATGTAGAAGAGAGATGAAAAAGTTTAGAAAAGCTGCTGAGGTGAGTGGAATGGTGAATCAATTAGGGAGTGAATCAATTGTATAAATTACAGGGTCATTAAGGAAAAAAATAAATTCTTTCTTATTTGCTTCTTATTCTATTAAATATTAAAGGATTGCCTTCTTCAATGAGGATCCACTAGGGTTTATGTAACATAAATTTATATTGGGCCTTGTCAGAATGATTTTGTGTTTTTATCTAATCTCATTCTAGCATGTGAGTAGGAGCAAAGAGACAAGATACAGTGGGAATAATTTGGGACTAAGATTTGGCAGAGCAAGATAAAAAGGATTAAGAGATTAGAGGGAAAAGGACAATATAAATTTATTCCAGCTTCTCCATCAGAATATCCAGGTTAAGAAGGAGAAAGGAAGAGAGTGTAAGTGATGCTGGAGAAGGTGTTGAAAAAGAACTGAGTTCATGAAACTAGAATTTGGGAGAGAATTAAGAACAAGGTTTGGGTTACAAGGCAGAGGGAGGGGAAAATGACAATAGATCTGTGATAAGGTAATGAAATTTTAGGGTTTATAAATATAGAAGTATATTATATACTTCTACTATTATAGTTATGTTATGCCTATAATAAATATATATTTAATATGATCTCCATTTTCCTAATTTTTATAATGTCACCTTCATGTTTAGTATATAATTAATTTTGTATAAATTACAAAATTATTAAGGAAGAAAATATGTTTTTTTCTCATTTGTTTCTTATTTTATTAAGTTTTTTTATAATATTTTTATCAGATCTTTTATTTTAAATTCTTTCTTTACTACTTTGTTTCTCATTATTTTTTAGTAAGACAACATTTAGTAAGGCAACTAGATAGCATGGTAGATAGAGTACAGAGCCTGAAGTCGAGTCATTTTCCAAAATTTAAATCTGGTCTCAAGCCCATAGCAAGTCCCTCAGCCCTGTTTTCCTCAATCTTCTAATCTGTAATATGAGTTGGAGAAAGAAATGGCAGGCCACTCCATTACCTTTGGCAAGAAAACCCCAAATAGAATCATGAAAAGTCAGACATTACTGATTGAACAACATCATAAATTATTACCATCTGTTGTAATATTTTATTATTGGTTTTTAAATTTTCATTTAGAAATTTCGAATCAGAAGTATTAGGTGAGTATATATATATATATTTGCTAAGTGAATTATTTTTATCAATCATATATATATATGATTGATAAAAATAATTCACTTAGCAAATTTTAGCACAAAATGTTCTTTCATGTCTTTTTTAATGATTTATTTCTCCTCCTTCTCTCTCTTTCTCTCTCTCTCTCTCTCTCTCTCTCTCTCTCTCTCTCTCTCTCTCTCTCTGTCTTTTAAGATGTATGGAGTACCTAGTGTCACAGATAGTTAAACCCAAGAATCATATTATTCATAACCAGTCCTACATATGGCATATATTAATTTATTTTGTACCAGTTTGTGTTGTCCTCTATTCTGTTTTCTTCACATTCATCTTTTCTTATGGTGAAGTAATATTGCATCATATTCATTTTCATATACAACATTATTTTTAGCCATTCCTCAGTTGTTGGGCACATATTCGCTCCAATTCTTTGCTACAATAAAATGTATTGCTTTATTACTTTAATTTGTATGTACATTTAAGAATATCTATCTTTGACTTCCTATGCCTAGCAGTGGTGTCTCTGGGTCAAAGTATATGGACATTAAAACATTTGAATCACATTGAATCACTGAATCACAGAATTCCAATTAACATGATAAGTTTTAAATTAGTTTCATTTTCAAATTTATTCATTTCTTCATAGACTAGATATATTTCTGTGAGTAGGATATGGCTGGAGTTTGCATTTTTTAATCCATTTAATTTTTAATTTTTATTAGGTGAATTTAGTCCATTTGCATTTAGCATGAAAATTTTTGCACTTGTCTTTTGTAGGTCATTTTCTCAGAAGTTGTTTTATTTTCCTAACCCAAAAATAACTAAATATTTTAAAACACAATCTCTATGTGTTATATGAATAATTTTGCAATTTACTTTGAGTTTTCCTTTTTTCAAAAATGGATACTTTGCTCTTTGATTATTCTACCCCTTTTTCTTCTCTCTTTGAATGTTTTCTCTCTCTAGCTCTTTTTTTTTTTTTTTAAGAAATGCTTTTTTGAAATCTTCAGTGAATTAGTCAGTGCAATTTCCAAGAAAATCTTGACCTTATTTTAGCAAGTATTTTATCCCAATTTTTAAAATACTTGTCTCTTTGCCTGAGATGCTTACTTGCTGCTCAAAGACTTTCTTGAAGTCAACATATTTTTGTAAAGTTTTTGAAGTTTATTTTTTTCTCTCAAATATTCATCTCCTGTTTTCATAAAATTTTGGGGAGAAGGGATAAATATTTCTAGTTTCACAACTTCTGTTTCCTGATTTTATAAATGTTATATACCAATTTTTGTGATTTTCTCTTGTCTTAAAGAAGTGTTGTGATTTTAAACTATATTACCCTAGATTTGTCCCCCTGCAGACTGAATTTTATATGTAATTGTTCTCTTATCACTATAACTCTAAATTTTAATTATTATGCACTTAAAATCTTGGGTTTTTATTATAAATATTCTACAGATATTTGTTCTCCTTAAGTTATTTTTTTATGAAATTTGAGGTTGTTATTTTTTATGATTTTGCTTATTTTCTTTTTTTAAATTTTTTTTTATTTTTTATTAATTTTATAATTATAACTTTTTTTGACAGTACATATGAATGGATATTTTTTTTTTTGGCAACATTATCCCTTGTACTCCCTTCTGTTCCAAATTTTTCCCCTCCTTCCCTCCACCCCCTCCCCTACATGGCAGGCATTCCCATACATATTAAATATCTTATAAGTATATCCTAGGTACAATATATATGTGCAGAACCAAATTTTGTTGTTGTTGTTGCAAAGGAAGAATTGTATTTGGAAGGTAAAAATAATCTGGGAAGAAAAACAAAAACAAAAACAAAATGCTCACAGTTTACACTCATTTCCCAGTGTTCCTTTTCTGGGTGTAGCTGATTCTGTCCATCATTGATCAATTTGAATTGGATTAGCTTTTCTCTGTTTTGAAGATATCCACTTCCATCAGAATACATCCTCATACAGTATCATTGTTGAAGTGTATAATGATCTCCTGGTTCTGCTCATTTCACTTAGCATCAGTTGATGTAAGTCTCTCCAAGCCTCTCTGTATTCTTCCTGTTGGTCATTTCTTACAGAACAATAATATTCCATAACATTCATATATGATAATTTGCCCAACCATTCTCCAATTGATGGACATCCATTCATCTTCCAGTTTCTGATTTACTTATTTTCTAAAATGGAGTATTAATGATTTACCAATCTATGTATTTGTGTATTTATTTGTCTGTTTCATTTTACTGGAATATCAGTACTTCTGAGTTTATTGCATTGTTTTATACCTCTTGTGATGGTTCTTATAAGTTTTCATAGTTTAGATAATTCAGTTACTTTTCAGCCTCTATTCCTAACTGATCTACTTTGGGTAACATTTTATTTCATTCTTCTAAAAATTTCTATGTTTTTTTTTTTTTTTTTTTTTTTTTTAACTTCGAGGCTAGTTTAATATGCTTATCTATTTTTAAAAAATGTTCTAAGGTTTTTATTGGTCTCAAGTTATTATTATTTTAACAATTGTTCCTTAATTTCTCTATTGTTATCCTTCTGCAGAAATCTCTATTTTTAATGGCTTCTTTATTTCCAATGTTTCAAATATTTTAGGTAATTTGGTTGTTCTCTGGTATTTTGAAATTCTATAAGAATTCATGTTCTCATTTTGTATTTTGATTTATTTTCTTCTTTTAAATATTTATCTGTGGCATTCTTATTTGTCATACTTGCAAGAACACTTGCACTTATACACATAGCAATTATACCCAATACTTATTATATCATACTTATAATATTGAGTAAACTTAGCTAGTGAATCAGCTTAAGACACATGGACCTAACATAGGGAACCTGAAAAAGAATCTCTTTAGATTATGAGTCCTGGAAAAGTAACTGAACTATTGATGTTTTAGTTACTGTTGTTTATTGAAGGTTAAGAACCTAATGAAAAAAGATATGGAATATGAAGTCCAAGGAAGATAGTGTCAGCAATAACATTTGGTTTTGAGGAACCATTGTAAAAATTATAGGTATTAGAGACCCTTGGTCAGTAATACAATACATTTACCTCGAACTAAGGGTGAGTCTTATTGGATTCAACAATAAAATTAACATTTTTTTTTTTTTTAAATGAAAAGGGTTGGGAGAAAAGTATCCTAATAACAGATTAACTAGTTATCACAGATGGCCAAAAAAAAGTGGGCAAGGATAAAGGCATTCAATTATCAATAGGAAATTTTTTTGTCCTAAAAAAAAAAGAAAACAGTATGGCTATTTGAAAACCTCCGGCTCCATCATAAATAATTGTTTCAATTCCCATTCTCCTCTCAAAAACAAAATACAAAAAAATGCAAGCAATTTTTAATAGACCATCTGCCAAGTCAACAAATAAATATGCCTTTGATTTTCTTTATTAGCAACTGCTTATTCTAGGTTAATTGCTCAAGAATAATGAAATGACCAAAAATCCCTTCCCCCCTCCCCCAGAAAGGAAAGAAAGGAAGGAAGATAATGTTGAATAGTGGAATGAACATTAAATTTCATGTCAGAAAATGTGGATCTGAAATGTAACTCTATTATAACTGTTTTATGGATCCCTTAAGGCAATTATTATGGTAGTGTATGGAAAAGGCCAAAACATAGATTGCGATAAGCAAATATAAAAGATAGAGGAGAGAAAACTAATAATTCAGGGAATTGTTACAATTGAGCGAAAGGTTTTATGTAAGAGGTAGTACTGAAACCTAATCTTAATTTATCTAGGGATTCCAGAAGGCAAAGGTAAGAAAAACTACAATGCATTCTATGCATGAGGATCAACTTATAGTAATTTTAATGAAAGAACAACGGAATGGTATAAATGAGGAATAGAAGCAGATAGAGTATATAAAATGAATAATGGGATATAACCCATTTATGATCTTAATTCACTTGCTGATATGCTAGAATTTTAAAAAGTAAACTATCATATCATCTGCAAAAGCAAATGTCACATCTTTATTAAATATGTTTTATTGGGCATGTTGGCCCATGCATTTAATACCTGCTGATATAACTGATGGGTCATTTGTATTTCACAATTCTGGGCAAAAGTAGAGCTAAAGTAAATTTGATATACTTACTAAGTCTAGCACCAATAAGATAAGCCTCCAAAATAGAGACCACCACAGGCTGCCTAAGGAGAAGTACATTGGTTGGGAAAAATAGAATAGGAGAAAGTTTTTGTGCCAGTCTGGGTTAAGATTAGCCCTGTGAGTTGCTGTTCTTCAATTTCGACTATATTAGGAGAATAATCTGAAAAAGCACATGAACAAAAACTAATGTTATGAATTTAATTTATTTCACAAATTCTATAATTATGTTAAATAATATCAGGAAGAAAGGACAACATAATTTTGCCTATTTCGAATTTTTTAAAACCATTTTACTGGTTAAAAAGAATTTCAAATAGGCAAAATAATGTTGTTTGCATTTTACTGCATACAATGCTGACTTTAGGTTTTATATGTTAATTTAATCATATTGAAATTAAATCTATATGTTTGGTAGAAGCTTAAGTAAAAATTAAATGTTACATTGCATTAAAGGTTTTTTATGATCTATTAATTAAATCATGTGGTTGTGCTTATTTTCACTTTTTAATATGGTTACTTACATAATTGTATTCTTAGTGTACGACTGTCCTTGCATAGGTAGTATAAATCCACATTGTTTATAGTAAATATGTCCATTTTTTGTGTGAGCATGTATTTTTTTTTGTTTTTATGCAAAGATTTTATTTAACATTGCATCAATATTCATTAGTGATTTTAGCTTCTAATTTTCTTTCTTTACTTTATCCTTTCTTGGTTTGGGTCTTAGAACCATATTTGTCTCCTTAAAAAGAATTTTGAAGATTATTCTTTCTCAAATAATCAGAATAATTTTTGAATCTTAGATTAATTAATTTGTAGAACATATCTATAAATACATTTATATCCCAGGGTCATCTTCGTAGATGTCCCATTTGGTACTTCCCTCATAGTTTTTTTCTATTTTAAATAAGGTCTTTAGGATCTCAATTTCTTTACTGTTAATTTTGAAATCATGTGATTTTGTGTATAAATATCCATATTCATTAGATTCTCACTTTTACTGGAAGTTAGTTAAGAAACGTTAAGTGCTTAATACATGTTAGGCACTGGGATAAGCTCTGTGGTTTAAAAAGAAAAACATGAATATCTCCTTTTCTAAAAGAAGTAATAATATTCTTTTTATTTTTAAAATGTTTTTAATTTTTTAATTTTTTTTAATTTTTTAATTTTTAAAATTTTTTAATTTTTAAAATTTTATTTATTTATAATTTTTGACAGTATATATGCATGAGTAATTAAAAAAAAAAAACATTATCCCTTGTATTCATTTTTCCAAATTATCCCTTCCCTCCCTTTACTCCCTCCCCTTGATGACAGGCAATCCCATACATTTTACATATGTTACAGTATAACCTAGATACAATATATGTGTGTAAATACCATTTTCTTGTTGCATTTTACATATTAGATTCATAAGGTGTAAGTAACCTGGGTAGATAGACAGTAGTGCTAACAGTTTACATTCAATTCCCAGTGTTCCTTCTCTGGGTGTAGTTGTTTCTGTCTATCATTGATCAACTGGAAGTGAGTTGGATCTTCTTTATGTTGAAGATACCCACTTCCATCAGAATACATCTTCATACAACATTGAAGTGTACAGCGATCAAGAAGTAATAATATTCTATTGGTACAAAATTGTTTATAGTAGTTTTTGATACTTTTTTCTTTCATGCAAATTTACCTTATTGTTTATTTTGTAATTATACACATTTCAATTTATTTTGTGATTTTACTTCTTCCCCCTCATTTTTTAATAAAGTTGCTAGGATTTAATGATTTAGTTAGTCTTTTCAAGGAACCAATTTTCTGTTTTGTTTATAATTTCCATAGTTCTTCCCCAACCCTCACTTTATCTACTCTAATTTTCAAGATTGCTTCTTTGGTGCTTATTTTGTTAATTTGTTTGATTTTCTTGAATTTTAATTTCATGCTCAGTTAAGCAATTCTCCTTTTTCTATTATGTTAATATATGTTTTCAAATACACAATTTTTCTTATTAGAAATATTTAACTCCAACCAAAACATGTGGTTTTATTGACTCATTGTTATTATTCTTAGCAAAGTGCCTAGAACATAGTAAGCTCTGATAAAATGTTTTATTATTCATTCATTCTCTTTCACCTAATTGCTAATTATGCCTATTCTTCTTTGTTTTGCTCATTCATTATTCAAGGTGTCATTTTATCAGTCTCTATTTAGATTTCTATCTTGTATACATTCTGAATTTCAAGTACTATTTTTATTTCACCAAAATATATAAAGATTGTATTTAATCAAACTATATACTATTTGCAAAGTGCTGAGCAGAATATCCAGCACACAGCAGATGCTTACTAAACACTTGTTTTAGTCTCCATTTCCCCCTAATAAGTCTAGGTTTAAAAAAAAAATACTTATTGATAATTTTCCTATGGTGTAGGTGATGGCCTTTTTCTTTTTTTTTTTTTTTTTGCAAAAATACCATGTCAAATATGTATTTGTTTTTGGTCATCTAAACAATAAAACTCATAGGGCTATATCATTACACTCAGAGAAACTTCTTGAAAAAAGTGGCATTAAATTATGAATAATAATTGGAATAAACATACTATTCTTATTATAAAATTATGAAACTTTAGCATTATTTGAGTGACTGAATGAAAAATAATTCAATGATATTTCTGATCACTGTTCTCTTGAGATACAAATATAAGAATGCAAGATATTGCTTATCCTTTATGAGCTTGCCTTTTAAAAAAAGATGACAAAAATAACCAGAATTTTCTTTCTCTTCATTTTCATATCCTACTCTCTTTCCCTTTTTTCCCTCTATAACACTTTCTATATGCAGGAATGATGAAGGGGAAGGGAGTGAGAGGTGATTAGTATTGAAATCAAAGGGCCATTGATTGTTGTTTTTTTTATTTTTCTTTTGAGGAATGATAAATAATTTAAATACTCTTCTTAAAGAGAGTTGAAAATGAAGTTAAATCACATTATCACAGTATCACCACGCGTGGAAAGTAATTGTGTTTAGTGGAAGCCAGGCAAGATAATCTCCACCAATCAGAACACAAAGTCCAAGACTTTGGCTGGAGGTAGGAACTGGAGAACAAGAAATCCAGAATGCACATGCTTGAGAAGTGGTATGTTGAGCTTGAATTCAGATAAGATACTATATTCAAATAATCATTATTTTGAATACACTCTATTCCCCTTGATGCTTTCTCTTGATGCTCTTTTTGGCACTTATTCATTCCTGGATTTTCTTCATTGTGTCAACACTTCTCTCCTTTGTTTGATTGTTTATCCAGGTATTCATATAAATGGTCAATCTTTTCTAGGTCTGTCATGGACCCTCTTCTCTTTTCTTCTATTTCTATTTTATTTCACTTGGTGACCTTATCAGTTCTCATGGATTCAATTATCATTTTTACTCTGATAAATTTTATACAGCCCTAATCTTTTTCCTGACTTCAAGTCTTGCATTTCCAGGTCCTTGCTAGACATTTTGAAGTAGATGTTCCATAGATAGTTTGAATTCTACATTTTCAAACACTTCCCTCTTTCTGATTTTCTCATTACTGGACCAGCAACCTCTTAGTCACCCAAACTTTCAAACTTTATGTCATCCTTGATTCTTTTCTTTTATTCCCATATCCAATTGTTTGCAAGTCCTATTGATCATGCATTTGTAATATCTCTTTACATGACCCTCTCTAATCTAACACTGCCATGATTCTGACGCAGCCCCTAATCACTTCATACCTGAAATCTTTGTAGTAGCTTTCTGTTTGCTATCTCTTCCTCAAAATTTTACCTATTCTGGTTAATTTTCCATTCAGCTGTCATACTGAGCTTCATAAAGTACAGATCTGACCAAGCCATTCCCCTGTTTAATTATCGTCAGTTGTTTCCTATTATCTCCATAATCAATTATAAAGGCCTATTTTGTGTTCCAACCTTTAATAAGCTATCCCTGTATTACTTTTAAATTGATTTTATGTCTTGCCACAACGTACCCTGAAATCTAGTGATACTGACTTCCTTGTTCTTCTTCATACAAAGCATTCCATCTCCTCACTCAGGACATTTTCCCTTACTGGCCCCTATGTCTTGAATTCTCTTCCTTCTCAACTCTATATCCTATGGCCCCTGACTTCCTTCAAAATCACCTTCTACAGGAATCCTTTTCTAATCCAGCTCAATTCTAGTGCCTTTCTTTTATTTATAATCTGTCCTGTCTATATTTTGTTTGTATATGGTCTTCATGTTGTCTCCCCTCTTAGAAAAGGAACTTGGTTGTTTTAATTTGGTTTTGACCTTTCTTTTGAGCTTTACAGCTTAATGTAGTACCTAGCATATTATAATAAATGCTTGTGGATTTGACTGACTCACAAGGATCTCCCAGAATGTATGGGAGCAAAATGAAGATGATCCCTTATACTATTATGATTTGATAAAATACCAGAAATTTTAGCCATCATAAAAAGGCATTAGAAAGTAATTAAAGTCACAAATGGTATCAAAGAGATGACATCCCTATTTTCAAATCATATCACGGTATACTTTAAAAATTTCAAAGAAACTAATTGAGGACCTTGACATCAAGAAAGCTCTTTATTTATATTTTTGCATCTCCAGTGCTTAGCACAATGGTTGGTAAATAGTTAAATCTTAATTAGTCTTTTTTTCAAAAAAGTCATTCATTTATTAACCACTTATTATATTCCACTCTCTTTAATATACTTCATGACCCAGGAAAACAAACCTATTCCTTGTTCTTATAAATAACATTCATTTCCTTTCTTTATTTTCTATTCTCTTCTACCACATATCAGAAGGTTCCTGTGAGTATTTTGGTACACATGAGATCTTCTTTTCTGTTTTTTACCTCTTGTGTATATGCCTAGCAGGGAGATTTCTGTGTAAAAGATTTGAACAGTTTGTCCCAAGTTTAATCATAATCAGAAACCATTTTCTAGAATGGCTAAATCAAGTTACAATTCCATTAACTATACATTACTGTGCTTGTTTTTCCTTAACTATGCCAATAATTATTATTTTCATCTTTTTTTGAAATTTGCAATTTGCCAAGGGTACATAGTTATTTTAATATAGAGTTCTCTTACAAGAAATATGGAAGATTTTTTAATCTGATTTTTAATTGTGATTCTTTTTAAGAACCATTTATTTATAATTATTGGAAACTCTCTACTGGGTCAATGGCTGTTGGTCTTATATATTTGTATTAAATCAGTCATTTGTCCAAAATTCTTAATGTAAACCTTTTCCCCCCTTTTGTTAACTTTCCTTTTTATCTTAACTATATTGATTTGTTCGTAGAAATGCCTTTTATTTTTATGGAACTGAAATTGTCTATTTGATTATTTCTTTGCTCTATGGATTCTCTTATATCTTCAGGTGCCTGAAGTTATCAAATTATCATGAAATCTTCCTCCTAATAGATCAAATATTCCTTCTTTTTTTGATCAGTGTATTTGATAAAGCATCGATGTTCTTCACCATTCTGATCAAAATCCTCTTGATAGTCCCCAGTTTATCATTCCTTTATGAATTATAGTATCCCAAACTGAATACAATACTTGGAGTTTAGTCTGAATACAGCAGAATATTCTTGGTTCCATCAAATGATAATTGATTATGTTAAGCAGATTTTATCTATCCATATATATGTGTGTGTGTATATACACACATATATGCATATACATTTAGAGTTCTTTAAAAAAAGCTAATCTTGAATCTAAACATTCTACCCTTAAGAAATACTGGAAACCAAATTTACTATTTACTCTAAAAGAGCAACTTTATCTCTTCACTACAGTAATACTAAAATGGGAACTGTCTTTCAGAGAATGTCAGATAGGAATTAATATTAGGCAATAAAGAATGAAGTTTTGCATGAGAACACACATTAATCTGACAGCTTTATGTCTCAAATACATAACAATATAATATTGTTATATTGGGAAACAAAATGAATTTGTAAACAGAAACTTCTCAGGAAAAATATCTAGTGTATTGTTTTTATGATAATATTACATTCTCTATTTGAATCTGTAAGATATTATTTCGTGTGTGTGTATGCATGCATGTACATGCACATGCAAAATGAAAATATGTAGTTCTGATTTGGGGCATATAATATAGTTCTAATTGTGCCACAATACATTGGCAGAAAGAGTTTTTATACCATGAACTTCCCTATGCTCCTGTCTAGTAGGGCTATTTCATATGTATGGAGTGGAAAGACTTACAACTCGATGTAAAAAGTATCCCTACTAATGTGGGTATGTATACATTTTTTATATATATGAAATTAAAATTATGTTGCATTTCAGAAATAAGTATTGTATACTCCCAAATTGCAGGCATGTTTATATATACATATATGGGCATTCATTTATGGGCATATATACATTTATATATATATATATACACACACATACACACATGCATGTGTCTATACAAATACATGCATACATATATGTGTATCTCTAAGCAGAGGCATAGAAAATATGTGTATAGATATATGTATATTATATATAGTTATATACATACATATAAATATACATATATATATATATATATATATATATACATATGTATAGCTATATGCCATCTATAGTTATGAATGTATATACTTGCACTTTTCTCTTTATGTGTGTGTATATAGTTGCACTATGTTGAAATATATATATATACATACATATATGTTGAGATATATATGTGTATATATATATATATATATGTATATATATACATATATACATACATACACACATACAGCCATGTACAGAAAATATTTAGATTCAATTCAATAAGCATTTGTTATTCATGTACTATTGCCAGACCCTGTAAGATCAAGTATTGAAAGGTACATATGACTAATTCTTTTTTTTTTTTTTTTTTTTTGAGGCTGGGGTTAAGTGACTTGCCCAGGGTCACACAGTTAGGAAGTGTTAAGTGTCTGAGATCATATTTGAACTCAGGTCCTCCTGAATTCAAGGCGGGTGCTCTATCCACTGCGCCACCTAGCTGCCCCCATATGACTAACTCTTTAGCATTCTTGTTCTAAAATCAATTTCTCTTCATTTGAATAATTGTATACAATTATTTCAAAAATATTTATGATGTTTATTTTGTTCATCTTCATGGAGATTCCCTCTAGTAGATACCTATTAGAAACTCACAAATGGTTACTCATCAGGTTGGTTCTGGAATGACTTTCCATAGTCATTAGACAGAGTGTATAAAAGGCAGCTCTTGAATTCAGATCTTCCTCAATCAAAGTCCAAATCTATCTTTTATGCCATACCGTCTCTCATTCTAGAAATAGATTGCTAAATAAAACATACTCAACACTTATTCATAATAGCCAGAATTGAGCTTACTACTATTTTCCAGTTTCTTATTTTAGAAAAAGAAATCTACAAGTGAAAGACATCTTTTTTTAAAAACAGAATATCAGACATATTGGATGGAGATATTTCCTCTCAAATTTCTGGATGATTCAGCACTATTTTTTGCTGAAAGTATCATAGCTTAATTGTGCTATCTCTGACACAGAAAGGCAGTATAACATCAGCTGACTTGATGGATAAAGAGATATACTTGGCATTAGGAGTAGGGTTCAAGCTCTACCTATGACATTTATTGCTTATGACGTCCTGGGCAAGTTACTTAGGCTCTTGGTGTTGAAATAGAATCATAAATTGCAGAAAAGGACATTAACTTGTATTGTAGAAGGGAGCTTTTTACATGGAAATTCATTCTATGAATGAATTGGAAGTCTAGGCCCTTTCCTTCTCTGTACAATGAGTATATTATTCATAGGCTCAGTGTGAAAAATATATTCTGCAAGTAGAAGACACTGTTTTATCTGTAATTGTAATAGAATAAACTTTGTTGAGTGGGGAGAGACTGAATTCTTCATACAAATATGCAGGTAGAAAAAACAAAATCTTAGCCATGGGGTATTAGAGATCATGAAGCAGTTGAAATTAAATTTTAATTGAGAGGACTAGACTTCAAATCTTGACTTTGTCATGATACTTCCTACACATGAGATACTGGGTAAAACATTTAACTTTTGTGACTGTCCTCAGTTGTACAAAGAGGAAGTTAGGCCAGATCAGGGCTTCTTAAACTTTTCCCACTTACAATATCTTTTTGCTTGAGAGATTTTTATGAGATTTATAAGTATACAAAAAGGTATAGAAATTAAACATTATCACAACATCCACATTCAGTTATGAGGCTTCATATGGGATTATGACCTACAGTTTAAGAAATGGAGCTAGATAAGCATGCGTTTTAGGGACTTGAAGAATAATGTTATCTTGTTTGCCTCCTTATTTTAGGTAAGGATGATACTCCATTTTATTTATGCCCATGATCACAGAGTAAATCATGGCAGAATTAAAATTACAATGGAGATAATCTGCCTTGCCATTGACAGGCTTTCAATCAAGGAAATCTATCACACAAAGAAAATGTATATATAAATGCAGATAGTCATGGTAAAGTAATAATCTAGAAGACCCTGTGATGTTTTGGGAAGGGTTCATCATTTAAAGTCAAAGGAGTTGACTTCAACTCTCATCTATGACATTATCTATATAATGGTAGGCAAGGAATTTAATCTCTCAATTTTCTTATCTATCCAGTGATACAAAGAGAATAGTAGGAATGAAATAATATTTATAAAGTATTTAACATGATATATAGCACATAGTAGGCACTATATAAATGCTAACTACTACTTTTTATCACCATCATCATCACTATTTATTTAGTAGTTGTTTAGATTGTTATATGAGGAGGTGATTAGACAGCTTCTGAGGTATCTTCTATTCCTAGAGCTAAAATCTCTGATTAGCACAATTTATTTTATATAAATTTTCTTAGAGACCTAGACCAGTTTTCTTAACACCTCAAAGCCCCCAGATATCTGGTCCATCTTACTTTCCCTATGGAAATGTGTTCTTAAAAGATGTACTTAGAAATATCATTTTATTCTAAGAATTAGCCTAATTAACTTTTAAAAACATAAAATCATTTTATATTTCCCACATGACAGAATAGTATAAGATTCAGGGCTCCTAAAAGTCATCTTTGACCCTATAAAAAGATAAACCCATAAACCAACTCAATTTTAGACTTGAAAGAAACTCCTGAAGAGTAAAGAGATCTTACATTTACTCAAGTGTCCCTTTTGATTCTCTTCAGATGGAAAGATTTGACACCATTTTCTTCAAAATAAAAAAAAAAAAACTTCTTATACTTGCTCTAGTTTCACAGTTTTTTTTCCATAAATTCATATTCATCAGGATCAAATCAGCACACCTGCAAAATTTAATTATCAAGTTGAGTTCTCTATGTCAGAAGTACTGTTGAATACATATGACTTTGAATAAATTCTGCTTTAGAAAAATCAGATGAATGCTTGAATTTATGTAGCTTTAGACTCTGGTGTAAAATATTTGCTTGGAGATCTGCTTCCAGGCTTATTGTTGATAATAAATAGGTTTAGTATGCAGTTCTACTGAAAAAAATACAACATACACACATAGTTCCATTTTTGTTGTTGTTATTTATTTGTTTGTTTTAATTAAAGGACTCTTATCAAAGTTAAAACAATAACAAGCTAATCAAAATGTGTACCATAGCAATTGAAATTTAGAGATGGTTAATAGTTATTTGTAGCTCTTTAATAATACGGCACCAAAGGGAAAAAATATGGTTGGAATGAAAATGCATCCTCACCAGTCTGAATGTTCAGATAAAATGTCACTCATAATAACATTCAGAAATTAATAATCTCTGAATGAGTAGATATGGAATACCTTAAACCACCTTCCAAGAACAATTATTTTACTGTCTGTCTTAATGAATATTTGATACCTTCTGAAATATTTTTCTGATTTGGACAGTTTATTTTACAGTATTGTATTCACCCCATTATTGGTAAAATTATATTTAGATATTGTCCATGTCAAGAGTATTAATAATATCTGGATGTCCTAGATACTTTATTTGCTAATTTTATTTTGCCACCTAATAAAAGGGAAGAGAATATTTTTTCCCCAATAGTTTTCCTTAATGGCTTTTTATAAAGTATCATTAAAAATCCAGAGCCCTTTCTCAGGTATCAAAAGACCAATTACTGCCAATTCTCATCCTTGTGGGCACTAAAATCTGAGAAGTGTTATCTGCCAATAAATGATTTCTGCAATGCACTTTGACATTTTCTCTCAAACATTTTAAGCATTGTTAGGAATGTTGCATACCAAACTGGTAATGCTTTGCAGGGTTTGTTGTTCTCAAATGTTGCCTATTATGAAAAAGGTTAATGATCATGAAAACATGTTGAAATGGTGTGATATTCTGCAGTAGCTCATCTCTCTCTTTTCACTAAGGGCTTTCAACATAATATAAACAAAATCTTGCTGTTTTTTCCACCATTTAATGATAAGTAACTTGTGTGTTTTATAAAATATCAGTGTGTCTAATACTGAAAACTGACTTTGGAGTACTTTTGATCCATGATGTTAGCTATTAGAATCAACAAAGTTGTTTCTCATCATTTCCTGGTGGTCAGGGAGTATGTCTTATTCACTATTATATGTCCTACAACATAGTTTGCATAGTGCATATACAAATATTCTGCAGATTGGAAATTTCATCAATGGAAATGCAATGCACCTATTCCTTTGTGTAGTGTCCCCTCAATCTGGAAAACTCACATGAAATTGTTCAGACCTCCTTTCGTACCAGAGAAAAAAAGCTGAATTTTTATGATACTAAAAGAGAAAATATCTATTATACAATACTACACATATATTTTATGCATTTCTGAGTTTCTCAATTTTTCTCTGGTGTCCTTGCCTTCTGCATATCTTCTGCTGCTCCCCAAAACTTTCAAAAAACTCTTCATTTAATTTCTTATGTTGATCTGTGATATACTGAAACTAAGATGAGGAAAGGTAAAATAATAAATTTGTAGTTTATGTGCAATCATTTAATAATTGTAACACATTATGAAAATGTTTATTTTATTCAAAAATTCTTTTCAATATATGGGTAGCTACCTTCCTATATTTACCCATCATGAGCAACTTGGGTATATGTGTGTGAATGTGTGTGTGTGTGTGTGTGTGTGTGTGTGTGTGTGTGTGTGTGTGTATGACTTTGACTATATGAACTGAATTCTCCCAACAAATAACTTTAAAATAACACCTCAAATAAAATTCTGGAATGTTAGTGTCAGCAAAAAGTTGGGATGAAACTTTTTTCCAACCTAAAACAACTTAATAGATAAACAAGAAAGTCTTTTACACCAAGATGCTGGTCATCCCAAAGGGCAGCTCAGGCCATTGTGATATGAGCATCAGGCCTTAGAAGTAGATGCAATAACAGCAGCAGCTTTTTTCCAATTAATGGCCCCCTCAACACCTGGAGCAGAGCCCATTTTTAACACAAAGTTAAAGGTCAAGAAATAGGCTGGGAAAATAAGCAAACTACAACAATAAAATGGGTGTGACCATAGAAAACTATTTTGGTGACAGGGAAAATCATGACCAAACTTGGAACAAGACATGATGTCAAAAAAGCTACAAGCAAAGCCTTAAAAAATATGAACTGGTTGAAAGATGAATAAGTATTTCTGGAAAAGACCAAAAAGATTTTAAGACACAAATAAGAAAGATGAAGGAAAAATTGATAAGAGATATGAAAGTAAGGAAGGAAAATATGAAAAGAGAATCAGCATCTTTGTGAAAGATATGCAACAAATACTGGAAAAAATAATTCTTTAAAAAACAGAATGGGCCAAATGATAAAAGAGGCATAGAATACATAGAAGAGAATTCCTTAAAAGACAGAAGTAGTGAAGTAGCAAAAAAAGGCAAAAAAGTTCACTGAAGAAAATAATTCCTTAAAAATTATAATTGAGCACGTGTAAGTTTATGATTCTATGAGGCATTAAGAAATCTTTAAACAAAGTCAAAAGAATGGATAATGGGGAAAATTTCAGGAAAGAAAAAAAAGTGATAATAATAGTATGCTTCAATCTGCATTCAGATTTCAAAGTTCTTTGTATGGATATGGATAGCATTTTTCATCATCAATCTTTTGGAATTGTCTTAGACTATTATATTGCTAAGAAGAGCAAAATCTATCAAAGTCGAACATTGCACAATGCTGTTGTTGCTATGCACAATGTTTTCCTAATTCTGTTCACTTCTTTCAGCATCAGTTAAGGTAAATCTTTACAGGTTTTTCAGAAATCTGCCCACTAATCCTTTCTTTTAGAACAATAGTATTCCATTATGTTAATATACCATAACTTAAAAATAGCCTATGACATTATGCATTATGCTGCCTATGGAAGCATGACCAAAAACAAAACAAAACAAAACAAAAAAACAACAACAACCTCTTGTTAATACTTTACTCATTTTACAAAGAGTGCCCTGTTGGCTGTCTATCCATTTAGTTACAATTTATTTTATCTGCTGGCTTCCTTTATAGGGATAATGAAAAAATTGATAATATTAAGTTCTACAATTAACATAACCATTCATCAGATTTTGGATAATTAAATATCATTTAGATAGGTAGAATCTAAGTTAATCATTATAAATGATCACAAAATTGTGATTTGTTTCACTTTATGCTCTTTCCTCCCACCACTCTGCCATCCTGACAGCATCAATAGAATAGGTCTTCAAAATACTGAGTCATTTTATATTTTTCTTTATTTCATGTATCTTTCCTAGACCATATTTGAAATCTTTCTAGCATGGTAAAAGTTGTTCTGTGGTGCAATATACTTGGGAACCCCATATAGTCCTCTGTACCATAAAGAGACAGAGACATTGGAGACATTATGCAAAAAAGTGAAGAAACTGGTTGTTCCTCACCATATAATCTGTTCTCTATCCTTGACTTCCTGGAAAGTGCTTAACTAATGATCTATCTACCCATCTATCTCATCTACCTATTTATCGATCTGTTTATCTATCTACTTACCTACCTATCTACCTACCTATCTCTTTATGTTTCTCTCTCTCCTTCTCTCTCTCCTTCTCTCTCTCTCTCTCTCTCTCTCTCTCTCTCTCTCTGTATATATATATATATATATATATATATATATATATATATATATATATATATATATATATATATATATATACATACATATATAATGAATCCTTTCATATTTTTAGGTATGAATAATTTTGTATAGTATAGATAATTTATCAGTTTTGAAAATCTGAGTTTGGGAAATAAAAGGATCATTTTCTATTTTAAGTTAACCCTACAACTGAATAGATTTAACTACACAGCTACATAATGGGAGATGACAATATGGGGTAGATATAGTTAGATACCAGTTCATATGAAAACATTTCTGAGGGTTTTAGTGGAGTACAAATGCATATCAATGGATCACCACTGTGATATAGCTATAAAGCCAGTATTATCATAGTTTACATTAACTGAGTAATAATATCTAAATGAAGGACATTAAAATCCATTATATTCTACCCTAGTGAGCCCAAATTCATAATATTCTGTTCAGTCCTGGATGCCATGCTTGAAAATAGTTGTATCAAAGTTGTATATCTGTCCAAAAAAAAGTCACAAAGTTGTTGAATAGATTTCCATGTCATTCAAAAATTAGTTGAAAGAACTGGATATTTAACTTGGGGGGAAAGTAAGTTTGGAAATGGCTTTATAATTTTCTTCAAATATTTGAAAACTTATAATATGAAATATAGATTAAATTTGTTTAGTCTCATCCATGATTCAGATAAGAATATAATCTGCAATAAAAAAGTAATTTTGAGTCAATTTCATAAAAAAGACAGAACACCTGGAGGTCCAAAAGTTGGATGTATTATTATGATTATATAGGGTATTCTCCATATTATGGGTCTTCCACAGAAAATGGATGGTACTATGTTGTAGTTGTAAAGGGGATTTCTGTCTAGTTAGAAACTGGATTAGATGGCTTGTAAATTTCTTTCCTACTTTATGAGCCTACAATGTTGAGTCTTCAATTGACTGATCAACAAACACTTATGAAGCATCTATTCACTGGAAACAACAACAAAAAAAAGATAACAATGAAATAATATTTATCTTTAGGAAGCTTACATTTTTGGGGAGAAACAACACATATGTACATAAGTCAGTTCAAAATGAATGCAAAGTAATTATAAATTCTCTCTATATATTTATCTGTCAACAGATGAATAATTATAGTTAAATTCTCTCTATATATTTATCTGTCAACAGGTGTTCTACAAAGCAATTTTACCACAGGATTTCAAAAAGTCTATAATCAGTTCCTGAAAATTTAACTAGTTTAGCTCTATACACTTCTCAAAATGTCAAAAACTGTAACTAGGAAAAAAACATTTTTGATTGTCTGTCTACTGAAAGAAGCTTCTACAATCCTTCTCTCTTCATTGGTGATTATCCTTAGGACCATCACTTTGAAAAAGTATGCTAAAAGTGCTTTACTTCACTCTCACCTTCCCACTCTTCAGGCTCTACCTCCTTGTCTCTTTCCACATTACCCTCCCAGTAGCTAATCTTACTCTCCCACCCATTCCTAAATCCCTTATAAGTATGGTCTTGTCCCCATTATAATGGAAATTGCTTGAAGGTGGGGACCATCTTGTTTGACAATATTTGTATTCCCCAGTGCTTAATACAGCATTTTGCTTATAGTAGGTACTTAATAATTGCTTGATATATAATTTTCTACTTAGAAAAATTAAAATAAGCTAGTTAGTGTTAAACTTAGATTTTTCCAGAGTTAACAATTATACATTGTTCACCACTACAGAATAGTTATATTGCTAGAATGGACCTTAAAGGTCATCTGAGTTGAACTCTTCATTGTACTTTTGGAGTAAGCAGGATCAAAGAGAGGCTTTGAGTTGCCTAATACCACACAATGGAATTAGAACACAAATCTTATGATACTCATTTCTTTTGTCTACACTATTCCTATGCAAAAAACATCAAATTTAGGATTCAAGATAATTTAGTTTTCTTTTAGCATGTTTATTTTTCATTATCTTTTAAAAAAATTTCTCAAGTATTTATGACTAATGGTAGAATCACTGAAGATAAAATTGAGAAGCAAACTAATTAATAAAAATTGACCAAACAGCTACAATAATAGCTACATATAGTAGATAGATATTTGTCTTTGGCACCTTGGAGATAGCTGAAGTTTTGTCTCTAATTCATACTGATTTTGTGACCATAATCAACTCTCTTATCCCCAGAGTAGTCTAAGCAACTTAAGATTCTAATGCGCAGAAAAAGATGCCAACCTTCTATGGAAGAAAAAGAAGGAGAAAGTTCCCTCACTAGGGAAATGCCTGACAATGAATTCATAGCCTCAGTATCTATTCTTATGTTTCAATCACTTTGAGCAATAAACTGATCAATTAATTTATCAATAGTAATTTATCAAGTGCCTATGATATGTCAGACACTATACTGAATAAAGAGAAAAAAAAAGAAATAGCCCTTGATGTCAGGGAACTTTGTCCACCAAATATACCTTTCTATAAAAGAAAGCATATAATAACTGCCTAAAAGGGGAAAAAATGGAAAAACCACTGGCATCCAAATTCATGAGTAAGTAGAAGGTTTTTCTTCGACATCCCTTTGATTGCATGATTTCAGATAAGACTGCAAAGAAGTCAGATATTAGCACTTGATTGACTTGATGTGTAAGAAAAAAAAGCTAAAATCCCAAGTGAAAAATTTCCACTTCTTGCTTTTGGGTTTTTATCCAAGAATATTAAAGAAAAGAGTAATCACGACAGTGAAGAAGTTGCCTACATAATTTATGAAACTCTTTTCTGTACAAATGTCCTGAAAGCATGAAGTAAAATTGTACAATTACTATGTATGTTTTCAAGTCTAACTTTTTTTTGAGAAGGAGACATGTTTAACATTAAAAGGAGAGAAGAGTGACCCTTATTAAATTATCATGGCAGGCACTTATCACTTCCTTTATCTGTAATAATTTGAATTCTATATTAAATGCTGCAGATTTTTAATTAAGCTAAAGTAGTTTAATGTATCCAAGTAGAATTTAATGGAATAATCAACACGGACTCTATATCATGGCTTCTGAGAGCCAATGATGCCCACCAGCATTAAAATTAGGAATGGAACTGCAGAGGGAAGTTATGCATTTATTCAAGATTAGCTTAGACTATTTCATCATCAGGCTAAGAATGAAACTTAGGTCTTTGAATCAGCCCTATTGATGGCTTCCTTTGAAGATCAAAACTCTAGAGCTAGGAGGAACTACCCAATCTAATTCCCTCTTGTTAACAGGTAAAGAAATTGAAACACATGGTAAAGGGGTGCAACTCACCTGAGATCCTACAAATAATTGGTAGGAGAGTTGGGAATCAGATCCAAATTCTGTGATTAAAAATTCAGCACTTTTTTCAATGCATTCTGTATGAGTTATTGTTTAAGGGCTTGCACTAATTCTGTCACTGAATTAGGATAATGTAAAGTTTGACACACACCCATGTCCTGAATTATTTGTGCTTGGACTTGTTGCTGCATGGTGAACAGCAGTCTCTTTTTATGGCAATGTGGAATAAACAGGCATGTTTTGGGATGGGGGGAGCAGAAACTAAGAAAAGGACTATGACCCGTGTTGCATGTACTCTTCATTATATTCTTATACATTGTGGACTTATATATCAATACATAAGCTGTTAAAATAAAAAAAAAACTATATTTAATACCTTGTGTCTGTCTCTTTACATACACATACATACATAGAGACAGTTATACTTCATATTTACCTTGTATTGCAACAAATGACCATAATTTTAAATACTTATAACTACTTCAGGGGTGCATTATTTGTAATAATATGAACCCTACATACAGTTTCCTAAATATATGCATATTTATAAATATCTGTCTATGCATATAGAAGAAACATATTTATGCATGTAAACATACATATACACAGAAATACACATGTTTAGACACATGACATATACATGTGTGCAATAAATATATAATCAGACACATATATAATTGGTGGCACAGTAAATGGAGTACTTGGGCTTAAATCAGGAAATCATGAGTTCAAATCTAGTTTTGGACATTTATTAGCTGTAAGATCCTGGACAAATCACTTAACATCTGTTCACCTTGTTTTCTTCAATTATAAAATGGAAATAATAATAGAAACTATTTCCCAGACTGCGAGGGAAATGTTAGATAATATTTATAAAGCATTTAGCATAGTGCCTGGTTCATAGTAGCTGCTATATAAATCCTATTGTTATTATGTATATGTACCATATATATCTATATACAAATATATATTATTCAATTTACCATTGTGTTATCTATACATAGTATAAACTAATAGTATATTTACAGATATAGATCTATATCTATATTTACATATGTAGATGACTTTTTACATATGTATATTCATATGCGCCTAATTAATAATACAAAAGGTTAACAGACATATACTTGTACATATGCTGTTAACCACACACATGACAGACATATGTACATATATTTACATAATTAATAGAACATATTTATACCAGCATGTGACTGAAAATTCATAACCCCAAACATATGTATAAATGTACATAAGCACATACATGTACATTTCATGTTATATACATGTATGTGCTATTAATTTTATTCATGACTACTTATTTTTACATTAATATATAATTCATGAGTGACTTTATCAGACGTGCTCCCTTCACCTAATAATACTGAAACCCTCTTATGACTTCATAATTGGTTTAAAGCATTACTGAGGCTAAAACCTTCATAGGGTCACAGTCAATCTGATAATATGCTCTGACTTAGCAAAGCTGTTCTGTGAATCATATACATGAAGTTCATCACGAAGTGACATTTGAATCATTTATAGTTTCTATCTTCATCCATTTAGTATCCCTCTCAAGCATTAGAGTGACAAGTATGAACCCACTTTTAATCAACTTTAATCTATCAATCAATGTCCTTGATCCTAACCTATACCTCTCCTTTCAAAAAATTGCTTTCTTTTGAATCTTGCAACTCTTCTCTTCATTAGCTCCTCACTTTATTAGATGGATGCTTAAATGCTCTGGTTAAGAAAAAATATAAGAATAAAAAAATATTTAAAAATGTTTCTTTGTTTTTCTACCCAATGAACTTTCTCTCTTCTCTTTCAACACCCAACTTTTTGAAAAAGTAGTCAAAACTCCTCACTATCTGCACCATCACTTATCCTTCATTAACTACTTCCTTCTTAATAAATTATCCTCTTTTTAATTTTAATTAATTAATAATTATTTTTTACAAACATTTTCTGCATAGGTAATTTTTCAGCATTGACAATTGCAAAAACTCTTGTTCCAACTTTTCCTGTTCTTCCCCCCTCACCCCTTTCCCCAGATGGCAAGTTGACCAATACATGTTAAATATGTTAAAGTATAAGTTAAATACAATATATGTATACATGTCCAAGCAGTTATTTTGCTATACAAAAAGAATCAGGCTTGAAACAGTGTACATTAGCCTGTGAAGGAAATCAAAAATATAGGCAGACAAAAATAGAGGGATTGGGAATTCTATGTAGTGTGGCTCATAGTCAACTCACAGAGTTCTTTCTCTGGGTGTAGCTGGTTCTGTTCATTACAGCTCTATTGCAACTGATTTGGTTCATCTCATTGTTGAAGAGGGCCTTGTCCATCAGAATTCATCATCATATAGTATTGTTGTTGAAGTGTATAATGATCTCCTGGTCCTGCTCATTTCACTCAGCATCAGTTCATGTAAGTCTTTCTAGGCCTTTCTGAAATGATCCTGTTGGTCATTTCTTTCAGAACAATAATATTCCATAATATTCATATACCATATATACCATTTATTCAGCCATTCATCCACTCAGTTTCCAGTTTCTGGCCACTACAAAGAGGACTGCCACAAACATTTTTGCACATACAGGTCCCTTGCCTTTCTTTAAAATCTCTCTGGGATATAAGCCCAGTAGTAACACTGCTTAGTTAATGGGTATGTACAGTTTGATAATTCTTTGAGTATAGTTCCAAATTGCTCTCCAGAATGGCTGGATGTATTCACAATTCCACCAATAATGTATCAGTGTCCTAATTTTCCCACATCCCTGCCAACATTCTTCATTATCTTTCCCTGTCATTCTAGCCAATCTGACTGGTATGTATGGGTATCTCAGAGTTGTCTTAATTTGCATTTCTCTGATCAGTGATGACTTGGACATCTTTTCATATGGCTAGAAATAGTTTCAATTTCTTCATCTGAGAATTGTCTGTTCATATCCTTTGAGCATTTATTAGTTGGAGAATGGCTTAATTTCTTATAAATTAGAGTCAATTCTCTATATATTTTGGAAATAAGGCCTTTATCAGAACCTTTGACTGTAAAAATGTATAAATTATCCTCTTCCAAGACAAAGCATTCTCTTGAATTTGACCTATATGCAAGTAGCCAGATTAGAAACTGTGGAATAAGAATGTATAGGAATTACAGACTCAGTGCCCAGAATTCTCAGCTAGACCAACACAGTAACTATGCTCAGAGGCAATCTAGAACTCAATTTTTGGTCTAGACCAGCAACATAGGAGTCTCTTAAGGGTCTAAAAGCAAGCACTTCACAAGATACTAGAGCACAAGTATTGATTCAGCTTGAAGAAATCAGGATTCATTCCCTGCCTAGGATAGTAGTACAAGGGCTGTGGACTCAAAGAGGCTTCCACCTTAGACTCAAAACACTTACAAATGAAGTCTGTACAAATAAATATGGGGTGAATAGGGCAAGAGCTACTTTGTTAAACTGTAATTTCTTTACAACTAGTCAAAGGAGGGTAGGACACCCACACCCACATAAATATTTTATTGTAGAAACACATTAAATTCAACAAGAAAACAGGAGGGAATAGAGAGAGACAAAGATGGGAGTTAGATCAAGGGGGGGATTTGTCACAAGCAAAAAATCCCCAAAATTCAGATAGTAAATAGGTGTTTAAAGTAAAAGAAAATATGAGGACCTCTGATTGGTATCTGAGTGAGAGGAAGAAAAGAAGGGAAAAAGAAAAAAAGGGAAAAAAAAGGGGAAAAGAGACGATATTTTGAATTAAGCATAGAGGATTGGTCAGAAGCATACTCCTAGCCCATGTCTCTATTCTTCTGTGCCAAAGAAGGGGGGATCAAAGAGAGGCAAAAATACATGAAAACTAAGTAGATCAAATGAGGAATGACATAAGAAGGTAAAATAGTACTATGGTGCTACAACAAATGAAAGAAATGGATTCAGAAATAATACTGAAAAAGATTTGTATGATCTGAAACTGAGTGAATGAGTTCAACTAAGAGAACAATTTCTATTATGACATCAATATTTTAAAAATTAACAATTTTGAAAAACTTAAGAACTCTAATCTGCTATGATTCAAAAAAAACTGATGATGAGCATGCCATCCTCTATACGACAGAGAAGTGATACAGTAAAAAAAAAAAATGAAAGGCACAGTTTGAATATTATCAACATGAGTATTTGTTTTCTTGATTCTAATTTTTTGCTATGGGTGTTCTGTAATTCCTTCACCTTCTTCTGATCTGGAAGATAGAAAAAATAAAAATGCTTGAAAACTGAAAAAAAAAGTTAACTTAAAATTTTACTTAGTTCCACAGTTTCAACTATTACCTCTATGCAAATATTTCCAGAAGCTTTATCTACAAACTCTTTGAAGCTTCTGATGCCTATTTTCAATTATCTGCACATTCACTCCATTTGGATATCCCCTTGACACCTGAGATGTTAAATGTGGAGAGTGAGACAGGGGAAGGAGTGATAACTCCAAAGAAAGGCATGTCTAATGTAGCAATCAGCAGTACCACTGACAGAAATAGCAAAGCCAGATGAAACAATTTTAGGGTGGCCCTTATTAGCTTTCCTCTCCCCTAACCTCTTTCATTTGGCTTCTCTGTTTCTGTCCATGGTACTGACAATTACTTATGTAGGCATGTTGGAAAATGTGAAGTTATCACTGGCACTTTTCACTGCCTCTCCACCTTTAAGAAGTTAATAAGCACTGTCAATTTTTTCTCCACAAACTCACTCTCTTCCACTTCTTCTTTTTTATGCCCCAATGTCACCACCCTACTGCAGCCTCATTATTGCCCACCTGGACCAATAAAAAGCCCTGTAACAATGCTTCCTGCATCCTATATCTTCTCTCTTAGATCACGCCTTCACATTGTTGTCAAATTAACTTTCTCCTGCACACACCAAATGCCACTCTTGTGCTTCTAACCCTTCACAATTTTCTTATTATCTCATGAATATGGACTCATAATTCTGACACTCAAAATCCTTTGTGATCCAGGGTTACTCAGCTGTTCCAAATTTACCTTTATTTAGTCCCAAGACTAAACTTCATACAACTTGAAGACTTACCATTTCTTATACATACAATGAAGTTTCTCACTCCCACTTCTTTGTTTAATATCTTCCCTTTAGCAATTTATGACTCTCTGATTGGTGTTTTAGCTATTTATATATCTTTCTTTTTACCTTAAAAGACTTTAAGTTCCCTAAGGTCATTAATCTATGTGTTGCAATGGGTACTTTAATTCAGTGAATATTTCTTAAGTGCCTACCATTGTCAAGACACTCGTTTATCTAGTAGAGATAAAAAAACAAACAAACAAAAAAAAAAAAACCTGAAATAAGGCACATAACTTTCCTCAAGGAACTTAAAATCTAGTAGATAGGATATGCTCATAACTCACAATATTATAGGGATAATGCAATAAGTGCTAAGGAGAGAAACTAAGTGCTTTTGTTTGGTTTTTGGAGATTTTTAAAGATTAAAGTGACACCAATTGTTGAAATAAATCATTATATCTATATATGCATTTAGAGATATAGTACAGTTTCTAAACTTAATTGTACAGGTTCCCATACTTATATGGTCATCATAATATATATATATATATATATATATATATATATATATATGTATATATATATATATACATACATATATATGCATATGTATATATATGTATTCATTTACACTATATGTGTAAATATATATATATATATGTATATATATATATGTATATATATATATATATATATATATATATATATATACATATATATGAATTAATATACATGTCCACTGTGTATATGGTTACTTCATATTGTCTACATACCGAAATCAGTCTGGTAGTATGCCAACAGGGCAGCATATGCTGACTCATTGGGTCTCCCCAACAGATCAAGAAACTCAGGCTCCAAATGGATAAGATTTATTGTAGCTTTAGGTAATCAAGACACTGTTTTTTTTTTTTTTTTTTATTTTAATGGTATTTTATTTTTCCAAATATATGCAAAGCTAGTTTCCAACATTCACCCTCACAAAAACTTGTGTTTCAAATTTTTGTCTCTCTCCTCTCCCTTCCTCCCTCCCAAAAACAACAAGCAATCTGATATGTGTTAAATTAGACATTGTGCAATCCTTCCAAAGATATTTCCATGTCATGCTAAGCAAAAAAAAAAAAAAAAAAAAAAAATCAGATAAAAAGTGGGAAAAACATGAGAAAGGGGCAAAACCAAGCAAACAGCAACAATAACAAAAAATGGAACTACTATGCTTCAATCCATATTCAGTCGCCATAGTTCTCACTTTGGATGTGGCATTTTCCATCAAAAGCTATTGAAATTGCCTTGAACTGCCTCAATGTTGAAAAGAGCCAAGTCCATCACAATTGATCATCACATAATCTTGCTGTTACTATGTAAAAATTTCTCTTGATTTTCTGTTCATTTTACTCAGCATCAGTTTATAAGTCTTTCCAAGCTTTTCTAAATCAGCCTACTCATTATTTCTTATAAAATAATAGTATTCTATACATTCACATACCATAACTTATTCAGCCATTCCTCAACTGATAGACATCCACTTAATTCAGGGAACTGATTAAGAGAAGCAGGGATTAATCAAGTTCCCATGTCTTCTTTCGAGGAAAACAAATTCCTTTTCAGTTTTTTAGGAGGGAAAGAAGAGTCAGTCGTATTATAAAGGAGCTTTGTGAAATATTAGTATTGGTCATTCAGTTTATAAATATGAGAGTCAAGATTCATACTCAGGTCTTTCTGATTCCATGTTTATCATTTCATCTATGGTACCACCTAATTGCTTAATAATAACATTAACTAACACATATAGTACTTTAAAGTTTCAAAGAATTTTACATATATTATTTTATTTGATCTCTATAATAACCTTATGAGAATACATATTTTAATTATCCATATTTTATAGATGATGAAACTGAAACAAAAGAGAGGTTAAGTTATTTGGCCCAGTTTCAAATAACTAGTAAGTGTCTTAAGCAAGATTCAATTAATTTTCATTCCTGATTTCAGTAAGAGACCACTGAACTGACAATTGGGAATCCTTTATTCCAAGGAAACCTGTGTTCCAATGCTAGTGATTGCACCAATATTTGTGTGATGAAGAGCAAATATCTAACTTCCCTGTAGTTAGTTTTCTAACCTGAAAATGAAGAGTTTAGATTAGATGATTTGACCAGAGTTTATGTAGTTCTGCAGAATGAGCCTGGGCATATTGGATATGGATTCAAATCCCAGCTATGCTTTTTGCTTTCTACTTATTATTGGTAGTCATTTTTGTCTCTATGAGCATTAGTTTTGTTATCTAGAAAATAAAATAATTGGATTAAATAAAAGGTATCAAGCTCAAATAGAAACTGATCCCTATAGTTTGCATATTGACATAAAAAATCACAAATTAGTATTATCTATGTGATGATATTTTCATTTATTTTGTTAAACATTTTCCAATTACATTTTAATTTCGGAGTATTGTAGGCAGTACCATGTTTGACTTCTCTGTATTAGATGGCCTCTGATAGTCTCTATGATCCTATTGTCTCTACATTCCCTTCCAGGTCTAACATTGTCTAACATTCTATCATTATGTAAATGTTCAGATGGGCACTTTTAATTAAAGCTCTAAGTTTGTGTTATTCAGTTCATGTCTCATACCATTAATGTGTGATATTCTTCTTACAAGGTTATTACTACAAATTCACCTTAAATTTCACCAAAATGAAGCACAATCATACTTGGATATAAATAAGCAACTTAACATATCATATTAAAAATATCTGTAAATGTAGGGAGAGACATAAATATGCCAACACTTTGTCATCTCCATTTTTAATTTTTTGTATATATATATATATATATATATATAGATAGATAGATAGATAGATAGATAGATAGATATATGTTTTACCTGACAGTATCATTGTTAGCAGATTGCAATTTGTCTATGAGAATTTCACATTCACTCAAACTTTCTATGATCCAGATCCAGACATAGCTGGGCCAAGCTAAACATCCCGGAAAAGAGACAGCATGGATAATGGACAGAGCATTTCAATTTGAATTTTTTTTATTAATTTTTATAATTATAACATTTTCTTTGACAGTACATATGCATAGGTAGATTTTTTTTTTTAACAACATTATCCCTTGTACTCCCTTCTGTTCTGAATTTTTCCCCTCCTTCCCTCCACCCCCTCCTCTAGATAGCAGGCAGTCCCATACATATTAAATATCTTATAGTATATCCTAGGTACAATATATATGTGCAGAACCGAATTTTGTTGTTGTTGTTGCAAAGGAAGGATTGTATTGGCAAGGTAAAAATAATCTGGGAAGAGAAACAAAACAAAACAAAACAACAACAACAACAACAAAATGCTCACAGTTTACACTTATTTCCCAGTGTTCCTTTTCTAGATGTAGCTGATTCTGTCCATCATTGATCAATTGGAATTGGATTAGCTCTTCTCTATTTTGAAGATATCCACTTCCATCAGAATACATCCTCATACAGTATCATTGTTGAAGTGTATAATGATCCCCTAGTTTTGCTCGTTTCACTCAGCATCAGTTAATGTAAGTCTCTCCAAGCAGAGCATTTCAATTTGAACCAGAAAGACTTGAGTTCAAACTCTACCTCAACTACTCAATACCTGTATTATAACCTCAGCTACTCAATATCTGTATTATACTAAGTAGATTCTTTATCATCTCTTTTCTTAGGTTAACTCTACTATAAAATAGAGAATGGCACTTAATAGCTTACTTGCTCCTGTCCACATAGTCCTTTAGGACACAATTATCTGTTAAGAGTCACTTCCCTGTTCATCCCCTTTAGCTCTGCCTTTCTAATGTGTATTCTCCACATATCAGAGGAATATCATTTCTCCAGATTATTTTCCTCCTACATTGATTTTAGTTTCTGCCTCCAGAGGTTCTAACTGCCGGATTAAAGACAGGCAAAATTTTGTTTTGTTTTTGTTTTAGATCTAAATAGATGCATTGAGCAACAGGAAAATTTAAAGAAAATGTTTAAGGAGAGCTTCCAGACTTATACCTTCAGTAGGAAATATTGTCAAGCTCTGAAGCTGAGTCAAATAGCTAGATACTCAAAGTCTTCAAAGTTTTACTATTGTGTTTCTTCTGAAGGAAGTAAGATTATGTGGATTTTAAGCTGATACAAGAGTTGGCAGATCAATTTTTGAAGTAGGCAATCATTTGCCTTTTATTTTCAAATATTCCTCAACAGAGATGCTAGAATATACAGGATGAATGTGAGTTGTAAAATCTCTTAAGAAAAACTTAAGACTGAGAGAGTTTGGCAGAGTGGGCTAAGGAGACTTGGACTCACACCCCCGTTTTGAGACAAACTGGCTCTGTGAACATATACAATTCATTTAATTTCTAGGTGTCCTACTCACCTAAACTTTAATTATACAGTCAGTAGGACTTTATAATTGTAAAGAAAGTACAGATAGACATTGATCTTTCAGATCTCAATAAAAAGTCTTATATGGTCCGAGAAAATATTAAACTTTCCCACAGACTTAGAAAATGTTTTCTTTTGATACTTTGAAAGACTTGAGATTTGATGAGTTGGTTATGTTCTCCATTGGCACAGCAAGAAACCTTTTTCCTGCTTTCTTGTTTTGGACAGCCTTTGTTTATATTTTCACTCCCTCAAGGATTTTCCTGACTTGCTGAAGGGCTTCATTCTTATCCTTCTAGCAGTTTGTGATTAATAATGTCCCACTTGAGCTATGTCCACTGTCTTTTATTTCACTGAATGGTAGCCTCTACTTTTTTTGTAATAAGCATGTATCTTTCATAATACATGTCCCCATTGAAATGTAAGCTTTTAGGGAATCAAGGGCTGATTTGCTTTTATTATTGAATCCACAGTGGTTAGCTTGGTGCCTGGAATATGGGAAAAATGTATTAAGTGCTTGATCCATTAATAGCTTTTGTCCTTGGTACAACTTCTTATAAACAAGAAATCAATAGAAAAAAGCCCACTCTGCATCTCTCCATTCTTTTTCAGATCATCTCTGTTTTAATCATATGGAAGTCATGCTCTTCTATGACTTATGTCTTTGACATCACTAATAGAATATTCGAGATAAAGAAAGTTGAATGTCAAAACAGGAAATAGTCTCAAAGTGTCAAAATAAGCCATTCCTCTGCAAAATTAAGTCAATAATTTTCCTTTCCTTGCCCTGGCTCAATACTTAATCTGGCTATATTGGACATGTGTTAAATTGATCCTTTCTTCATAAATGAGGAAATCAAGCTTCATAATTATAAAGGACTTGTCCTGTCCTACTTAAGCTGAATTGCTTGATTCTGAATGTACAGCTTTTCCTATTTGATGTCAGAATTACTAATATCTTCATTAGTTATAAAAATAATAGCAGCCACTAAGTTTATTACTGGTAGTAATAATAATGATGGTGATTATGATAGTTAGCATTTATTTAACATTTCGAAGTTTGCAAAACACTCTACAAATAATATTTAATTTTATCCTCAACAATTCTGGAAGCTAGTTCCTGTTATCTTCATTTTACAGACGAGGAAACTGAGGTAGACAGAAGGTAAGTAATTTGCCTGGGGTCACAATCTAGTAAGTATTAGAGGAAACATTTAAATTCACTAGTTTGCTACTTCTAATAAGTGAAATAGCAATTTAAGATACAAAAGCTCTTAACCACCCCATTGACCTTCTTTTGCCCTTGGGATCTTTATTTCTTTCAAGCAAGTTTCCATTTTTTCTTGTTTTGGACCAAGTTATCACATCACTTCCTTCACTGCATTCATATCCCCCTGCTCTCACTCTCCAATTCTAGTTCCCCTTAAGGTATGCTTTCTCCCTATTAGAATATAATATCCTTAAAGGCAAAAACTATCATTTTTTGTATTCCCAGTGATTACAAGAGGATCTGCCATTTATTTGTTGTTGAACAATTGTTTTTTGTTGTGTCCACATTTGAGTTTTCTTGTCAAAGGTACTGGGGTGGTTTGCCATTTCCGTCTCCAGCCCATTTTATAGATGAAGAAACTGAGGCAAATATGGTTAAGTCACTTGCCCAGGGTCACACAGCTGGTACTTGTCTGAGACTAAATTTGAACTCAGAAAGAGGAGTATTCCTGATTAAAGACTCAGCATTATACATTGTGCCACCTCACTGCCCCTCACTTATTAAGTTAAATTAAATAAATGGCATTTAAATCAATGATTTATTCTCTCACTCATGTACACAAACATTCTTTTTAAAAGCAGGAGAGTATAATGGATCAATATTAGACTTAGAGTCAAGAAAATCTTTGTTCAAATCCTATATCAGATATATAACAATTGGTCATGTTACCTTGCAAACTACTTAATTTTTCTCTGCATTGTATTCTCATTTAGGAAATGATGATCATAATAATACCCATCTTTATAGGCTTGCCATGTGGATCAAATAAGATAATACAGCTAAAGCACTTTGCAGGATTTGAAAAGCCAGTTAGTTTTATTCTTCCCAACACTCTTATAAGGTAGGCATCCGTAGTATCCGTGTGTGTGTGCGCGCGCGCGCTCGTGCTTTCATTGATACAGACAATTTCTGATTGAGAAATTTCTAGCCCTAATACAAATAATACCTGTTTTACAACCTGGGGGAATTTGGGAGTTAAATGACTTCTCTAGGGTCACACACTGTATTATAGACATGATCTGGATCTCCACAATTCAAAACAGCTTGCTTTTTATTATATCACCACTGGTCCTTACTCCTGCATTGCATATTTCTTTATTACATATAGAAAGACAGAGATGCAGAAAGGTGAAGCTCTTTGTCTTTGGGCATGGACCTATAATGGATAGAAATGGAAGTCAACTCTTAGATCCAAACATTGTGGCACAGTGGTGGAGTTCTTTTGCACCAATGGTTTCAAACTCAAATAGGAGAATTCCTGTGGCTACATTCTGATTTAAGAAATACAAATTAGTATTCTCTATATTATATTCTATTTTATTATAAAAAATAAGTCCTAATTATATTTTAATTTCATTTGGGCTACTTTTCAATCTCATATGGCAAATCCTAAATTTAATAACTCTGCCTCAACACCAAGTTGATAATATAGATATATTGAAGTCCTTCAGAAAATAGGAAGCTCATTTTCATATATCAAAGCATATTTTAATAATTTCCATGCCTCTGTAGATCTTAATCTCAAGGGACTCTGGTCTTTAAGGAATAATTTCCCAATGCTATTTTCCCTTCCAATGATGCCAATAACACATTTTTTATTTGAATGAACAGAATGATTGAACACCAAGTATACCATTTTCAGGATAGAGTCTGAAATTTTAGATGACGACTTAGATTTTCTCCATGATTTATAGGAGGATTGGAATAAATCTGTCACCAGCCACCTGTCAAGGTTTGAATCCCAAAGTCCGTATAAATAATATTATAAACTTTGTTATTTGTTTGTTTAATGTCATCTTCAAAATTTTGTAACTTAACTTTTCAATCATTTCAACGTATATTCAGTTTTGCTGTAATGCAAAATCTGTGTTCCTAAAAATCACTGAACTATGCCAAATTACAAAATGAAAGCCAAAGGGAAAATAAGGTGGAGACACAGCCCTCACAAACTTCACAGTGACATAAAAAAACAAATGGATCTAATAAAAATGATAGTACAATTTTACACATACTAAATGATTAAGAAATACATAAATACTACAATAAATAGTGGTGGGTCCATAACCTTGGGCTGCTGCTTGACCTCCAACCCAATTTACATAAGTCATATTGAAAAATTTGAGAATCATGGATCAGGGAGAGCTTCTTCCTCAGGCCACAACTCAAGGACTCATTCAACCAGGAATGTTGAGTGAATGTGTAGATGATTGTATGTGTTTGGTTTTTGTGTATCCTTATGAAGTTCTCTTAACTTGGAGAAGTTTTCTACATGCTGGTTGTTGCTTGAGGACAAAATTGCATGTAAGCAAATGAAAAATTCTTATTATTATCAAATTATTCCTTAATATAGGAATCATGTTGGAACTAATTGTTTTTAAACAAATGTTGTAACAGATCATATTATATTCATTAATAGTGAGATGCAATGTCAGTGTCGCATAGTGAATAGAGGGTGAGCCTTGGAAGCAAGAAGATAAAGGTTCAAATGGCACCCCAAGTACTACTATTAGTGTCCCACACAACTTTTAATAACATGGATGGCTATCTGATGGGGATCCCTCAAAGGAGTTTCCATACTTCATGTATTTCCTAGGCAGATGAAATCCTAGGTTCTTTCTCAAGATATTACCTTAACAACTCTAACACCAAAAATCAGTTTTATATGTGTGTGTGTGTGTGAGAGAGAGAATTAGTGCTTATTTGGAAGAAGAATTGTGCAAAGGAAAAAAAAAACACAGTGGGTATAGCCTTCATAGACTTAGACATGAGTTCAAATTTAACTTTATATATTTACTAGCTATATTATTTTTGCCAAGTCACTTAACTTTTGTCAATCTGTTTCTTTACTTCAGGAGTTATTGTGAATCTTTAAAAAAAAAAAAAAAAAGAAAATATTCTAAAGCATTTTGGGAATCTTAAAAGCACTATATGAAAACTTATGATAATGATGATGATGATGATGATGATTATGATGATGATGATAATGGTGTTATTGTTATTTGAAATCTGAAGCCTAGGTTCAAATCTTGGCTCAGCTATTTCATTGCTATAGGCAAATTATATTTCTTTTCCAGGCCTCCTTAATTTAACTACAAAGTGAAAGGATTGAACTAGATGACTTCAAAGATCTCTTCCATATTTAAATCTATAATCTTACATGGATAAAATTTGCTTTATGTGTAGTTTTTGAGGTAAAGAAGGGAAAGAAGGGAAAGATATTCCCTACCCATTATCAGAAGGTGCCACACATATTAAAAATAAGGAAAATGACAGATTTTGTTTTGTTTTGTTTTGTTTTTTACTGATTTTTCCTCCAGTTTGGAAGCAGGTTTTTTTCATCTGAACAGTACTTTTCCATGTGACTTTCATTTATAGGTGGGGCTGTTCATTCTTAAGTGTATATCAACAAAATTCACATTTCCAGTGAATTGAGAATCATCATCTGCGTGGACCAGGGAGCTAGTACAAACATTGTTAGTTACGTGATATATTTCCAGGTAAAATTTCAAAGATCATGCTATTTATGCCATCTGAAACTTATTAAAAGAGAAAATGTGTTTTTCTTTTCTTAAAGCACTAACAATGAATAATATGTTCTCAGATTAAAATGAGTGGAATGGTAGGTGTCTACCTTCAACATAGTTTATGCTCTCCAGTGAACGTCCCTATAATTCCCAAAGATAAAATGGGCTTTTAATCAGCTTCACTGACTTATAAAGAGAACAGACTTGGTATTTTCTTGATTTTTTTTGAAACACCACAACTCAGAACTTTAATATAGCTCCCAACAGCCTTGCCATATATTACTCTGCTTCAAAACAGGGATAAGATGGATGTTTACGCATCTCCATATGAATGAGATATCGCTAGAAATACTCCACAGACATTTGTTAAAACAGCATAGTTGATGTCTCTCCTAAATAATTTACAGATAGGAAATGAACTGAATATCTGGGAGGATTGATCATTTTTAAAACCATGTGCTTCCTGGCATGCAAGTGGATGGCTATGCTGAATAAGACCCTGTAATTCTCACTATTTACATCTAGTGTTCAGAAGGAAGAATCTGTGTTTGTTGGCAAATCTGCATATATCCCAAACTACCCATGATAGCATTCTAGAATCCTTTGGGGAACAGGTGTTCACATTTTGATATTAGGGATGTCATAAAATTCGCCTGAATTTACTTCTCTGTATTAGTATGCAGCCAACATATATTATATCACTCAGTCAAAATATTTCTCTTTCTATTGAGCTGTTTTGTAATATTTGGGGTCAAGCAATGTTGTATAATTGAAGAAAATTTCAATTCAACAGTGCTCTGAGTGACAGGGTCAGAATCTGTTCTCCCAATTCAATGTTTAAATTAAAGTAAGAATTGCATTAATTTGAATACATGGAATATATGTATCTATTTTGCATGGGTAGGTGCAATTTCCCTGTTGTCTACTGTAGAATTTACTTTATAGTATCAAACCACTTCTCTATGACTATAAGTCATGGAAAACAATAATTTCAGAAGAACTTTAATTATAAAAAATCCAGAGGGATTTTGGGGAAAATGTCTGATATGGAACAAGCTGTATTAAGCTGCTGGTTAGGTAGGCAGAAATTTCAAAACTAATTCTCCTCTAGGGATAAAAATAAGAAATAAACTTAATCAATATAATTCAAAGATAGACAACTATAGCCTGCCTCTGAAACACAACTTCATCATCAATTATTCCTCCAGTTCCTGCATATACTGCTTCAGTCTCTATGGTGGACTAAAAAAACAAAACAAAACAAACAAAAAAAAAACTTGTCAGTACTACAGCTCATCACAATAATTAAGCAATTAACCTGAACTGGGTTACCCAAAAGGATCAGACTATGTTACTTTCCCCACCAATCATAAATGTAGTTTCCTTTACTTCCTTTTCCCCTATATTTAGAGTAAACATTGGTGAAGTGCTAACTTATTTATAGTTCTTAGGGTTTGATTAATTTCTTCTTTAATCTGCCCTACACAGAGCTGTTATATCAATATCCTCAAAGTTCAAGTTCTGACAATGTTCCTCTTCTGCTAGGAAAGCTTCAATGACTCTCCATTGCTTTTAAGTTAAAGTAAAAATTGTTCACGTCAGCATTGAAAAACATTTACAACCATGCTCAAGGTTACCTTTTTTACACATTACTCCCTTTCGCACTTTTTATGCTCCTGTGAAACTAATCTTTTTGCTGTTCCTAGTCCATGACTAGCCATTCTATCTCCCATCACTGAGCCTTTTCAGAGACTGTCCCACTTGACTGGAATGATTTACCTGCTTTTCCTTTCTGCTGTCTTTTAGAATTACTAACTCTTTCTAGTCTCAGGTTGAGTGCTTGCTGTTTGAAAAGGCCATTCATGATACCCTCCTCACTTGATAAAGTCTTTTAGTCTTAGAATATGTATAAATAAAACTATGTCTGGAGTATAAGGTGGGGAGAGACTAGTGCATTCAGAGAATGCATTTTAGATGATGCAATTTTTCCCATGTAGAAAAGTTGACTCTCAGAACTCTATTCTACATATTATATATTTATGGTGCCTTATTTAAAGCTCACTCTTCATGTTTCTTCCTCTGACTTCTGCTTGATTATTCTTGGAAATTTCAGAGGATACCTGCATCCTCTTCTTTTTCTGTCTCCCTCAAACCCTATAGTTCTATAGTGCCGCCCTAAGATTGATGATTCAACTTTCTCTCAGTAGAGAAAGCATGGTTATTCTGAAAGCAGAGGGAGACACCATTGGAACCTAAAAGGGTTGCATAACATAGCTGATATCTGATAGTCTTTAATGAAGTTATTCTTATCAGTCCTATCTCCACTTGCGTAGTTGCAGTCTTGAGCTATTTTGCCCATTTATTCATATAATGAAATCTCTTAAATGTTTATATATTGTTTCATTGTTTATACATCTATTATTTATAAAAGGGAAATAATAATAGCAGTTATCTTTTTTTGTGGGATAAAATAACAGATTTACAAAGTATTTTTGAAAATCTTAAAGCACTGTATAAATACTAGCTATCATAATCATTCATACTCAACAACCTAATCTTCATATTACATTCACATTGCCAATGATGACCTGCATGACAGAAATTGCTTTAAAGTATTTTATTCAATATGTGTATGATCAGAAAATGTGTGGTATTATAAATAGAGTTTAGGACTTTGAATTAGGAAGATCTGAGTGCAAATCTCATCTCTGACACGAGTTTTGTGACCCTGGACAAGCCATTTAATTTTTACATGTCCCCCAAGGAAGCTAGGTATATAATAGATAGAGCTCTGGTACTGGAGTCACAAAGGTTTGGGTTCAAAAACAGCTTCATACCTTTACAAATGTATGTGTTGCTTTGTCTCATTTTCTTTATTTATCAAATAAAGCTGGGGAAAATTGGTAATTCATTTCAGTATCTTTCCTAAGAAAATCCAAAATGACATCATGAAGAGTCTGACTTCACTTACACTAAAATAAAAAATGCCCCCACGCAGCTTGCCATAATAATAGAGTTATGGTGAAAATGATTATCAGAAGCCTTCAAATTATACCTTTTTGTTTTACAGATGTAGAAACCGATCCCACAATGGTGAAATTACTTGCCTGATATGAAGGATATAGCAAATGCCTTAGCATTACATATTACATTACATAGAGTATTTGTGTTCCAATTTTAACTGATGGATTTTCTACAATAGGAATTCCCTAAACTGGAAATCTTCCTTGAATTTGTGCATGTCTGACCAGAAGTGGATTGGTTCTTTACCAAGAAAAAGATAAAAAATTCACAAGCCAAGAGATATAATGAGAACCCTGAAATAATAAAAGAATGAGTGTGAAGCTTCTACTTTTACATATTTTGTGAAGAGCTTATTGGAGGGTAGGGGAAGAATAGATAAAGCAAATTATAAACAGTGACATTTTATTTCAATTCAAGGGTAAAATTGTAAAATGAAATCATGCATTTTTCAAGTATGGATAGCCATAAAGCTAGTGAATTTTACAGTTAGGCATTAATTACTATCAGGCACATATTCACAATCAGTGTACTTTTTAAAACATCATAAGAAAACACAAGGAGGCAGCTAGATGGCTCAATGGATAGAGGACTAGCCCTGGAGTCAGGAGGATCTGAGTTTAAATACAGCTTCAGACACTTAACATTTCCTAACTGTGACCCTGGCCAAGTCACTTAATCACAATTGCCTCACAAAAGAGAAAAAAAAAAGAATAATAATAAAAAAGAAAACACAAGGACATAAATTATCTTATAGTCAGAATCACAACCAGACACTGTGTACATCAAGAGTGTAATCCTGAAGCAAAAGCAAGAATTTAATTTTCAAGAAAAGGCTATTGGGATCAGAGTCAAGAGCTAGGGTTTTAAGAGGACTCAGTAATAAAGCAGATCAAGTTATGCTGTTATTGGTCACTGATTTATTTGGGGTCCTAAGCCTTATTAACATATTGCTTGATCACTGAGGTTTAGGGAGGGGATCTAGGAAAAATTCTCCAGTATGAAATGTGGCTATATTTGGTTTATCCAAGAAACACAGAATAAACATACCTGGTATCAAATAACATCAGAATTTCTTGGAATTTATCCTTAGTACTAAAAAAGAGCTTTGTCATGCCTTAGTGCACTGGGTCTTGTCATGTCTTCCCATCCATTACCTGTATGAATTGATAATCTATATTCTTATTACTACTTTGGTATTGCTTCTTTAGTTCAAAACTGTTGAATATTTCATGGACAGATATGTTTTTATTTGTTTTTGGTCCTTCAATTTGAAGATAGTAAACCAAGAGTTCATCATCTCATCTCCATAACACTGCTACTATTATGACAATGAAAAATGAGATTTTAATAATAGATAATAGTGACCATGGTAATGAAAAGGATCATGATTAAATATGAAGAGAAAAGTTCATTTTATTTTGGTCTTCAATCATATACTAGAAGATTCAATTGCTATACTTTGAGTACTAACTGAGGAAATGAAAAATCTGTGGAAACACTGTGGTTGGGCAGAAGGGAGAATATGATCAACTAGAACATTTTACTTCCTGGAATAGATTGACAAAGCAGGCTGTAGAACTCAATAAGAAGAATAAATTGTTAAAAAAAATGCCTTTAATGGTTTAAACATTCACTTTTCTCTACCATCTGAATTATCACTTGTCTTTCCATATCAATATCATCTATCTTATCTATATTTAGATTACCTATATGGTCTTTTTTGAGCAGTATGGGTTGGCAGATGCTTAATAGATTCTTAATAATTCAAAAGCAAACTTATTTAAATATTTTGAGTTTTATTTAGTCCAATCAGAGGGAGCAGAGTGGTAGTGGTATTTCCATATTGAGTAAAATTTTTAAATCAAAATGAATAAGGCAAACAAAAATCAAACTTTCAAAACTGTATATTTTATTAACTGAGTTTTATTCAGAATATATTTCTATCTGTGATAAACATGATTTTGTAAGTATTACACTTATGTTTGATTTACTACTGAGTTATAAATTTCAAAGAAGTAGTGATATTAATTTAGGCATTTCATTCCTTGAAGATTTGTTCAAAAAAATTTAGCCATTTTCATGCAAATAGTTTAAAAAAAACACTTTTTGTCCATCTGAACGTAAGCAGCAGGATCTTTCATGAGTTATATAGTTTGAAGATAGGAAGCATTCTTTCAAATTTTAGGACTTTCAAGTAGAGCTATATGATTTCCTTTGTGCTTTAGTGTTAGAGGAAAACTATGAGAGGGATTCAATAGGATAAAAGATACTTAGAAATTTGACTCTTTTTTTTTAACCAGAAAAGTTATTACTTTATTGCAAACAGATTTATTGTATCATTCGTAAACACATGACACACAGTTGCCTACTTAGAAAATTTTATGCACAAAAGGGGGGGCGGTAATACATTGAAAAAAAAAGTTGCATTTATTTTAGTGTTTGGTTGAATTGAGACAAGTCATTACTTTTTCTGTTAAGGGACTTATGTTCAGATTATAGTACAAAGGTATCAGAATCTTTTCAAATCAACCGAAGTGTTACTCTCAACTCCTTTATCTCATCTCTAATGTATAATATTCCCAGGTCTTGTTGACTTTACCTTTGTTCCATCTTTTTTTATATGCCCCATTCTCTTCTCTGACACTACCAGCATTCTGGTACAGTATTTTATCACTTTACACATGGAATATTGTAATACCCTTCATATTGGTCTCCCTATCTTGAATCTCTCCAGTTCATTATCCACTAATCCTTCAAAATGGAATATGGTTAAGATTTCTATGGAGAGATCTAAGAACTAGTGGGTAGACATTTCAGAGAGAACAATTTTAGCTCAATATGCATTCACATTTCTCAAGCACTTGGAATGTATAAGAATACAATGCATGAACAAAGGAAGCTGTGAATTCAAAAAGAGGTCTTCAAAAAGAGGGAAATCACTACCTATTAGTTATTTGGAAATTAGCTTTCCTCACTAAATAATGATTTGTTTCAGTCTCCTTCTTTATCTTCAAGAACCCATGATTCTAGGAATAGAGGTCCAACACCTGAATCAGTTATTTCTACTTTGGAGAAAATTTAACATTCATTTTCTCTCTCAGGAACATTTGCCTTTAAAATCTCAACTCTGAATGTTTAATGGAATAATTTGCTCCCTACTGAGGAGATAGTATGGAATAATAGTTAGTGAACTCACTTCAGAATTGGGAAGGCCTGAGATTATGTTCCATTTCTGACACATTTTTATTTTGTGACCCTTAGGCAAGATATGTAACATCTTAGTACTATAGACAGCACTCTAAGATCTATAAGACATCCAGGCTTGGATAGATATCTTGTCCAAACTCAGAAGAGTTGGTTTCAAATCCAGGCTCAGACTTTTCTTAGGTGTGATACTAAGTCACCTAATCTTTAATAGCTTAACAAAATGAATCCCCTGAAAAATGGGAATAATAATAGCACCTATCATCATGCATCATTTAATTGTATGAAATTAGATATTTGCAAAGTACTTGGCACTGTCTGGTACATATTAGGTACAAGATAGTCATTTATTCTTTTTCCCTTATCTACACTGGCAGAGAGAGACTCCTTATTTGGAAATTTTTATATCAATAAAATCAAGGTCCTGCAGAGATTTGAAGCATCAATTGTAAATACTTTTGGAAACAGAGAAGCTGGCCCAATCCCCCAGAGTTAACACTCTATGAGATCATAGGGTTGAGAGCTATAGAGGATCTTGGAGGTCATTGTCCAATTCTCATTTCAAAGATGAGTAAATAGGAAGCCAGGAGAGGTTAAGAAGTTAAATGAGTTGCCTGAGATTGAACCAAACCAATATTTGTGTCCTGGTACAATAACTCAACATCTGGAGCTCATCCTGCTAAATCATGTCAGTGTTTTGCTGTTCAGTAGGCTGGCCTTGACTATAGGTAATATCAAGAACTTTTTTTTCCAAACCTAGAATGAAACCAGCCTTAACTGATGGAATTCTTGTAAACTTCTTGGTGAAATTCTCATGTGTTATAGTGTGTGTGTGTGTGTGTGTACCTGTGAATATAGAATTGACTCAAGATTTGCCAGGTAGGTATTGTTAGGAACTTTGTTTTAACTCAGCTGGTAGGGTATCCTTCATTTTGCAGATAAGGAAACAGAAGCTTATAGAGATTAAGTCATTTATTCCAAGTCACAAAGATAATAAGGTGAGATTTTAAAATATGTCTTCTGATCCCTGCGGACTATTGTGGTTTCCACATTACAACATTAAGTCCCCTGGAGAAAGTCCAGCCTTTGCTTTTTCATTTCACCTCCTTCTTTCCTTGCACAGCATTTATTCTATCCCAATTCATTTATCATTCCTAGATATTACATTTAAAGGATCATCAATATCCAAACAGGAGAAAAGGGGGAAATTATACTGTCAAATAAATCTAAACCATTGCTACCATTTCCAGGCCACTTTACTTACTGCTCTACAGTGATCATTCTGATCTCTTTTTCACCCTAACTTTGGACTTCTCCCCTTTGATACTCTCCTTATATTTCCATGCCAAATAAGCTTTTGCCTGTTTTTTCTGCCTCACACCTACACAGTATTTCTAGTCTCTTCATCATGTCCTTCCATTTTTCCTTTTGCAGCTTATCTTTATATTTATTCAACCTAGAATATAAGTCCCCTTGAGGAGAAAGACTTCTAATTTATATTTATACCACCAGGATCAAGCAGACTGTTTGGCATGCAGTAAGCATTTACTAAATGCTCTATCTATCTATCTATCTATCTATCTATCTATCTATCTATCTATATATTTCTATCATCATAATTTATCTGTCATCATCTATCATCTTTTTCTGCCTATTACATGATCAGTATTATCTATCTACCTATTTCTGTCATCATCTATTTTCATTATAATCATCATCTATTTTCATTAGGATCATTTATTCATTTTTATTATTATCTGTTCATCATCACCATCTATGATCATCTATCATCTCTATTATCATCATTATTTTATCTATTTATCCATCTATGTATCTTTATGACTATTGTAAGTAGATTTATTGATTGCCCAAATCTTATTGATGGGATGGAAAGTTAAAAATATAGAACTTGCTTTACTATACAGAGTTTATTATTTAATCTTAACTCTGCCTTCTAATTAAGCATGTATTGTTAAATGAAGTAACACTTAGGCCTGAAAATTACCAAGCAGGTGTTTAAATGACATCCGTAAGCAATTCTGCTATCATCTAATTAGTGTGCTAATATATTTTACAATGCATGCTCATCATTATTTCCTGTTCATTAACTGCTGATACAGTGTATAATACATCTTACCAAAATATTCAAAAAGAAAAAGAAATCCCTACCACATCTTGGGAACTACAACTATAGGGAAATAAGATGATGAATGTGGATTCTCTGAAATACATGTGCAAAACATTTAAAACCAAAATCCAATTCAGCCTTAATATGTACTTCAGAATGATAAAGTGGGTTTCGGAATGTTATCATTTGCTGTTCTACCTACAGCAATGTACTTGGAAAAATAAAGAGGGATTTCCAATGTGGAAGGTAATTAGCTATATTTGTATAACTGTCATTAGAGGAAGGGAGTTGCTTAGCCAATAAAATGGACTTTTTTTCTTCCTTCGGGAAAGCATGTATGTCCACTTAAAAAAATGCAACTAAAGTTTAGGGAGGATGTAGTGTAGTTGGAAATCTAAAATAAAGCCTATAATATACACTAATCCATATAGTCTCCACCCTCCAAGAAAATTATGAATTGAATTTTTGGGGTTTTGTATTTTTAATAGAGAAAAATTAAACTTTTAAAGTATACAGATTTTAACAACCGAACAATAGCTGAATCTTGGAGTAAACATAAAGGATGATAAAGAAATATGAAAACATTAGGCAGTCCAATAGGGAGATGAGTGCTGTAAACTATTTATGAAAGAAAAGTAAATTATACAAATACTTGATGGGTAGTGACTAGTTAATAGAATTTTATAGATGGATAGGACCTTAGACACCATCAAGTTCATTCTTTTCTTATTTTAGAGATGAGGAAACCAAGCCCCAGTGGAGAAAAGGTTATTACCCCAGGTCATGGAGCTGGTGATTGGCAGAGCTGTGACTAGACCCCAAGGCTCAGGACCAATAATCGACTTTGCTTTCTAATATAACACACTTATTTTGCTTAGGTATGTAAACAAGAGACAGGGAAAAATAATCCTTTAATCAATGGTTCTTAAACTGGGGTCTCTGAACATTATACATGTGTATAATGAGATAATGTATAATAGGACATATAGGTCTATAGATATATTAACATAATTGGTTTTATTTGCAATTCTTTGTATTTAATTTTTTTTTTCACTTAAAAGCATTCTTCTGAGAAGGGTTACATGAACTTCACCAAGCTGATAAAAAGGTCTGTGATACAAACACAACAAATAATCTTTGCCCTTAATGATCTTTCTTATTGATCTATACCAATTCTAGTAGGAAAATACCTAATAAAAATTATCGCATAAAGAATATGGGGATCAATTTGTTGCCACCTGCTGTAATATTTGAACTTACAAAAACATGTCTAAAAGGATTATTTAAATCAAAGCTTTGATATTTTAATGGTATTACAATCATCAGCAGAGCCAAATTTTGGATTATACAAATTCTTGGCATCCCCCACCCCCACATATAAGGGGATAATATATATATATATATATATATATATATATATATATGGGATAATCAACTCTCCAGGGGTATAAAACTGGAACTCTCAATTAGAAACCTAATAATATGAGTCCAAATTTTAGTGCTCTTATTGGGGAAGAGAATACAATTCAACAAGAACTTATTAAATAACTTTTAAAGTATAGGTCAAGACAAAAAGCAGGTATGTTATTAGGTACCTTGCATACAAAGACAAAAAAGAAAATATTTCCTTTTTTCAGGAAGTTTACATTCTGTCAGGAGTGATAGAGTCAAATATTCTTCTACAACATAGATGCAGGAAATATTTTATCTTTAATGCTCAAGAAAAAAAATAACCTTTTAAGATGAACTGAAATCCTGAGAATTAAATAATAATAGACACTAATATTGTGCTTAATGTTTACAATGTACTTTACTCCCACTATCTCATTGGAGCTATATAATAAAAAATGAGGTTGTTACTGTTGAGATTATTAAACCCATTGTTCACAGAACAATTTAGGTATCAGAGGTGGAATTGGAACTAAATTGTTTTCGATTCCCAATGTGCATTATGTGATCTTTAGTTTAGCACATAATTTAACAAGGTATTCTAAGTAAGATATTTGTGTATCTCTTCCAATAGAGTGTAAACTCCATGAGACCAGGAATAGACTTGCATACTTGTATTTTCCTCCCCCAAATTTATTTATTTATATATATATATATATATATATATATATATATATATATATATATATATATTTAATTTCAATAGTATCTTATTTTTCCAAATATAGGTAAAGATAGTTTTCAACATTCATTTTTGTAAGACTTTTTGTTCCAATTTTTTTTGTCTCTCCCTCCTTTACTTACACAAACAGCAGGCAATCTGATGTTCATTAAATATATGCAATTCTTTAAAAAATATTTCCATATTTGTCATTTTATGTAAGAAAAGTCAGATCAAAAGGGAAAAACACAAGAAAGAAATAAAACAAACAAAATAAAGTGAAAATATTATACTTTGATCCACATTCAGTCTCCATAGTTTTCTCTCTGGATATGGATGGCTCTTTCCATTACAAGACTATTGGAATTACTTTGCATCATTGTATTGCTAAAAAGAACCAAGTCCATCACAATTGATCATTATTTTGTTGTTACTTTGGACAGTATTCTCTTGGTTCTGCTTACTTCACTCAGCATCAACCATATAAGTTTTCCAGGCTTTTCTGAAATCAGCCTGATCATCATTTCTTATAGAACAATAAGCCATTACATTTATATACCATAACTTATTCAGCTATTCCCCACCTGATGGGCAGCCACTCAATTTCAAGTTACTTGCTACTACAAAAAGGTTGCTGTAAACATTTTTGCATATATGGATCTTTTTTTCTCTTTTATGATATCTTTGTCTCCCTAAAATTGGAAATGGTTTCTCTCTCTCTACCTCTCTCTGTGTCTTGCTATCTCTCAGCCTCTGTGTTTCTCTGTGTTTCTCATGTCTGCCTGTCTCTCTGTGCCTCTGTGTCTCTGTGACTCTGTCTCCCTCCCTCGTTCCCTCCCTCCCTCTTTCTGTCTCTTTCTCTCTTGCACGCTCTCGCTCTCTCGCTCTCGCTCTCGCTCTTTTTGACTCTCTCTTTCCCCTTCCTCCTCTTTCTCTCTCTACATATATACCTAGAATGATCATCTCTCTATTCATTTCTTTATTTATACATTTATCAACTATCTATCTAATCATTTACTTATTTAGTCATATATCCTCACCATGTATTTAATTATTGAGCTTAATCTACATAAGAATTTATCTAATCATCTTCCTTTAGGAAAGAACCATTTCTTCTTTTTTTAATCTTTGTATTCCCAATTCCTGTCATGTGGTCGATATTAAATAAATATTTGTGGATGGACTGATTGTTCCACTCATTCGTCTATTCAACAATAACTACAAAGGATCTACTTTGAAGGAATGCTAGAAATTGATGATGAAAAAGATATTTAGCTAAGATATAACCTCTCTGTTTATGGAGCTTACAGCTGATAGGGAGAAAAGAAACAAATAAGCATCAACAGAATATGTATTCTTACCTGATGAATCCATTAAAAAATTAAAAAAAAATAATATTGGAAGTTGAAAGGGAAGGACTCAGGAAAAAGTTCATAGAGGAAGAGTTCATGGAAATATGCCCATGATGATAGTTATTGTTTACACACTTTACATGTGCAGAATTGACTTTGAGTTATGCATGTGCAACTTTGTCTTCGCTTTCCTTATAAAAGGCATTAACAAGAAAATAAGAAATTTACAGATAGATTCCCCACGATTGTGGGCAGAAATCCCCTAGTTTCCTGTTTTCTCTTCTTTAATGCTTCCCTCCCAGGAGGCTTGTTTTGATACTTTGAAACTGAAGGAAATGACTGATTTTAATCGATAAACTCACCTCTTCTATCCTTTGGAACTGGAAAAAAAATGGAAAAAGTCACAGGAACAAAAAAGGCAAAAGCAGTGAAGCTATGAAGCTTGTTCCTGCCACGTGGAGAATGTCACCAAATTGAAGTCACACTGAAGAGAATCCATTCAGCCTACAGACAGAAGATTCTCTCTTCTTTCTCACTTCCTGCTACCTTTCTTTCCCAGGAAAAATGAATGATTATTGAATCTGACATTTCCCTGGAAGATTAGAAGGCTTATTCATGTGTTTTAAAAACTTACTTTGTTTTATTTTGCCCTGAAATAAAGAAAATTGTTAACTACTCACATTTTTTTTTTTTTAAAAGCTGGATTACAATTAGCTAGGTGATGCAATAGGTTGAGTTCTGGACTTCAAGTCAAGAAGATATGAACTCAAATGTGTTCTCAGAATCTCATTAGTTAAGAGATGATGAGAAACAATTTTGCTCTCCACAAGCCTCAGTTTTCTGTCTGTAAAGTGGGGATAATAATAGTATTACATTATAGTGTTGTTATGGGGACCCAGTGAGAACATATATAAATCATTCTATGAATATTAAAACACTGTATATACTTATTATTATTGTGATAAAGAACAAAGATATTCTTATTAATAAACTTGACTAGGTTTAGTAAATGAAAGTTCTATGTTTGAACCAGTTTCTAACTTGTGAAAATTTTGGAAGAAATTCCTGGGGTCTTTTTCTAATTGTAAAATAACCATAAACCTGCTTTGTACTGGAATGATGCCTTGAGGAAGAACCAATAAATACTAAATTATTAGAAATAATTTTATAAATATAATTATTAAATAACTTCATTGTAGATACAATCATATCAATGAGAAATGTATAGAGATAGTTTTTTAATGTAGAAATTTGAATCCTAAGCCTGAAAATTCTCTGGAAATCAGAAACTGGGAAAAGGTCTGGTTCTCTTAGTTCGAATAGCACTTAAGACAATAAAACAATTTAGTTGATGAGGCATGACAGTCCATTCTATGAAATTGTTTGGAATGGATTCCAGCATTTGACAACTTGTTAAGAAACAAACCAGGGAACAATAGAACTAATACTTGGCTTTGGGCTCATCATTCCAGGAAGCTCACGTCTATGGGTAAATGCCTGACACCACATCAAAATGTCACTCAATCAGAGCTGTGTAAATGAAATAGCCATTCCCTCTGACATATGGTATAAATCAAACATACTGTTTTTGGGGTTTTTTTCTGTTGTTATTGTTGTTGGATTTTTTTGGGTAATATGTTGTTGATGGATGTTAAACTGTACAATATAATAGTGAATAATTTAATGGTCATTGTGTAGTAGTAGGTGGTATCTAAAGTTAGACATCACATGATTTTTAATAATTATTTTAAATAATCTTAAACCAGATAGATAGCCTCTGAAAGTCAAGGGAAAAATAAACAAAATTATGATCATAGCAAATTACTTAAATGCATATATAGCACTTCAAGATTTCCAAAAGACTTTATATGTTACCTTATTTCAATCTCACAGTACTATGTAGCTAATACTGTTATTGTTTTCATTTTGCAGAGAGGTTAAGTGAATTCTTTGGGGTCACAATGCTAATAAGTGTTTGAGGCAGAATTAAAACTGAAGTTTTTCTAAATTCAACACTCGGCCCACTCTGCAACTTTGCTGCCTTGGTTTATAGCTTTAAATCCAAGATACTTTAGAATTGATCTTGACACTCGTTTTACAAATTAGGAACTGATGCTCATAGGAGATAAGTGACTTGTCTAAGGTCTTACAAAACTCTTTTTCCCCAGATCCAGAAACCTTTATATTACAGCACCTGGCTCTGATAACAGCTGAGTGACTGAGTCCATTAATTTCCTCTTTTGCATTTCAATTTAAAAGAATCACAGAATTTCCGAGTTTCATTTAATCTGATCCATTCTATCATTTACTTTACTGCTACTGTAGCTATAATACATGGGGTTATCTAGACTTTGTGTGAAAATACCTAGTCAATTAATTAACATGCATTTATTAGGCACCTTCTTTGTATCTGGCAATGTACAAAGCACAGGAGATACAGAGAAAAACAAAAGATAATTCCTGCCCTCAAAGAGCTCACAGTCTAATGTAGGAAACTACATTTTAAAAGTCTATTCAAATAAGGTGGCACAATGAATAGAGTGCTAGAAATCTTCAGTTCAAATCCAACCTTCCTAAATCCTGATCAAGTCATTTGATCACTGTTCATTTCAGCTTGTTCAACTCTGAAATTAAAATAATAATAGCACTTATCTCTAATGGTGGATGAAATAAGATGTCTGTAAAGTGCTTAGGACAATGTCAGGCACACAAGACATTATATTTCTATGTCTCCTAATATAGTAAAATATAGTTATTATTATTATTATTTGTTAGGATTCTTACAAGATGCTAAGTCACTGGAATTGATAGAGACAAGAATTATCTAATTTAGCATGGTGCTTAACAGTTCTCTAGTTCAGTAATGCACTTAGTACTAACTAGAGTTCTACAAGATTCACACCTTTAAGAGAGCATATATAAGCTAGGAGCCTAACCCGGGATGCACTCTGGGAGATTCACAAGCCAGGATTCAGTCAAAGAGATTCACAAGTCGGGCAGAACAAAGGAAGACAGGGAAGTGGTGGCAGGCTGTCCTGTGGAGAACACTGAAACCAAGATCTGGAAGGCCTACAGAAAACTAGCCAAGCCCCAAGTGAAGGAAATAAGACTTGGAAAGAGACAATAAAGGATTTGGACTTTAACTCCTGGCTGCAATTGGGGTGATTACTTTGAACTAAAACAAAAGCTGCTTCCAGAAGCCCCCTAAGAAACCAGCTCCCAGAGAACATTATATTTTAGAGAAGAACATTACAATTATTATCATTTTGTTACAAACATAAAGGAGGCATATTCAATGAGAAAATTATTCCTTACTTACTGCCTGAGACATTGACCCATTACTCCCAGGCCCAATTTTCTGAGTCCAAGAAGAACAAATTGAAACTTCCTTTCACATGACAGAGCTTCAAGTACTTTTTGACATTGACAATAAACATACTCCTTCAGAAATCTTCTCTTCTCCTGGTTAAGTATCAGTAGTTTTCTTAGCTAATTCTCCTATAGCACCTCTTCTGATTATCTTCTTTTGGATACCCTGGAGCTAATAAATAACATAATTTCTTAAATGTCATACTCAGAACTTAGAACAGTATGTGAGATGCAGCTTGACCAGTGTAGATTGCAATGATATTATCATCTTCCTCATGTTGGGCACCATATCTTTATGTGTAGGCAAAGATCATATTAGTTTAATTTATTATTATTTTTTGGTGCTGTTACCATATTATACTAACATTGAACTTCTAGTTCACTAAATTCTCCAAATCATTTAAAAACTTTTCTTTAGTTATACCTCCCCCCATCTTAAACACATTAAGTGTATATTTGAACTCAAGTGTATCATATATGTCAATTAAATTCTATTTTAATCAGTTTGGCCCCAAGATCTAATAAAAATCATGACAAATCCATTTTTACATCTTCATTTGTGATATAAGGAAGAAGAGAAGCTATATAACATACTGGCTAGGAAGGCAAGTCTAGAGTCAGAAAGACATAAGTTCAAATGTGACTTCTCACCTCTTAGTTTGTGTCTCTATTCAAGTTACCTAATTTCTTAATATTTCAAACAACTCTATGACTATAAGTTTCAGAATCTAATTTGTATTGGGTGGGCCCTATATTAGTTTAAGTAACATCTGTTTCCACTCTCTTATTCTTAAAAATTTAAATATGGGGAAAGAGGGAGACAATTGGAAATTTAAAATGTAACAAAATAAACAAAATGTTATTAAAATATGGAGATAATGTTCATACTATTTCCCTCATATAGGATGCTGGGAGGGAAGCTACAACAAATAAGGGCCATTTCCAGAGCAAAAGGCTGTTTTTCTGTGTAATTCCTTGTACTTTCTATATATTTTGTGTTTCTACACATTTCTTACTTTCTCAGTTGACCTCTGAAAATGAGGGTTGTGTTGGCAAATATTTAATGAGAATGTTGATGGCATATTAAAGAATAAAGATGGTCATGTCTAACAGATGAAATTTTAATGCACCAGGGTTATTGTTTTTGTGTTTCTGTATTGATCATTCTATCTACAATTAGTGAGATAAGAGGAGATTTCAATTTGTGCTTCTCTGGTGGGTTGTTGACAGTGGTGAAATGAACAATTTGTTGATTGAACAATTTATCAAATGCAATGTGGGAAAGCTGTTGTGCTTTATGACCTTTGAAGGTATGTCCATCCACTCTAATGAAGCATGAAGGAGGATTTTAAAGCCCATAAAACAGCAGCACATTGAATACCTTACTCCTACTGACTAACAAGTCACATAAAACCATAAAGAGAAAATGCAAATAAAAAAGTGATTTCTAAGTAGCCCATGAGCAAAAGGAGTTGAGCAAAAGTATGCGTTAGAGTTTAAAAAGCAGAGCTGACTGATGTTCACTCTTGGCCACTCCATATTATTATGTATTATTTGCAATAAACATTTAGAATCATTAGCCATAGTTATGGTAGAGTAGATACAATCAATCAGGATGACCCGAGTTCAAATTACTTATTTGACATTTTGGTCAAAGTCAGTAAGAGGAAAAGAGAGAGGGAATAACCATTTATATAATGGCTACTATATACCAGGCATTGTACTAAATACTTTACTAATATTATCTCATCTTATTATTGTAACTACTCTGTGGGGCCTTCATTTTTATACTTGAGGAAACTAAAGCAGAGATTGTGAATTGTTTAAGGTCATGCAGCTAATTAAGTGTCTGAAGCCAGACTTGAACTGAACATTTTTGACTGTAGGCCCAGTCCTCTATCCACTGAATCAGCCACATAACTTCCTTTAATGCGATTCATAATTGATCTGAGGAAACTCAGAGATATCTGAGACCCTTAAAAGGTGGTCCACAAGGACAAAGCCATTTTTCACAAAATTAAGACATTTTAGTTTCTATTGTGGTAAATCTCAATAGATATAAACTGCATAAATAAGAGTTCTTTGGGTTCTTCTATAAATTATGATTATAAAAGGATCATGGGCTCAAAAAATAGGAGAACCATTACCATAAAAAAGGCATTTAATTCCCACAATTCTAGAGAGCTTTCTAAGCCTACAAGTTAGATGGGCAGGGAGAATTTCTTTGGCTGGGATTTCCCTATATTAATAAAATCAAATGTCCAGTTGCTATTTCTATCTTATTGGAAGTTATAGAATTTTAGACTAGAAGGTTCTTTAAGATCTCTTCCTCAGAGAACACAGAAATTGAAATGTAGAGCTGAAAAGAATGGGAACTGTCATGTAGTTCATTCCTTTTCTTGCACTTTATAGTTGAGGAAACTGAGTCCCAAAGAGGTTAACTGAATTGCCCATAGTTAGGAGGCTAGGAAGTGGCAGGGTTGGAATTCACACTCAAATCCTATGATTCCATATTTAGCCTTCCAGATATATATTTCTCACCCTTTCTCCTTCAAATTTATTTGTAGTTTCTCTACCTATTCTTTGAATTTCTTCATGTGCATGTATGTATGTTGCAATATACCCACACTTCCCCCACACACACCCATTATAATCACCTGCTCCCCTATAGAACATAAGCTCTTTGAGAACAGGGACTCATTCATTTTTCATTGTATATTTATTCATCTAGGCTGAAAAATAGTAAGCAATTAACACTCTGCTGAATGGATTAAAATCAATGGAAAGATCACTCTACGTAACTATATAGTAAAATGACCTATCTTCCCTACCTAGTTTTACTACTTACTTTATTCTGTGGCTTTGGTCAAATTGATTTTTCTCTTATTTCTAGTTTCCTTATCTATAAAATGAAAAAAAAAAATGGACAGAATTATTTCAAGCTCTAAATAGTGTGAATCAATGATGTTAACATTAAACCTCTTATACCCAGGAGATCCAAAGAAAACACTTAGGAAAAAAGAGAGAAAAGTATTCCCCAAGCTCCTTGTTAATGAGATTGTCTTCTCTTGAAATTAAATTTGCCAGAAGACAACTTCTCCCTGCCACCAATGATCAAAAATCCACTGATTAATATAGATCTAACTTCTTTTGATATAATAGGCATGGAAGATAAACTTTGCCACATGTTTTCTTCCATCAACTCAGGATTAAAGATGGTTAGTTCAGTAACACAGTTAGTTGTGTAAAATAAAAAGAGAAAGAAAGAACTAGAAAGATAGCTAGGACAATTTCTAACCTCAATGAATTTACATTATTCTAGGGTCAAGTTAACACAAAAGGGAGAGTTGAAAGGGAAGAAGGGAGCAGTGCTAGCAGAGAGTTAAAGTTTGGAAATGGTTACCAGAAAGTGGGAGAGTTAAGGGAAAAGCTCACCTAAAAACAGCCCAATGAAGTTCCTGGGCCAGAGTCCAAACTTCTACATGGAGAGAGACGGGAGGAATGATGATAATGACTGAAGTTCAGGGAGTTTGAAAATGAGAGCTATGGCTAAAGAGGGAGTGTGGCTCCCCTTAAAACTATATTAAAGCAATCTTCTAAACAAATTCTGAAGTTACAGAATCCACAAAAAGATAGAGTGAAACAATTTTCCAGCCCAAGATAACTTAGGGCTATGGGAAAAGATTTGTCTCACTTTGATAAAAGGGAAGTAAAAAGCACAGATAAATAACTTAGCCTTCATATCCTTACTTAGTAGTGCAAGGGCACAAGAGGCCAACTGGAGGCCTCCAACCCTAGTACAGGAGGCAAACTGCCAGCCCAGGATCACTAGCACAAGTGGGACTCGGACAGACCACATCAGTTTAATTGGCAAGCCATCCAGCCCCAGAAGCTTTGGCCTAAAAAGCCAATGAATAAGCCCCTGACTTCCAGTGCAAGAAGCCTGAGAATTCAGCTTTAAAAATCATGAAATAGAATGTAAAATGAGCAAAAACAAAAGAAAAGAGTCCTGATCATAAAAAGCTACTATGATGATGGTACAACAAAGTCTAGATGCAAAGCCTCAAAGAGGAATATGAATTGATCTCAAGCTTCAAAAGTCCTTTTCAATGAGCAAAAAAAGGATTTTAAAAATCAAATGAAGTTGTAGAAAGTAAGTTGGAAGAAGGAATGAGAGTGATGCAAAAGAATCATGGGGAAAAAAAGAATCAACTTGGGAAAAGAAAGCACATTTTTAAGAAGTATAATTGGCCAGGGTGGGGAGGAGCCAAAATGGTAGAGAAGAGACATGATTTCATCTGAGTTCTCTCTGATATCCCTCAAATCAATACTAAATCAAGCCTCTGACCTAGTTTTGGAGTGACAGAACCCACAAATATTTGGAGGGAACATTTCCAGGAGAAAATATTTTGAAAGAACTTCACAAAAGGTAGGTTTCAATCAGACAGAGAGGGACTTGGACATTCTCCTCTTTGCCCTAAAATCAGACTTTAACCTTTAAAAAAAAATGACCACAGGCAGTTTTTATGGAGAAAAAGAAGAACAGATTTCAAACCCTGAGGACACTAAAAGCAGATCATCTCCAGATGAAGCTCCAAACGGTGATATAAATTGGTCCTGATCTCACAAGGCTCTCTAGAAAAATTCAAAAAGGATCAATAAGGATCTTAAGAGAGAATTAGAAGAAAAATAGGGAAAGGAAATGAGAACTTTGCAAGAGAATTGGAAAAGGAAATGCAGAAATTTTCTGAAGAAAACTCCTTAAAAATAGATGTAGTGAAATGGAAAAAGCAAATAACTCCTTACAAAATAGATTTGACATAATGGGAAAAGAAAACAACTCCCTGAAAAACAGAATTTGTGAAATAGAAAAAAAAATCCATTGAACAAAACAACTGATTTAGAAATTCAATTGGCCAAATACAAAAATAGCTTAAAAAGGTAACTGAAGAAAATAATTCACTAGAAATTAGAACTGAACAAATGGAAATGAGTGACTCAATGAGACATCAAGAATCAATCGAAACCAAAAAAAAAATGAAAAAAAAAAGAATAAAATTTAAAATATCTCATTGGAAAGACAACTGTTCTGGAAAATAGATCTAGGAGAGACAATCTAAGGATTATCAGACTTCCTGAAAACCACGATGAAAAAAAGAGCCTGCAAATTATTTTTCAGGAAATTATCTAAGGAAAACTGGCCTGATGTCCTAGAACCAATAGGTGATAAATAGCATTGAAAGAATTCACTGATCATTTCCTGAAAGAGACCACAAAATAAAAACTCCAAGGGATATCATAGCTAAATTTCACAATTATCAGATCAAGGAAAAAATATTACAAGCAGCCAGAAAGAAGCAATTCAAATATCAAGGAACCACAATCAGAATTATGTAAGACCTAACAGCTTTCACCTTAAAGGATGGAAGGACTTGGAATATGATATTCTGGATGGAACTTGGATTGCAGCCAAGAATCAATTTTCCAGCTAAATTGAGTATTATCTTTCAGTAAAGAAGATGGACAGTCAGTGATTCAGGTGAATTTCATTTATTTCTGATGAAAAAACGAGAGCTGAACAAAAACTTTGATCTCCAAATACAAAACTCAAGAGAAGTTTAAAAAGGCAAAAAGGAAAGAATTCTAAAGAACTTTATCTCTGTTATGGGTATAGTAGAGAGTGCAGGTATAATTTGATTTTATAGTGATAATATAAAAAAGAAACCAGAGGTGGAAAGGGGATTGTACTAGGAAAAAAGAGGAAAATGGAGATAAAATGAAGAGAATTACATTTCATTATGAGGCAAAGAAGACCTATTATAATTGAGGGGAAAAAGGGATGAATATTGCATGACTGACTCTCATAAGATTTGGCTCAAAGAGAGAATATCAGAAGTATAATTGGCCAAAAGGAAAAGGAGGTACAAAATTTAACTGAAGAAAATGATACCAAAAAAAAATAGAATTGGCTAAGTGGATTCTATGAGGCATCAAGAATCAATCAAACAATAAAGGTCAGGAGTAGAATTTAGTAGGTTAAAAAAAAACCAAAACAGGTGGTAATCATGACCTCAGACAAAAATACAACAGATTTAATCAAAAGAGGAAAATAAAGAAACTACACTATATGTCAGTCATAACAATCAATATTGTTTTAGACTATTTAAAATAATTAGACAATAAATAATTAAAATATTGCTTTGGGGTAGGCAATGATGAGTTGATGGATTTTAAAAATATATAGAAAGATTTAAACTTATGAAGGAAGATGATATTCACTTGGAGAGAGACACAAGATTAGCAAGCATAGCACAGTTTTACATAGATACATATATGAATGTATATGATTATAGATATCTATGTATATATATATATATATATATTTATGTATGTGTGCATATACCTATATGTATTTGTATATACATATACATTCATACACATATATAAATATGTATATCTCTATATCTGTATCTATCATTTATATCTATCTATCTATCTATCTATCTATCTTCATTTCTATACTTAACTGTAGTCTTCTTGGAGGAGGGAAGAAAGGGATGGAAGAAGAGTGACCCCACAGAGAACAAAAAGAAAACCTACAGGAAAGCAAAGAAAAGATGGACAGCACAGTGTATAGAATTTATTATATTGACTTTCTTCAAATTGAAATTTATTGCTTTATATTTTGAAACATCTCATATTCTGCTATGCACATTGCATTTTTTCTGTTTTCTATTTACATTTAATTTTTTCTCTATTTACATTTTAAACAAATAAATATGCTTTAAAAAAGAATGAACCAAAAGAATGAAAAAGAAGAAAATATAAAATACTTTACTGGAAAAATATCTAAACTAGAAAAATAGATCCAGGAAAGATTATTTAAGAATTGAAAGTTGTGATCAAAAAAGAGCATTATAGCATCTTTTAAGAAATTATTAAGGAAAACTATCCTGATATCCTAAAACCAGAAAGTAAATTGTAATGGAAAGAAAACACAAATTACTTTCTGGAAGAGATCCCAAAATGAAAACTCCAAGGGATATTATAACTAAATTTCAAAAGCCTTAGGTCAAAGTATACAAATACTGTATACTTGCAGTATTTAGGAAGAAAAGAATTCTAATATCAAGGAGGCACGATCAAATTAACACAGGACTTATCAGCTTGTACATGAAATGATCAGGGGGGTTGGGATATGATATTCTGGAAGGCAAAGAAACTAGAATTTCAATCAAGAATTCACTATCCAGCAAAATTAATCATAAACTTCTGGGAGTGGGGGTGGGGAAATAAATATTTAACAAAATCAGGGACTTTTAGACTTTCCTGATGAAAACACCAGAGCTGAACAGAAAATTCAATTTTCAAATATTGAACTCAAGAGAATCATAAAAAAGGTAAACAGGAAAGAAAAAAGTATGAGCTGGAAAATAACCTAATAGATATAGAGAGAACTAAGTGATGCAGTGGATGCTACAGGCAAGGAAATTTAATGGTTGGGTGACCCTCTTTGTTAGCACCATCCTTTGCCTCAGTTTCCTTCCTCAACTATAAAGTGAGGATACTAATAAGCACTTTTTAAATGCTAGTTATTATTAGCACATTTTGTAGATAAGGACATTCAAACACAGAGAGATTAATGGAATTGCCCACCTTCTTATGGGTAGTAGGAAGTAGGAGAACCTGAATTTGAAACCTAACCCCAGACTCTAAAGTCAGTACTCTTTTCACTCTGACACTTAACTCGAACTTTTTTGGGCCAAAGAAATTTAGTGGAAGAAGCCTGTATCTTTTTATAACATTTTAAAATTCTAATTTAAAACACTAACTTAAAAGTCCATATATCTTTTAACATAGCACATAAGGCCACATATGAACAATAGCCTGAGTTCAATAGCTTAGTTCAATGAAAGATGAGTTGTATTCCTGTGAGGTCTTGATTTCCAGAATGAATTCTTAGAAAAATATAAAAACTCATGTATATAATATTAACTAACATTACCTAAAGTTTGTATAGTACTGTGCATGTGTTATTTCATTTTATTCTCACAATATTTTGAAGTAGTAGTGTTAATACCCCCATTATATAGATGAATAAACTGAGGCTAAGGGATATACATATATTTGCCCAGGGTCATTACAGCTAGTAAATTTTGGAGGGAGAATTTGAACTCAGGTCTTTCTGACTCTATATCCAGCAATCTATGTGGTATACCATCTAACATAGAAAAATCAAAATTACCGATCACCTTGGAAAAAGGAAAGGGGAGGCAGAGGGAATGAAAAAGATGAATTGAACTTCCTGCCATGATTTGATTTTAATTCTTTATTCTCTGGGTGGAGTTGTTTGACTATTGAAAACTGGCAACATCCATCTAATCCTCAGAATCTAATAAAGATTCCATTGGTACAAAATCGTTATCCTTGGGCAGAAAGAGAACCAATTCAATTATGATGTTGGCTGAAAAATTGAAAGGCTTTTTAACTTGAGGGTGGAAAAGTTGTAGTACATATTAAAATGGTTACTACAAAACTCAAGCATCCAGGCTAAAAAATGCTAATATGTTCCTTTGTTACCCTCTAATTCATAAGATTCATGGAAGCCTTCAGCCAATGAAAGTGGTGCTAAATTTTATTTGCATTTTAAAAAAAATAGCAAAGAAATAAATTGTAAAGTTATTAACATTCATGTCTAGTTGCATTATTAAGCTGTACACATCAAATCGAGTAGTGCGAGGAGAGAAATGCCATAATGAAGTCAAGCAGCATTTAATCAGAAGAATTTCTAAAGGTCACTAGAGCATCGGACGTTATCCTTCCATGCATGGCAGCAATTGGAAAGAAATAACTGATGTAAACCAATAAGAATAAATTTAATAAATGTCCTGAGTATTGTTTCTGTTAGTGAAAAAATGTGCTTGAGTGTAATACTGGAAGTCAAACCAACAATTCCAAGTTCAAATTATAGAATACAGCTGTCTTAATTTAGGGCATATTAATAAGCAGATAGATGTCTCATATGAAGAGGCTTGGGCTGCTTTAAAAGCTTTATCATGGCTTCATGGATTGAGATGCCGCCTTGGAGTCCTGACAATCTAATTCTAATTCCTTCTACTACATATAGTAACTGTGTGACTATATGTATATGTATGCCAGTCACATAAATTCTTAATTTCCCAAATAAATTATTTTATTATTTAATTTCCACAAATAAATTATTTTATTATTTAATTTCCACAAATAAATTCTTAAATTCCCAAAGACAGCTTTTCTGAGATTATAAATTGCAGTGAAGAAATTGATCAACTTTGTCCCACACCAATGAAATTAATTCTCACCCCAACTCCCTAATAAACAAAAAACACATTCTTCTTTTTAAGTTGTTCTTTATTGGTTAATAGGCAGGTGCATACTCTTCCATGCATTTAGAAAGAACTCCACAATTTGGTTTTTTCTCTTTTCATTGGCTAAGGGAGCAATATGCTAATTTAAATAACCAATGATTTATTAATATATTCCTACTCATAATAGCATGCTTTAGGCTTTAGACAAATATTCCATTTAATAGTTAAATTTGAGCTCTTTAAATATTTCATATTCACAGTTTAAAAACTTATATTTCTCTCCCTGCCCTATACTTGATTCTGAAATTTCAGTTAGTAAAAACAAAGAAAATGGATGTGTAACCAAGTGCCTGGCTATACATCTTGTCATGTACTATTACATTGCTATAAAAATCTATCTACATGAAGTTTACATTCCTGATTTGGAGGTGATTACTCTCTGTGGGGTCAAAAAGACTGACACAGAAGTGGGACTTTGAAAGCTGGGTTTCCAAGGCTGTTCTTTTTTGTTGTTGTTGGAATGGCTGTTTATGTCATTGGACTTTGGACTGGGATTTGACCCATTTTCTTTGCTTGAGAGATGGCCTTGGCTCACAGCTTCATGTCAGGCTGGTCTCTATCTACTGTTTCTGAACAATTTGTGGATATTTCAGTTATGTTTGACACATGTCCTTGAAGTTTTTTTCCTCTCCCTCGCTGTTTAATTTAACTTGCCACCCAGCATCAGACAAAAGCTGTTTTCTGTACTGATGCCATCACCTGTCTACACATGTCCAGTTCCAGAGAGTCGTGCTGTTGTCTGTTAGTGTTTTGATGGACACATGATCTCAGCGATGTTCTGGTGCTCCATCCAGGTCCTTTTATCCTGTGTTACTGTTGCCCATATCTTTCTGTCAATCTTCCAGTATTTTTTCAATTCAATAACAGTGATCCTAAAATTCTTTTAATATGTTTTTGATATAGTTGCAATAATTGATCTGTACATCTGTTATCTTCCACTCTTGAATTGTTCATCAATTAATCAATATACATTTATTAAATGCCTTCTCCATATTAAAAGGTAAACTGTGCTAGACTCTGAGGACATAAAAGCAAAATCAAGACAACTCCTGTTTTCATGAAGTTTATAGTGTGATGCGGCCGGGGAGAGAAGGCATATTGAAGAGTGATGGCCAAAGAAGGAAGTAGTGGGGAGAATTACAACAATGATGAATGAAGACTCAGAGCAGGTCATTGTCTGGTGCTGTTTGCTGAGTAATTCTTATTCTTTGCCTCCTGAATCTCATGAATCAGGGCTATTTATTTATTTAATTTTCTGAGGCTGGGATTAAATGACTTGCCCAGGGTCACACAGCTAGGTAGTGTTAAGTGTCTGAGACCAGATTTGAACTCGGGTCCTCCTGAATTCAGGGCTGGTGCTCTATCCACTGTGCCACCTAGCTGCCCCCAGTCAGGGCTCTTTAAACTGATCTTTGGCATGGACAGAGATCCTGAATCCATATAGCTGATCACACTGATGACCCTACATAGCATGGTGGTAAATCATTGCCCGCCAAAAGTAAAAGGACTCTAAGAGCAGAATGAGGCAAAAAATGTTTTTTGGATGTGTCCAAAGTAGAAATTTATTTTCATTGACTATTCATGTTTGGAATGGGTTTTGTTTTTCTTTTGTTCCCAGTTGGGGGAGGGAATGGAAGGAAATAAGATTTTGCTATTTAAAAATAAAATGTAATTTTTTTAAAAATTAAAAAAAGGTTCTTGACAACAAAACCCAGAGCAAAACTTCAGAAGATTAGGATTTTATCCTTAAATCCTTTCTGAACTGTGCAAAATTAGGTGTTCAATAATACTGTAGAGAGGTATCATTGATAGTCTCCTGGAAGTTGGGCTTATTGGCTGATAATAATTTAACCAGAGTTAGCCTGTCAAGGAAACTTGACATTTAACTTGCAAAGCTAGGTAGGAAGTTAGGTGTTTTCTAGGTGAAATGTTTAGATGTCTACAAATCAGTCAGTCAGTCAGTATCAATATGTTTTTCCAGGTCACTACTTTTATCAGTTAAGGAACCTAGGGCCAGGATAAATTTAGGGAAGTTGTTTTGAGTCTGCTTTGACAGAGGCTCCTTGAATGCATTTAAGATCTCATACCACTGATATGTGGAGCAAAAGGGAAAATGAGGATTCTGAGAAAGTATCTGTAATAGGCATCCTGGTCTCCAGCAAAGAAGAAGAAATGACCACAGGCAAAGGTTGCAGAGAGAAACACACACACACACACACATACACACACACAGAGACACAAACAAAAGCCTTTTCTGTCTATTAAATGTTGAACTATCTCTTCCTACAACAAAAATGGCTCAAATAACCCTAAATTTACCGATTAGAGACTTTCAAGGTCAAATATGGAATTCTGAAACAAAAAAAGATAACTGCCTTTAACCCTACCCCCTCTGATGGAGGCAAAGTTGTTTCTTGTTAGAATAGGGTAGAATTGGCATATCATTAACAGTATTCTTTCTTCTATTTGTGTGCCGAGGGCAAGGTGTCAGGGATGGCATTATACAATAAAACCTAGATCCATTCAGTATAAAGAGGAAATAGCCCTTAATTAAATTATGCTCTTTTAAAATAAGATTTTTTAATACAAAAGATGCTTCCCTAAAATATCTAACTAGATAGAAAAACACAAGATTTTCTTTTGTAATTTTTTTTTAGTATGACCAATCAGGGAAGAGAGAAAAACTAAGAAAATGTAATATAAAAATACAAAGGAAAAAACAAAGTCTTCTTGTTCCCACAATTTGTTACATTGAAAAGAAAAATGGACAATATGTATGACTTAAAAGCAAGTCAGAAACGATCTTTATTAATGTGGATTTCTAAATTGTGATGTGAATGAGTTTCGACTGCTTTTATATGATGCATTATCCTAGTGAAGTTGTCTTGGTTACACCCTTGAAGGGATTGTTAGATTGGGGAACTTCTGAAATTTATGTACAAATCCATGTAGATTGGGTAACATTTTTTCCTTGCTCCCCTCCTCTCCTCATCTTTCTTTTTACATTCTCCTATCAATGATATGTATACCCACTGTAGGGACATTGTTTGTGAAGCACAGAAATGCATTCATGTTTCTAATATGTCTTTCTTTCTGTGGGTCTAAAATAAGAAAGTCCTGAAATAAAGAAAGACATTTCACCTCTACACAAAATTTTATTAGGGAATGATTTATGTTTAGACCTGTTTAAGTTAATTCCTTTGTGCTAGTAGCTATCTGATTGAACTAATTTTCATTTTAAAACCATGATTTGTGTATTACACTTATAAAGTGCTTAGTCTAGCTGAAGGCATTTTTCCTGTTCTCTGTTACTTGATTTTGTTTCCTGAAACTCTTACTATATCAGGAGCGATGACTATAAGCCTACAAAAGCTCCTTGCTATAGTAATACCCACTTAGCCAGTTACAGACCAGTGATTTGCAGTGACTTCTAAAACTTTTTCTATTTATTCCCACCAATTCAATAATCCTAAATTTTCTACTTCAGCCAATTGCAAAATAAAAACACTGGTCATGGTGCCCCTTTTCATTGGCAAAGGATTTTCTGATATTTCCAACTTATATACCATGATATGGCAAGAGTCAGGTTTGGGCAAAAATACAAAAGACCCTGGAAAGTTGATTATGAAGACGTTTCTGTGAGAATAAGATAATCTTGTAAAATTTCTAATTTTTAGTATGTTTCTATAATATTCCCTGTGCATTTTTTCCCTTTCAAATTCCAGGCTACTTGTGACTGAACGTCTCTCTGAATTTTGCGTATTGAAACAATTTTTTTTCCCCAAAGAGATCTGTTTTTGTCTTTCACACAATCCTTATCCCATCTTTGTCAAAAGGGAAGATGATAATTCTATGTAATTTACTTAGAGTTTATTTGAGTCTGCATTCACTCAGACCTTTTGACTTTACTCTGCAATAATAAGTAAGTAATGCCTTCTTTTATGATATCTAAACAAGTGAATGGAAAGACCAGAAGTATGACTTTGTGTCCTTCTTTCCAAGTTCCAACTCTCCTCTTTCCCACAAGACTATAAAAGAATTTCCTATTATGTAGGTGTGACTTAGAGTCTAAAATATCTGGACTATTTATTATTGTCATGTTTTTAACCAAAACTAATTATGAAATACCAAACCAACTTCCCAAAACTTTGAACCCAACATCCCTCATTATTATTCCAAAGCTCAACATGGGATCAACATTCCAGGATTAGGGGGAAAAACATTTATCAGGGGTCTACTGAGTTCTGGGTGCTGTACTAAGTGCTTTACAAATAACGCATTTGATTCTCACAACAATTCTGAGGAATAGATACTATTGTTCTTCCCATTTAATAGATAAGTAAGCTGATCAGAAGTTAAATGACTTGTCCAAGATATCTCTCTCTCTTTCTCTGTCTCCCTTGTCTCTCTCTCTCTGTCTGTCTCTTTGTCTGTCTCTGTCTCTCTCTCTTTTTTTCTCTCTCACACAGACACACACACACACACACGCTTAGTAAGTTTCTGAATCCAGACTTGCGCTCACATCTTCTTGACTCCAAGCCCAATGCTCTACCCATTGGGTAATCTATCTATACTTAGATGGATTTGGAAACCAAGAACTTTGTACAATGTATTTTAATTTTCATGCTCATGTTAACTTCACTATTGCTTTAATTAAAATGTGTTCCCTTCTGGTTTACACAGTGCCATAACTATTAAACAGAAGCCCATATGGCCTATGTAGCTACCTGCCAACCCTTATGGGTAGACAACATAAATGGAGATCTATGGGGAGTGGAGGATTTGATATATTTCATCTTCTTTAGAATGGTTTTCAATGGCATGGCTCCTCTATTCTATTTTCCTTTGAAGCCCTTCAAGAAACCTCCCATTTTCCCCAACTAGTTATAAGCCTTGCCAAAACTGCCTTCACTTTGTAAAAGCTACTTTTATAAAATCAGAACACTATTGGTATAGCCTGCTTTCTCCCATTATTTCCATAGGAGGTGTCACCATATCATGTTCTCGCTCCAATTTAAAATTTTTACCCTTTTTGTTTGTATCAGAATCTGCTATGAGAGGGCTATGTCCATTCATATATGAATGAGCAGGCAAGAACTGAGAGGTTTTAGAAAAGATTGTCTAACCTCAGTGGACATAGAAGACAAATATTTTCAATGACTATGATGCAGTATGCCACAGTTGTAAAACAGTTCCAACGTATGCTGATATTTGTTAACTTGAAAATAATTGTACTCTACTTTTGTTGTAGCAATGGTATTAGTAACAAATAGCAGAACCTCTTGGGATTGGAAATTTGGCTTTAATCTATTGCTTATCATCTCTGGTTAAATCCAAGTAAAAGTGCTTGTATTGCTAAGTCAACAATCCATCATGCCATGAAAACTGCCAACAGCATCCTACAAGCAATGCTACACTCTGGATGTTACAAACAGTTCAGTGGATAGAGGAATGGTAAGAAAGAGATACTTGATGAAATTAATGGAAGGGTCTCTGATTTAATTTTCTCATGGTATTATTTCTTTTATAAAAAAGAGAGTAAACTGCTACAGACTATGGTCTACATTTTCATATTCCTCAAATAATATACAATGCTATTGTAGTAATAGACCTGTTTAAAATATATTTATGATCTTACCATGGATGAGACAGATCTGAGAGAATTTTTTTTTCTCATCATATAGTTAGATAGTAACGTGGCTAAAGCACAAGACCTGGAGTCATAAAAATTTGAGTTCAAATTTGGCTTTGAACATTCATAAGTTATGTAACCCTAGATAAGACATTTAATCCTTATTTTTATCCATTCCTTCTTTTGAAAAATGGAGGTAATAACAACTGTTCTAAGGCTATTATGTGAATCAAATGAGATAATTTTAAAGTGATTAGCAGAGAGTTTGGTACACAGAAAACACTATGTAAATGTTAGTTGTTGTTGTTATTATTAATACTATTATTCCTGTGACAGGTCAGTTTGTGACATTTAGACACAGACCTCAGAGAAAAAATTTGATTGCTGTTACAACCCCACCCTTCTCCTTCCTCTCAGAAAAAATTTCTCTGGTCTTTGCAAGGGTAGATTCACAAGCTTTATTATGGATTTTAGTGTTATGATTGACATGTATCCCTGAACTCATAACTCTGATGATTCTTTGTGCTCCTACATGGTGTTGCAAAACTTAAACAAATAAGACAGCAGTAAAGTTTTGTCTGCTATCCAATCTGGAAGACCCCCAAATCCTTTATTCTGATTCTAATATTATCTCATAATCTCCCAGAATAGCCTTATTTTACACCCTTCAGTATATTTTCAATGGTACCAAATTTAACATTAGACAACAATTTCAGGGAGTGAAACAAGTTGGAGATTGCAAATCTTTAACATTTTACTAGCAAATATAATTTTCAATATTCACTTTTGCAAAACCTTATATTCCAAATTTTTCTTCTTTCCTTTTACCTTTTTCATTCTGCCTTCCCAAGACAGCAAGCAATTCAATACAGGTCAAACATGTTCAATTGTTCTAAACATGTTTCCATCAGATCAAAAAGGGAAAAACATGAGAAAGGACAAAAAATGAAAAACAAGCAAACAACAAACAAGGTGAAAATACTATCCTTTGATCTCCATTCAGTCTCCATCTTTCTTTCTCTATGTGGATGGTACTTTCAGTCCCAAGTCTATTGAAATCGCCTTGAATCACCTCATTGTTGAAAAGATACAAGTCCATCACAGTTGATTATCACATAATCTTATTCTAACTGTGTATAATATTCTCTTAAACCTTTAACTTCTGCATTTCTTTTCATGTTTTGATGTATTGTATTTTCTATGATGCCATTTTATTATGGCTGTGATTTTTCTTCAAAATATTTTGTAACTTTATCCTTCCTTCAGAGAGATGCTAAGTAAATATTTGAATCCTGTTACTGTAGAATACAGAGTGTGTCCTCAAAAGTTTTGCTTTAAGTTACTAGAATTTAAAATGTACTATGAAGTTTTATAATACCTTGAATGCATGCATATGCACATTTGTACATAAAAACATATTATGAAGAAAAATTTTCCCCTTTTGATGAAAATATTATCCCTCCACCCTTATGGAATCAGAATTAGCATTTCATATGTAGAATTATGAGGGGTAGGAATAAGGGAGCATAAATATGCACAGTTATTCTGATATTTGCCTGTGAATAGAGCACTGGAGCTGAGGTTAATAAGACCATAGTAAAAATCTACCCTCAGATAATACCTGTGCAAGTCTCAACTGCCTGACTCAGTTTCTTGAACTGTAAAATGGAAGTAATAATACCATCTACCTTCCCAGGGTTGTTGTGAAGATAAAATAAGATATTTGTCCATTATTTTGTAAATCTTAAAGTCTGGTACAAATACCAGTTATGTATCTTATAAGTTTTGTTGTCCTTTTTTTTTCTTTTATCTAAAACTAGCTGAAGTCTTTTGCTCATTGTAAAATACTAACTTGATTAACAAAGGATCCATCTGGTCCTAGATGGACCTATAGAATCTGGCATCATAAAGAAGAGTTTTTGTGTCCTTTTTAGCCAGCCTTGAGTGAACTGAGGAACATTTCATCCCAACAATCATAATTCCACTTTCAATGCAAAGGTATTAAAGCATAGCATTTTGTGAGTACTGTAAGTGGAATGGGATGATTTGATCTTTTAAATCAATCGATCACAACCCATATATTTCTAGAGGAAGAAATGTCAAGTTATAGTAATTTTTGTCTTTTCCCAAAGATCTTCCTTCTATATAATCAGGGTTTATTTTATTTTTTTAATAAAGCTTTCTATTTTCAAGACATATGTACAGATAATGTGACAACATTGATCCTTGCCTAGCCTTATGTTTCAGATTTTCTCTTCCTTCCCCCACCCCCTTCCCTAGATGCAAACAATCCAAAATATGTTAAATATGCTAAAATGTATGTTGAACCCAATATATGTAAGCATATTTATACAATTCTCTTGCTGCACAACAGAAATCAGATTTTAAAAAAGAAAGTAAATGAATAAGAAAACAAAATGGAAGTGAGCAACAACAAAAAGAGTGAGAATGTTATGTTGTGATCGCCACTCAGTTCCCACAGTCCTCTCTCTGGGAGTAGATGGCTCTCTTCATCACAAGATCATTAGAACTGGCCTGAGTCATCTCATTGTTGGAAAGAGTCATGTTCATCAGTATTAATCATTGTATAATATTGATATTTCTATGTACAATGATCACCCGGTTCTTTTTTCACTTAGCATCACAGAAGTCTCTGCAGGCCCCTCTGAAATCATTCCCTGATTGTTTCTAATAGAATAATAATATTCTATTCCTTTCACATACCATAACTTATTCAGCCATTCTCCAACTGATGGATTTCCATTCAGTTTCCAGTTTCTTGCCACTATGAAAAGGGCTGCCACAATTTTTTTTTTACATATGTGGATCATTTTCCTTCAAGATATCTTTGAGCTATAGACCTAATAAAAACACTGCCAGATCAAAGGGTATACACAGTTTAATAACTTTTTAAAATATAGTTCCAAATTGCTCTCCAGAATGGCTAGATCCATTCAAAGTTCCACCAACAATGTTCCAGTTTTCCCACATCCCCTCCAACATTCATCCTTGTGTTTCCCTGTCATCTTAGCCAATCTAAGAAGTGTGTAGTGATATCTCAGAGTTTTCCTAATTTGCATTTCTCTAAATAATAGTGATTTAGAGCATCAAGGTTTATTTTTAATAAATTAAAATGAGTATCTTTTTTTTTCTTTGAGAAAAATGGAATTTTTCTCTATTTTATCTTTTCAGATTTTTTAGACTTTGTGCTCTCATTTACAGGATTTTTTCCATAATATTTCAAAGCTCAGGTTCATCATATTATAAAGTTCTTTATAAGATTCATATAAGCTTGAAGCGTAGCCTCACTTGGAAGAAGTAGTAGAATGTTGATTTACATAACAAATTCCACAGTTTTAATTCATTAACCTCCATACCTAGGGATGTTGAAATATTGGCTAAATTATACTTATCTTTAAGAGTAAACATATGCAAACAAGCACTGAAAAAATAACCAAACTTGACTCAAAAGTCAAACTAATAAGTCCTACAGGGAAATAAGATATTGAAATTAGATTATGACTACAGTTTCAAAGAAAAACCTCAAGTGGTATAAAAGATGCAATTACCATCTACAACTTCATGAAAGGGTCAGTCCTGCTTGTAGGTGGCAAGAGAGTAGATTGGAACAGGAATAAGAAGAGAATTAAACATTATGTAATCAAAACAAACTAATAAAAAGAAATATTCAGGCTGGTGATGTAGACATATTATTTATTATGGAAATTATATAAAATGTTTAATAAATTTAATTAAATAAAATTCAATCACAAAGCATTGTTTTAGGTACTCTATGGGGGGTTCAGTTGGTTAATCAGTCAACAAGCATTTATTAAACACTTAGGATATGCCAGACATTTTGGTGAATGTTAAAAATAGAAAGGCAAAATAATTGTCTGGGTCCCAAAAGAATCACTTGGCAAGGGGACAGGCAATATTTAAGTAACCATATATCTACAAACTATATGTAAAATAGACATGAAGCAATCACAGAAGGAAGGCAATAATATATATACATCTATATATATATATATACCTCATTCCCCCCCTTAAAAAAGAAAAATGTAAGAAAAACAAAGAAAATAAAACAAGTGAAAATGTTATACTTCAATCTACATTCAGATTCCATCAGTTCTTTCTCTGGAATAGATATCATTTTTCATTATAAAGTCTTCAGACTTGTCATGGATCACGGTATTGCTGAGAATAGCTAAGTAATTCATAGTTGATCATCTTACAATATCATTGTTCCTTTGCGCAATGTTCTTCTGGGAACATAACTGAGAGATGTGGTGGAGATAGTAATGATGATTCTGACCAGACTAGATATTTGAGGGAAGTGAGTGAAGTGTCAAGGATGATACTAATATAATGAGAGTGGTTAACTGAGAAGTAATAGCTCTTTCAACATTTGTAGGGACATCGTTTGGGGAAAAGTAATGAATTTTGCTTTGGACTTGATTAGTTTTGAGATGCCTGGAGGATATCCAATTTGAGATTTCTTAAAGGCAGATGATGATGCAGAGTAGAGTTCATGAGAGGAATCATCACCAGATACACAGATGTAGGAGGCATCTGCATAGAAATTATAACTAAACTCAAGGAGCTTTAGACTCACTTAGTGAGAAGGAGAAAAGAAGGCCATAGATAGAGTTTTTGGAGTAACTAGCTATCAGTAGCTATGATATAGCTAAAGATGTAACAAAAAATTAATAAAGTGTGGTCATAAGGGGAGGAAAAGAATAAGGAGAGAACAGAATGATTAAAATCTAGAGGGGAGAGATAATCTAAGATGAGGTAATCAATAGCATGAAAGGATGCAGAGAATTCAAGAAGGATGAGGACTGTGAAAAGTTTATCAGATTTGGTGGTAAGAAATTGTTGATATTTCGTTATTAGGTTACATTTAAAATTTAAAGTGATTTTGTAGGTTGGGATCCTTATTTTACAGATGAGGAAACTGAGCACAATTAGGGGGAACTATTTTTCAAAAGTCATATGGATAATAATAAAATTGGGATTGGAACTCAGGTTCTCCAGTGTCTAAATTCAGCACTCTAATGTAACAAGAAAGAGAAATAAGACTTGACAAATAAGTAATGTTTCAACGATGTTACAGTATATAAGATAACATAGAATATGCATATCTAATTTCTTTTCTGTTCTTTTATAACATGAAAAATGCTGCTAATCATTTTGATGTATATGGATCCTATCTTAAATTAAAGGACTTCCTAAGAGTATATTCCTAGCAGAGGGTGCTCTGAGACAAAGGACATGAGTATTTTCATCAAATTGAGAATTTATCTGAAATCTATTTTAATGTATAAGAAATATTCCCGGTTCCCAGAGAATTTCAAGGAGACTTTAATGAAATTTATTGGTTAGATATAAAATGATGGGTTGGACTAGAGCTATATGGTTTTCTTCTCTGTCTGAGATTCTTTGACCTATCTTTTGGGGTTTTATTCTTGTTCCTTACAGGGAAATTGGCCTGTGTGCTTTTTCTTGTAAAAATATTACCTTTATCAAGAATGTAATCTCTTGTCCAGTAGGTTGTATGAAATAAACAGAATGCTACATGAAGAAGCTTTCTTTTTCCTTGGCATTTTGCTCATTAAATATAAGAATAGAGATGCAATTACAACTCATAATCTGTGTTTTCACTATGGTATCCCGATAGATACAGACATCTGATTAAGCTCTCATAGTTCTCTGAATTTATACACAATGTATTGTAAAGAGAAAAATGAAAGAGCCTAGCTATTACTGGATTGAGGTTACCCTGACTGTTTGGTTGCCTGAAAAGGATAAAATAAGAATGGCCATTATCAGAAAGGAACAGTTGTCAGTGTAGGATAGGATCTAGTTTCCAACTGAGGCCAGTGTCAGGCATTTCATAAGAAACAGCATCAATTCCACTTACCCTTTATCCTGCTAGCTCACTGTGGATAGCTAGTTTGAAGGAGACACAAAGCCCCAGAGCAAAAAAAAAAAAAAAAAAAAAAAAAAAAAAAAAAAAAAAAAACAGATAAAAAGGAAGAGTTTTCTATTCCAGAAATATGTGCATAACTCAAGCCAGATTTGTACCCAAGGTAGCAAAAAGCCAACACTGAACTCCAATGAGCTCCAACCATGTATAAGATGCCATTGTCACCTTCTCAGTTTCAGGTCTCATTTCTTTTGACGAAAAAACCCTCCCCAAAAACAAAAAAACAAAAAATCCCCAGCTGAAATGTCATCCAGTTTTGAGTCTCATGATGCCCTGGGAAGATATATGCAGAGTATAGTCCTCAAAAACAACTAAATCTTTTTTTTTTTCTTTTACCTGAGGGCTTTCAGCTAATTAAAATCTGATCAATTGGTGCACAGGGTTGGAATTTTTCTTCATGAATCACAGAAGGAATTTTAGCTTTAGTGCATGTACCAATGGAACAAATTGAAGGATAGAGATGGAAATGATTTTTCTAACTATCTATTTTTATTTTTATTTAAAAAAATTATTATAGCTATTTATTTACAAGTCATATGCATGGGTAATTTTACAGCACTGACAATTGCCAAACCTTTTGTTCCAATTTTCCCCTCCTTCCCCCCATCCCCTCCCCCAGATGTCAGATTGACTAATATATGTTAAATATCTTAAAGTATAAGTTAAATACAATATTAGTATACATGTCTAAACAGTTATTTTGCTGTTCAAAAAGAGTTGGACTTTGAAATAGTGTACCTTTAGCTTGTGAAGGAACTAAAAAGTGCAGGCGGACAAAGGTAGTGCAATTGGGAATTCTATGTAGTGGTTCATAGTCATCTCCCAGAATTCTTTCGCTGGGTGTAGCTGGTTCAATTGATTACTCCTCTAACTGGAGATGATTTGGTTTATCTAATTGTTGAAGAGGGCCATGTCCATCAGAATTGATCATCATACAGTATTGTTGTTGAAGTATATGATGATCTCCTGGTCCTGCTCATTTCACTCAGCATCAGTTCATGTAGGTCTCTTCAGGCCTTTCTGAAATCATCCTGCTGGTCATTTCTTACAGAACAATAATATTCCATAATATTCATATACCACAATTTATTCAGCCATTCTCCAATTGATGGGCATCTATTCAGTTGGAAACAAATTCTTAAGACATCAAGAGAATAAAAAAAAACACTCTAATGGAAATCTGCCAAATATATTGGATAAATGAAGCCACCTGCTATTTTAGGTCCAATACTGAGAAATAAAGCTGGGCTTATGATGAAATATGGACTCAAATATGTACTAGTTGTGTGACCTCCTAGCAAATAAATTAACTTCTCTTTCTTAACTTTCTTCATTAGTAAGATGGAGAGAGTAATAATCATAGAACTTTAGGGTTATAAGAAGGAACATATATATATATATACATATATATATATATATCATATCTGTCTGTACAAATGTAAATGTTGAGTTTTTTATTTAATGTTTTATTTTTCCCAGTTACATGTAAAATAATTATTCATATATATTTTAAAACTTTTGAGTTCCAGATTCTCTTTTTTCCCCTCTCCCCTCATTGAGAAGGTACATATGAAGTTATGCAAAACATTTTCATAAAAGTCATGTTGCTAAGAAAATATAGGCCTCCTCTCATTACTACCCCCCAAAAAACTTTAAGAAAAACAAAGTTAAAAAATGTATGATTTAATCTGTATTTAGACAAAACCAATTATTTCTCTGAATACAAATGACATGTTTCATTGTAAATCCTTCAGAGTAGTCTTGGATCATTGTATTTCTGAGAATAGCAAAGTCATTTATAGCTAAAACATTCCACAATATTGCCATTACTTTGGACATAGTGTTCCACTTTTCATGGAGGTTCATGGAGGGTTTTTCATGTTTCTCTGAGAGTATCCTTCCTGCTCATTTCTTATAGCATTAGAGTATTCCATCATAATCACATACTACAATTTATTCAACCATTCCCCAATTGATGGGCATCTCCTCAATCTCCAATCCTTTGCCCTCATGTATAAGTACTTTTCCTTTAAAAAATTATTTTGGGATACCTGCCTAGTAGTGGTACTGATAGGTCAAAGAGTATGCATGATTTTATAGCCCTTTGCTTTATAGAGCAAAATGCATTAATGTCTCATTTTTCACACATTTACTTCAACATTTGTCATTTTCCTTTTCTGGCCCATTAGTCAATCTAATAGGGAGGCTACTAGTACCTCAGAATTGTTTTAATTTGAAAAACTCTTAATGGTAATAACTAGCTTGATTAGTTCATCTGAAAAAAAAATCATATCTTTTGATCATTTATCAATTGGGAAATGGCTGTTTTTTTTTTTTTTTTTTAATAAATTTGACTCAGTTTCTTATATATTTGAGAAATTAGGCTTTCATCAGAGAAACTTAATTCAAAATTCATTTCCACAATTATTATTGCTAACTATAGCCCCCCCTCTTTGTTCTATCCTTTCTCTCTCCTTTCACCCTCTCCTTCCTCAAAAATGTTTTGCTTCTGGCCACCCAATATGTCCTGTTTTCAATCACTCTCTCCCTACCTTGTTGTATCTCCTTTACCCTCCTACTTTCCTGCAGGACAAGGTAGTTTTCATACTCATATTAAGTGTGTATGTTATTTCCTCTTTGAGCCATTTCTTATGAGAGTAAGGTTTGCTCACTCTCTAGCCCTACTCTTATCTAACTCCATTGTAAAAGTTTATCTCGCTTCATTTATGGCATATAATTTATGCCACTCCACCTTTCCTTTCCCTTTCTCCCAGTACATTCTTCTCTCATCCCTTACTTTTACATATATATTTTAGATATTATTCCATCATATTCAACTCATACCTGTGTCCTCTGTCTTGATATATATTCCTCTGAGGGCCATAATTAGAAATAATAAAGTGTCATCCTCCCATGTAGGAATGTAAACAGATAAGCCTTATTAAGTCCCTTATGATTTCCTTTCCTTGGTTTCCTCCTCATGCTTGTCATGATTCCTGTATTTTAAAATCATATTTCTTAGTGTCTTTTCAGCACTAATGCTTGAAAGTTCTGTATTTAATTAAACTCCCACATTTCCCCCTAAAGGATCCCCCTAAAGTTTTGCTCAGTAGATGATTTTGATTATAATCCTATCTCCATTGCCCTCCAGAATATCATTTTCCAAGCTCTTCAGTCCTTAAATGTAGAAGCTACTAAATCTTGTGTTATCCTAACTGTGACACTACTACACTTGAATTGTTTCTTTCTACATATTATAGTATTTTCTACTTGAACTGGGAGTTCTGGAATTTGGCTATATTATTCCTGTGTGTTTTCACTTTGGGATCTCTTTTAGGAGGTTTTCAGTGGATTCTTCCAAATTTTATTTTATCCTATGGTTCTAGAATATCAGGTCAAATTTCCTTGATATTTTCTTGAAAGAAGATATCTAAGCTCATTTTTTAAAAATCATAACTTTTACATAAACCAATTTTCAAAAACAAAATCTCTCCTAGATCTATTTTCCAGGTCAGTTTTTTACCCAATGAAGTATTGACATTGTTTTCTGTAAACTTCCAGATACTACCTCAAAGCAGTTTATTTTTCACACTGATAGATTAATCATCCTTAAGCACAAACTTGACCCTGTTGCTACTCTGTCCCAAACTTTTTATAAAATACAATAGAAAACCCAATTTTGTCGTATATTATCAATGATAATGATGATGTTTTCGGTGTTAAACATGGTGTTTTTTTCATGTTAGATGTTTTATAACTGTTGTTGATTGAATACATGAACAAATGAATGAATGAATGAAGATAGAAAAGGAATAAGTTTAAAGAACAGAAAAATCAAAGAATAAACAACCATAAACATGCTTATCTGAAAGTCAAAAGATGGTAGTAGACATCTTTGAACCATAAATTTGAAACTAAAAGGAAACTTAGAGGGTCATCTGGTCCCATCTCATTTTGCAGTTGAAAAAAACTGGGACCCAAGAAAGGTAAATGAGTTGTGTCAAAAGTCACACAACACATTTATATGTCAGAGGTGGGTTTGAATCTATATAAATCGGATGCTTAGACCAAATCTCTTTCTGAGGTATCAAATTACATCTTTTTTCTAATAGATAATCCTGGCTTAGTTTCATAAACCTTAATAGAATATTTTTGGACAATAATGTCAAGTGAAAATTAAGCATGGTTAATGGTAAAATTGTACAGAAACACAGTATCTCAGAGGCAGGCTGAACCCTATTAGATATAATTTAGTCCAATAAAGCTCAAATTCAAGATGATCTCTGCAATACACCTGCTGAATGGCCACATGACCTTTCCCTGCAAATTTCCAGTGAGAGGGAACCACTGCTTCCCAAGAAAGCCCCATTGTGCTGATAGAGAACTCCACTTGTAAAGAAATCTCTACCTACTGCTCCTGATTTGATTTCTTAAAGCCAGACAGAATCCATCAAAACTCTCATCCACATGAAAGCACCCCAGGCACTATGCTAAACCTTTGGGGACACTTTCATGGAGAAGAAGCCTTAAGTGACTCCTTTTAAATCATACTACCTAAATGTATCTGCCTTTCTAAAGAAGTGATCCTATCTTCAGGCAAAGTCCAGAAGATTTTCTCTACGAATAGAATTGTTGAGTCAGTTTCTAACAGGTCCTTTAGGAGATGGAAAATTGTAGCAATTACTTTAAGATTTGTAAAATGTTACCAATACATTTTGTCATATGAAGATAACAATAATTGGAAAAGGATTTTTCTCCTTTTTTATTCCTGCTCCTCTTTCTTCTCATGTACTTCTCAATTTGCAAACTTACCTACATTATTGCCCACTTTTGCAGGGTCACCCAGCTAATAAGTATTTCAAGCCAGATTTGAACTCAGTTCTTTGTGACTCTAGGGCTGACCCTCTATCTACTACTACAGTTAGCTGCTCCATTTTATAATCCAGAAAATGAAAATATCTGAATGTTTAAGTCACTTGCCAATGGTCACAAAGATAATGAATTGAGCTGCGTAAATTATAGTTAGGAAAATATAACTGAATTCAGAGTCAAAAGTTTAAATCCTAGCTCTGCCATTTACTAGCTATTTGACTTCACATACATGGACCTCAGTTTCTTCATTTGTAAAATAAAAGTCTCGAACTGAATTGTCTAGTTCTAATTCTATAATCTTTTCAAAGACATAGACACTAATTCTTTCAGCTGTTTTTTTTTTCCCCAAGAAGTTTTTCTTTTTGTTTGTCTCCTTAGGGGGTCTCTTCCTAAAGTGATCCTCTATAATATTAGCTCTCACCCATGACTTGGAACATTTTCCCAAAGATTTAATTAGCTCCTGATTCAGTCAAGCAACACTTTATACTTGGAGTCTCTGTTTGCAAATAGAAGGTCTTTTATCTTTTGTTTGTCTGGAGAATTTACAACTCCCAAACTCTCTCTTCATCCAATTTATTGCTTCTAAAGTTCAGAATCATCCACACCTACTTTTTTTGTTGTTGTTGTTGTTTTTTTGTTTTTTTGTTTTTTTGTTTTTTCACCTCAGAGATGCCTCACAGGAAGGTAGAGGACTCATTGTCATGTATGTCAGGTTTCATTTCCAGCCTGAATTCATTTCAATAGAAATCTATAATAAAATTTGAACAAGTCTTTAGAATCTGTGATATGGCGTCTTTTGGCAAAAGATGGATTTCTCCAAGTTCTAAGTGTTCAAATGAATTTAGACTTCAAAAGCAATTTGATAAATGGTTATTAAGAATATTTTCCAATTCTGAATAAGAAGAGACTTCAGAGGCTAACTCATTCCAGAGAATGAATTCCTTCCACAAGACAATAAATGACAGATTTACTTGAAGTCTGCCAAGGAGGAGTATCTATTTTCTCTTAAGACACTCCTTTGAAAACTTTAATTGCTTCAAAGGGTTTTCTTAGATGAGTTTTGCATTTTTTTTCTCCTATTGCTTTTAGTGCTGCTATCTAGGACCAAGAAGATCATTTTTATCCCTCTTCCTTTCAATTACTTGAAGACAACCCTCATGTTCTGACCTATGTTTAGATTAAACATGGCTACTTCATTCAACCAGTTTTTATAGAATAAATTCAAATAAACTTCACTACCATGGGTGTCCTCTAGATGCTTTCCAGTGTAGCAGTCTCCATCTTAAAAAGCAGAATCCAGAATTTGGTTCTTTCTGTCATTGTCTCTCTCTCTGTCTTTGGCTCTGTCTCACTTCTTTCTCTGTGTCTTTGTGTTTCTGTCTGTCTCTCTGACTGTCTATCTATCTCTGTCTCTCTTCCCCAGCTTTTTTATAATAAATAAGCAAACAAATAAACAACCTTTCATTCACCTTGCACTATTCTCAATCCTCCCATGTTTCACACATTGCTGCTAATCTGAGAGAAAGAGAGAGAGAGAGAGAGAGAGAGAGAGAGAGAGAGAGAAAGAGAGAGAAAGAAAGAGAGAGAGAGAGAGAGAGAGAGAGAGAGAGAAAGAACAATCTATATGTGCTTTCTCAATATCCTGTCTAGTTTTTCACCTCATTAATCAACTGAAATTGCTTCATGTCACCAATGTCTTCTTAATGGATAAATACAATTGCTTTTTTCTCTTTTTATCTGTCTTTCTACATCATTTGATTCTATTGACTCTTGCCCCGTTGGTAATCCTCTTCCTCAGGTATCTAGGGCTTTCCTTGCTCCTAATGATCCTTCTACTATACCTAGCTGACTACAAGAATCTCTTATTTTTTGGATGTCTTTGACAAAAAGAAGATCTAATTCAGTTCCAATTGATCAGTGATGGACAGAATCAGCTACACCCAGAGAAGGAACACTGGGAAATGAGTGTGGAGTACTTGTATTTTTGTTTTTCTTCCCAGGTTATTTTTTCTTCTGAATCCAATTCTTCCTGTACAACAAGAGAACTGTTCAGTTCTGCACACATATATTGTATCTAGGATATACTATTACATATTTAACATGTATGGGCCTGCCTGTCATCTAGGGGAGGGAGTGGAGGAAGGGAGGGAAAAGTTGGAACAGAAGTGAGTGCAAGGGATAATATTGTAAAAAATTACCCATGAATATGTTCTCTCAATAAAAAGTTATAATTTTAAAAATGGGAAAAAAGAATCTCTTACTTTTGTTGTTATTCTTGTACTTGCTCCTGTCATCCTTCTCTTCTTCCTACTTTTTCTTCCATTCCTCATGCAATTTCAAGGATGTTTCTGGCCTTCTTATCTTCATATACTCTCATTTTGGGAATCATTGCTATGGTTTCAATTTTAATCTCTGCTGATGATTTTTAAATATATATCATTTGCCCTGTTCATTTTAAAATGTCAAACTGCTTGTTGAATATTTTCTCAGCTGTCCCTCTAGTACCCCATATCAAATATATACAAAATTGAACTCATCATTTTTTGACCAATCTTTGTCATCCTACACAATTTATTTTGTAAATGATATCATCCTACTTCAAGTCATTCAGGTTCAAAGTCTGAGGTCATCTTTGATGTGTTACTGAATTACCAAAATGATCTACTCAGATCTGATCATAGCACCTTAGTATTCAATAAATTTCAATGGTTCCCTGTTACCTCCAGAATCAATTCAGGATTCTCACTTGACTTTTAAAATCTGTAATAGCCTGGTTCCTTCCTACCTTTTCAATCTTCTTGCACATCACTCTGCTTTATATACTTTGCCATCCAATGATTCTGTCCTTCATCCTGCTCCTCCCATAAAAGTCTTATCTCCTGACTTTAGGCATCTTCAAAGGCAGTCTCCCATCTTTTGAATCCTGTCCCTCCTCATTTCATTTATTGAATTCTCTGTCCAAAATAAAATTCAATCTTTTGCAAGGAATCTTAATCAATTCCCTTTAATGTTAATGCCTTTCTTCTGATATCTACTCTAATTAATCTTGTCTATATCCTGATTGAACATAGTTTGTTTGCATGTTATCTTTACCATAAGATTTTGAGCTCTTAGAGCAAAGAATAATTTTTGTCTATATTTGCGTCCCCAATACTTAGCATAGTGCCTGGCATATAGCATGTACTTAATAAACACTTGTTTTGTAATTTCATTTGGTATCACCTTTAACCTGCTTATGGGAAAGATCTCCTTCCTGATAACTTTGCCTCTGTTCATTCCCTGTTTATATTGTATATTTTTCTGATGATCAAAATTTTTCAGGGGCCAAAAGATAAAATTTGGATTCCATAGATTGGATTTAAGACTCTTCACAATCTGCTTCCACCTTACTTACACACTCTATAACATACTCTAGTCAAAGTAGATTACTAGCTCATTGTCATTAAACACTCTTTGCCCTTTGGAAATTTGTACAGAACTTCTGCCCTGTCTGGAATGCAAGATCGGTTTGTATTAAAATTCTTCTTTTCATTTAAGGCCCAGCTCAAAGACAATCTGCCTGATCTACTTTCCTGATCATTCCTTACTTGCAGCTTCAACTTGAAAGCTTTCTCTTCCTCCTCAGATTTTCTTAGAGGACTTCATTTGAATCTTTCCTCTGGACCTATCAATTTGTACCAGAGAAGAAGAAAAGAAATAAGCTATTAAGTACCTACTGTATGTGCCAGATATTATGCTAAGCACTTTCCCAATATTATCTTTTTTTTTATTAATAATTTTTATTATATATATATATTTTTTATAATATTGTCCCTTGTATTCATTTTTCCAAATTATCCCCCCCTCCCTCTATTCCCTCCCCCCGATGACAGGCAATCCCATACATTTTACATGTGTTACAATATAGTCTAGATACAATACATGTGTGTGAATATCATTTTCTTGTTGCACAATAAACATTAGATTCCGAAGGTACATGCAACCTGGGCAGATAGATATTAGTGCTAACAATTTACATTCACTTCCCAGTGTTTCTTCTCTGGGTGTAGCTACCTCTGTCCATCATTGATCAACTGGAAGTGAGTTGGATCTTCTTTATGTTGAAGATTTCCACTTCCATCAGAATACCTCTTCATACAGTGTTGTTGTTGAAGTGTACAGTGATCTTCTGGTTCTGCTCATTTCACTCAGCATCAGTTGATTTAAGTCTCTCCAGGCCTCTCTGTATTCCTCCTGCTGGTCACTTCTTACAGAGCAATAATATTCCATAACCTTCATATACCATAATTTACCCAACCATTCTCCAACTGATGGACATCCATTCATCTTCCAGTTTCTAGCTACAACAAAAAGAGCTGCCACAAACATTTTGGCACATATATGTCTCTTTCCGCTCTTTAGTATTTCTTTGGGATATAAGCCCAGTAGTAGCGCTGCTGGGTCAAAGGGTATGCACAGTTTGATAACTTTTTGGGCATAATTCCAGATTGCTCTCCAGAATGGCTGGATTCTTTCGCAACTCCACCAGCAATGTATTAGTGTTCCAGTTTCCCCACATCCCCTCCAACATTCATCATTATTTGTTCCTGTCATCTTAGCCAATCTGACAGGTGTGTAGTGGTATCTCAGAGTTGTCTTAATTTGCATTTCTCTGATCAATAGTGATTTGGAACACTCTTTCATGTGAGTGGATATAGTTTCAATTTCTTCCTCTGAGAATTGTCTGTTCATATCCTTTGACTATTTATCAATTGGAGAATGGTTCGGTTTATTATAAATTAGGGTCAGTTCTCTATATATTTTGGAAATGAGACCTTTGTCAGAACCTTTGTTTTTAAAAATATTTTCCCAATTTGTTACTTCCCTTCTAATCTTGTTTGCATTAGTATTATTTGTACAGAAACTTTTTAGTTTGATGTAATCAAAATCTTCTATTTTGTGATCAATAATGAACTCTAGTTCCCTTGTGGTCATAAATTCCTTCCTCCTCCACAAGTCTGAGAGGTAGATTATCCTCTGTTCCTCTAATCTATTTATTATCTCCCTCTTTATGCCTAAATCATGGACCCATTTTGATCTTGTCTTGGTATATGGTGTTAAGTGTGGATCTATATCTAATTTCTGCCATACTAATTTCCAGTTTTCCCAACAGTTTTTTCTGAATAATGAATTTTTATC